>NW_026586550.1:8808323-8880669 GCF_907164565.1 Psammomys obesus
TGGAGAGGTTGTGGAGAAAGGGGAATCCTCCTCCACTGCTGGTGGGAATGTAAACTGATACAACCACTCTGGAAATCTATCTGGTGCTTTCTAAGACAATTAGGAATAGTGCTTCCTCAAGACCCAGCTATACCACTGCTAGGTATATACCCAAAGTTTGCTCAAGTACACAAAAGGGATATTTGCTCAACCATGTTTATAGCAGCTTTATTTGTAATAGCCAGAACCTGGAAACAACCCAGATATCCATCAATGGAGGAATGGGTACAGAAATTGTGGTATTTTTACACAATGGAATACTACTCAGCAATTAAAAAGGAGGAAATCATGAAATTTGTAGGCAAATGGTGGGATCTAGAAAAGATCATCCTGAGTGAAATATCCCAGAAGGAGAAAGACAAACACGGTATATACTAACTTATATAGACCTATAAGATATGATAAACATAATGAAATTTGTACACCTAAAAAAGATAATTAAGAGAGCGGACATGGGGTAAGATTATCAATCTTCATTTAGAAAGACAGATGGGATGCGCATTGAGCGTATGACAGGAGTCTACTGAGGGCATTTGAAAGACTCTAACTAGCAGTGTTTTCAAAGCAAAGACTCATGACCAAACCTTTGACAGTGTACAGGGAATCATAAGAAAGTAGGGGAGTTAGTCTGATGAGGAAAGGATAGGAGCTCCACAAGGACCAAATATATCTGGGCACAGGGTCTTTTCTGAGACTGACATGCAACCAAGGACCATGTATGAATGTAACCTAGAACCTCTGCTCAGATGTAGCCTGTGGTAACTCAGTAACCAATTGGTTTCCCATAGTGAGGGGAACAAGGACTATTTCTAACAGGAACTCAATGACTGGCTCTTTGGCCTCCCCATCCCCCAAGGGAGGAGCAGTCCTGTTAGGCCACAGAGGAGAGCTTTGCAGCCAGTCCTGAAGATACCTGATAAAACAGGATCAGATGAATGGGGAGGAGGTCCCCCCTATTAGTGGACTTGGCAAGAGGCACGGTGGAGATGAGGGAGTGAGGGAGGGACTGGGAGGGAATGAGGGATCGGGACACGGCTGGGATACAGAGTTAATAAAATGTAACTGATAAGAAAAAAATAAAATTCAAAAAAAAGAAAAACAAAACTTGGCTCACAGTGCCATCATGGCTGTGCAAAGCAGACTGCTGGCAAATTCACAGGTGGTAAAGCACCCAGGAAACAACTGGCCACAAAAGCTGGTCACAAGAGTGTATTGTCTGCTGGAAGGAGTGAGAAACCTCACCATAAAAGGCCTGGCGCTGTGGCACTCTGTGAAATCAGACGCTATTGGAAATTCACTGAATTGATTCTCAAGCGCCCTTTCCTGCCTCTAGTGAGAGAAATTGTTCAGCACTTCAAAGCAGGTCTGTGCCTCCAGAACACAGGTTTGGTGCTTTGCAGGAGGCAAGCAAGGCCCATCTGGTTGGCCTTTGTAAAAATAACAACTCGTGTGCTATTCATACCAAATGAGTGACATGTATGACAAAAGGTATCAAGCCAGCATACCACACATGTGGAAAACCTGCTTACTGGTTCACTATTAGGGAACTATTTCATTCTTATTATTTTTTCCTTCTTCTTGTAGGTCTGAACGTTAGATATTTTCTCATAGGGTCAAAATGTACCTCAGTATTTGGCTGTGAGTGAAAAAAAAAAATAGGAGACAACCGGGTATTGACAGGTTTTCTTTTTTCATTTGTGTGTGAATACTTAGTATAAATGTGAGGCATAGAGCATTAATGCAAGCAAAATGCTTCAGTGAATATGTTTCAATAGTTCAACTTTATAACAATTATTAAAAACATTAAAAATTTCCAGTCTCTGAAGAAAGAATTAGAAGAAGATATCAGAAGATGGAAAGATCTCCCATGCTCATGGCTTGGCAGGATTAACATAGTAAAAATGGCCATCTTACCAAAAGCAATCTACAGATTCAATGCAATTCCCATCAAATTACCAACACAATTCTTTACAGACCTTGAAAGAAAAATTCTCACCTTCATATGGAATGACAAGAAACCCAGAATTGCTAAAACAATTTTCTACAGTAAAAGATCTTCAGGAGGTATCTCCATCCCTGATCTCAAGCTGTACTATAGAACAACAATACTAAGAACTGCATGGTACTTGAATAGAAACACACTGTGGATCAATGGAATCAAATAGAAGTCCCTGACATAAATCCACACACTTATGGACACCTGATTTTTGACAAAGATGCCAAAACCATTCAAAGGAAAAAAGACAGCATCTTCAACAAATGGCACTGATCTAACTGGATGTCTACATGTAGAAAAATGCAAATAGATCCATACTTATCACCCTGCACAAAACTTAAAGTCCAAGTGGATTACAGACCTCAATATAAAACCAGACATACTAAACCAGTCAGAAGTAAAAATGGGGAAGAGCCTTGAACTCATTGGCACAGGAGACAACTTCCTGAACAGAACACCAACAGCACAGGCTCTAAGAGCAACAATCAATAAACGGGACCTCATGAACTTGAAAAGCTTCTGTAGAGCAAAGGACACTATTGTCAGAACAAAACGACTGCCTACAAATTGGGAAAGGATCTTCATCAACCCTATATCTGACAGAGGACTAATATACAGTATATATATAAAGAACTCAAAAAGTTAAACAGCAACAAATCAAATAATACAATTAAAAAATGGAGTACAAAACTAAACAGAGAATTCTCAATAGAGGAATATCGAATGTCAGAGAAACACTTAAAGAAATGTTCAATGTCCTTAGTCATAAGAGAAATGCAAATCAAAACCACCCTAAGATTTCACCTTACACCCATCAGAATGGCTAAGATCAAAAACTCAAGTGACAACACATGCTGGAGAGGTTGTGGAGAAAGGGGAACTCTCCTCCACTGCTGGTAGGAATGTAAACTTGTACAACCACTCTGAAAATCAATCTGGCACTTCCTCAGACAACTAGGAATAGCACTTCCTCTAGATCCAGCTGTACCACTCCTAGGCATATACCCAAAAGAGGCTCAAGTACACAATAAAGATATTTGCTCAATCATGTTCATAGCAACTTTATTTGTAATATCCAGAACCTCGAAACAGACCAGATGCCCCTCAGTGGAGGAATGTATACAGAAATTGTGGTATATTTACACAATGGAATATTACTCAGCAATAAAAAACAAGGAAATCATGAAATTTGCAGGTAAATGGTGGGTTCTGGAAAAGATCATTCTGAGTGAGCTATCCCAGAAGCAGAAAGGCACACACGGTATATACTCACTCATATAGACATATAATATAGGATAAAGCTACTAAAATCTGTACACCTAAAGAAACTAATCAAGAGGGAGGACTCTTGCTAAAATGCACAGTCCCTATCCGGAAAGACAAAGAGGATGAACATCAGAAGAAGGAGAAAAGAGGAAACAAGTCAGGAGCCTGACACAGAGGATGTCTGAAAGGTTCTGCCCTGCAGACTATCAATGCAGATGCTGAGACTTATGGGCAACCTTTGGGCAGAGTGCATGGAATCTTATGAAAGAATAGGAAACAGTAAGATCTGGAGAGGACAAGAACTCCACAAGGAAAGCAACAGAACCAAAAAATCTGAGCACAGGGGTCTTTCCTGAGACAGATACTCCAACCAAGGACCATGCATGGAGATAACCTAAGACCCTGCACAGATGTAGCCCATGGCAGTTCAGTATCCAAGTGGGTTCCATTTTAATAGGGACAGGGACTGTCTCTGACATGAACTGATTGGCCTGCTCTTTAATTACCTCCCCCTGAGGGGGAAGCAGCATTACCAGGCCACAGAAAAAGACAATGCAGCCATTCCTGATGAGACCTAATTGACTAGGATCAGAAGGAAGGAAAAAAAGACCTCCCCTATCAGTGGACTTGGGGAGGAGCATGCAGGCAGAGGATGGAGGAAGGGAGGGAATTGGGATGGGAGGAGGGAGGGAACCACAGGGGGGATATAAAGTGGATGAAGTGTAATTAATAAAGAATTTAAAAAAATTACAGAAAACCCTAGCATTTAGATATTTTAAAAATAAGTAAATTTCTAAATGGTGTTTGCAACATTTTTTATCATACAGTAGACTGCATCCATTCACTATACTTTTTGTAACTGAGTTGTCCTATATGTAAGCACGTTTTAAATGATGTCTATCTTCTGTGCTCTTTCTGTAAGTGTGTTATTAAAATACATCTCAGTATAATGAAAAGAAAAAGAAAACCCCAAAAAAGAGAAAATATCCTAAAGCTTGAGTTCTAAACTGCTCTCTATATGTGTTCAGATATTCTTTTAGAAGGTAAATAATGTGATATATACTATTATTATTCCAATTTTATGCTTCTGCTAATTTTTGCCTTTGACATTTGTATTTGGGACACAGCTATAAAATCATCACTTAAATTAATATCATAGAATTTTCTTTCCTTCATTTTATCTAGGTTTTTTACAGTTTCAGGGGTTAAAGTTAAGCTTTAATTGGTTTTTAATTCATTTGCTGTAGCATGAGATAAGGATCCTTTTGCATACGGACATCAAGTTTTCTCACACAATTTATAAAAGGACTGTCCTTTTTCCAATATATATTCTGGGCATCTTTAATGGAAATCAGTGGATATGATTAGTTTTAGTTATTTCTGAGCTCAGTACCCTATAAGATTTGTGTGCGTCTATATTTATGCCAATACTTGACCGTTTTGATTCCTATAATTTTTAGTAAACTTTGACCTGGTAATATGAGGACTCTAGACTTGTTCTTGCCTAAAGGTACTTTTGCTGTTCTGTGTCCCAGTTGGCTCCACTAAATTAAAGGATTGTATTTTCTATTTCTACAAACAAAAGCCCTTGAAAGTTTGGTAGACTGTCTGTATCTGTATATTATTTGGTTAGTCTGGACGTTTCAACAATATTAGTTCTTCTATTGAGTATGTTTCCTTTTTTATGTGTTTACTTTCTTTTATAAGTGTTTTATAGTTTAAGGCACAAAAATTTTTTACTCCTTTAATTAAATCTCCTAAGTACTGTATTTATACCTATTAAAATGGGACTGCTTTCTTGAATTTTTTAATCATGTAGGTTTTTATTCGTGTATAAAAAGACAACTGATTTCTATATGTTGGTTATGTAAGTTGCAACATTATTGATTGCTCATCCCATTGCTTCTGGTGGTGACTCTTGTTAATTTATTGTATAAAATATCATATAAACTTCAAGGAAATAAAATGTTGCTTATTCCTCCTAATTACGGCAAACAGTGTTGGGAGTTGCCCTTCTTTGTCTTGCAGGATCTTGGAGGTAAAGCTTCCGGCTCTCCCTGTGTAGTAGGTACTCTCATGAATGGCCTTTAGCATGTAAATTTAATTCTTTTGTTGAAAGCTACTAACTTAATAGGATGCTGAATTTAAAAAGTTATTTCTGTATCTATTGACATGAATATATACCCTCTAACATTTATTCTCAGCAAGAGTTCACTATCATGAGCCACTTACAGTCCATCTGAGGGGTGAATCTCAGTTGATTATCTTTACAATTTAGTTTTATGAGATTCTATTGAGGAAACAGACTTATTCTCGTCATATGCTGACACATGGGTTTCTTTTCTCACGGTGGCCTGTCTGTCTTGGATGCGCCTCGCTGGATGAGTTTGGAAGTGTTTCTCCTACTTGTACATCGTAAGAGGGATTTACGTTCATTCTCTAACTGTTTGGTTAGGACTTCTCCTGTGAATCTACCAGGTGCTGGTGTTCTTTTTGTTGAAATGCATTTTGGTACCAACTTACACTCCATATATTTTATCACTCATTGGATTTTTCTCTTTTTTCATGATTCAGTCCCAGTAGGTTACCTTTCTAAGAATTTATCCACATTGTCTTCCTCTGTGGCCTGATAAGGCTGCTCCCCCTTCAGGGGAAGGTGATTAAAGAGCAGGCCAATCAGTTCATGTCAGAGACAGTCCCTGTTCCCATTTCTAGGGAACCCACTTGGACACTGAACTGCCATTGACTATATCTGCGCAGGAGTTCTGGGTTATCTCCATGCATAGTCCTTGGTTGGAGTATCAGTATCAGGGAAGATCCCTGTGCTCAATTTTTTTGGTTCTGTTGCTCTCCTTGTGGGGCTTCTGTTCTCTCCAACAGAGGAAGATAATGCAGCCACTCCTGATGAGACCTAACAGACTAGGATCAGAAGGAAGGAAAAGAAGACCTCCTCTACCAGTGGACTTGGGGAGGAGCATGCCTGGAGAAGGAGGAAGTAGGGAAGGATTGGGAGGGGAGGAGGGAGAGAACTACAGGGGGGATACAAAGTAAATAAAGTGTAAATAATAAAAAAATTAAAAAAAAAAAGAATTTATCCACAAATGCCTTCCTCTTCCATTTTTTATCATATGAGAGAAAATGTAATATTTGACTTTCTGAGTCTGGCTTGTATCACGTAGTGTGATAGTTTCCTTTCAGTTCTGTCCATTTGCCTGAAACTTACATATTTTCATTTTCCTTATGGCTACATTAAACTCCAGTTACATGGCTGTGCAATTCCGTACAGTTCCATGACTTGTGTTTCTACTTTAGTTTTCTCACTATCCTTATGGCTTGCTTTGGAATTTCTTTGATTCATTTCTTGCTCACTGTTTTGTTTTTTGTCTATGTGTTTATTATTTTTTGTGTCTGCTCTGTTCTTGAATTCATATGATTGTGTTTGGGAAAGATACTTTCTATGATTTCAGTCTCTTTAAATTAACACAACTCTTGTGTCTTAATAGATAGTCTATACTGGAGACTTTTGTGTATGCTTGAAAGAAAAGTGTATACAATCGGGTGTATTTTTTAATGTTTGTCTAATTGTCTAGATTGTTTTCCAAGTCTACTGTTTACTTATTGATGCTTTACTGCCATGTATCCATTATTGAAGGTAAGATTCTGAAATCTTCTACAATTATTCAATCACTATCAATTTCTCCTTTCAGTTCTCCTAATATTGACTATGTACATGTATGTTTATATTTTAGATGTTCTGCTATTGAATGTTACTAGAATTATCAATCCTTTTGATGAACAGCTTCAATTCTAATTAAATGATCAATATTCTTTGTCTCTTTAAGTAGTCTTTGAATAAAAGCCCATTTCACTATGCTATATAGTTACTCTTGTTCCCTTCTGGTTATCAATGACATGTAATAGGTATTTCTGTCGCTTGAATTTCAGTATGTATGTGATCTTAAAGTCCACACAAGTCTACTGTATGTAATACACAGCACATTTCTAAAAAGCTATTCAGAAAAGATACTTCAGTTTATTTGGGAATTTAACCCCCTCTTAGATATTTTTTAGTCATCAGTGATATCTCAGAACTCCACATTGCCATTTGTTATTTTCTTATTTATGGTTCCTCTGTTTTTGTTTTCTCCTTTGTCTTTGCAATATAATGACCCTTTATAAGGTGTGATTTGATTCTTCTTTGTGTATTGACTTTAGGTTTTCTCTTTGTGGTAACTGAGTCTTACATATAATATCACTTAGTTAATGGTTTGTTTGAAACTGGTAACTTGGCTACAACTGCATATTTAAAATACTACATTTCAGTTTCTTTCTCTTACAGTTTATGTTAGTTATTGATACCATAATTTACTTTTCATTGTATTTGATAAACCGCTCATCATAGCTATAGTCGTTTTAATACATAAGCCTTTTTAATTTTTATACTGTAACAAAAATGATTTATTTATAACCATTGCTGACAACATTTTTACCTGTACCATGTGGGTTCTCTTTTCATAAATCTGTACCTTGTCGATGAGCATCTTTTCAAAACTTCTCATCATTTCCTGTGAGGTAAGTCCACTGAGAATGATTTCTAGCTTTGCTCTTAGGAATGTGTAAGTGTGTATGTATGTGTGTGTATGTGTGTGTGTGTGTGTGTGTGTGTGTTTTAAAAATCTACAGAGCTAAGTAGCAGATTCTTGTTTATTATTTGTATTCTCTCATACGATACATCCTGACCACAGTTTTCATTCCCTCCAAGCCTCCATGTTTGAAGCACCTCCTTCCTTTTCCCCCATCCACCCCTCCTCCATTTCCCTTCCAAAGAGAACAGGTCTCCCAGGGATATCAGGTGAACATGGCATAGCAAGATACAATGTAAGTAGGCACAAACCCTAATATCAGGGCTGGGTGAGGCAACCCAGTAGGAGAGAAAGGGTCTGGATAGAATGCAAAAGAGTCTGAGATAACCCAGCTCCCACTGTTGAACACCAAGCTAACAAACATAACATACAGAGATGACTTAGCTTACATCCATGAGGCTCCATGATTCCCACTTCAGTCTCTGTGAGCCCCTGTGAGAGCTGAGTTGATTCTGTGAGCCATGTTGTAGTGTCTTCAACCCTTCTGCCTCCTACAATTCTTCTTCTCCCTCTTCTGTTCGCTTTCCTGAGCTCCAAAAGGAGGGACCTGATGGAGATCTCCAACTTGAACTCTTGCTCCACCTGTGGGTAGAAGGTTCTTAACTGTAAGTTTGTTATTGCTGCTGATGTTATTTGTCTTAGTGAGGAGGTAACAGCTTAAAGGTAAGAATAATCAGCTACCTGATAAAAGTTTTTGGGTCCAGAAGAGAATAAATCGGAAGACAGTAAATATAGAAGTAATGAACTCATTTTTGTTAAAAAAAAAAAAAAAGCCTCAGAATAAAGATCATCATATGCATCATGAAATTTGCAGGTAAATGGTGGGACCTGGAAAGGATCATCCTGAGTGAGTTGTCCCAGAAGCAAAAAGACACACACAGTATATACTCACTCATATAAACATACAACATAGGATAAACCCACTAAAATTGGTACATCTAAACAAACTAAACAAAAGAGAGGACCCTAACTAAAATGCTCAATCCCCATCCTGAAAGGCAAAGAGGATGGACATCAGAAGAAGAAGAAAACAAGAAACAACCTAGGAACCTGCTACAGAGGGCCTCTGAAAGCCAGAAGAAAACAGGAAACAACCTTGAAACCTGCCACAGAGGGCCTCTGAAAGCCAGAAGAAGAAAACAGGAAACAACCTAGGAACCTGCCACAGAGAGCCTCTGAAAGCCTCTGCCCTGCAGACTATCAAAGCAGATGCTGAGCCTAATGGACAACTGTCGGGCAGAGTGAATGAAATTTTATGTAAGAAGTGGGAAATAGCAAGAGCTGGAGAGGACAGGAACTCCACAAGGAGAGCAACAGAACAAGAAAATTTGAACACAGGGAACTTCCCAGAGACTCATACTCCAACCAAGGACTATTCATGGAGATAACCTAGAACCCCTGCACAGATGTAGCCCATGGCAGTTTAGTGTCCAAGTGGGTTACATAGTAATGGGAAGAGGGACTGCCTCTGACATAATCTGATTGGCCTGCTCTTTGATCACCTCCCCCTGAGGGGGGAGCAGCCTTACCAGGCCACAGAAGAGGATAATGCAGCCACTTCTGATGAGAACTGATAGTCTAAGATCAGAAAGGAGAGGAAGACCTCCCCTATCAGTGGACTTGGGGAGGGGCATGCATGCAGAAAGGGGAGGAAGGGTGGGATCGGGAGGGAAGGAGGGAGGGGCTTATGGGGGGATACAAAATGAATAAAGTGTAATTAATAATAATAAAAAAGGAAAAAAAAGATCATATGCATCACCACTGAAAAGCAGGAGTTTACTTTTCCTTTATTAAATGCTCTTGATAACTCAAGGTGTACATGATTCCTCAAGATTTTCTATTCCACTCTTTAACCAGATTCTAATTTTCAGTCTTATTTTGAAGTAAGAGTTCTTTCAAACCGACTATAATATGAAGTGGGTGTAGCACCATGCGCTAGCTTTTTTTGAAAAATTCCCCAGTCTTCCAGAGGATGAGAAGACAGAGCTGAAATGAACTGCTTTGTGTCTCTGAACAATTTGGACTGTCTGTAATTCAGGAACTGGGGCCCAGCTTGCAGATGTTTCCAGATTCTACAAGACAGAAATAATGGTGGTGCCTCATAACTCTATTTTGGAGTTTCAATGTTGCTAAAAATTATGTATATTTTTGTGTATGTTTATGGGCATACCTTCACTCTCATATATGTCATGTGGTGGTGGGAATAATAGGCAGGTTATATATAGTTTTTTTAATGTCATTTGATGTTAAACATAATCATAAAGACTGTCTATAGGATGACATAGAAGACATCAGTTTTGGATCTACTCTTACAAAAGCTATGTTTAAATAAAATTTTACTGTGTCCTTATTATGGGATGGAACAAACCATCATATCACCATCATCATCCTCAGTAAGGCTCTAATCCCTCATGAAATTATAATATGTAATCTGTTATTGTCATCATTTATACATTCTTAATTAACCACTACTCATTAGGATACACTATGTGCCACACAGACTATTGACAATTATCTCATTTAAACATCTCAACAGTGCATCATACAGGTATTAACATACATATAATAGACATACACATGAGTGAGATTCAGATACTCATTAACCTTCATAGCATAGGGCTATGAAGCTTTTGAGTGTCAGGCACAGTTTTGAAAACCAAGTACTCATTAACTTTGAATATCATGGATAAATTATTGCTATCACTTGAAAATCCATCTGTTGCAGTAGCTGTGAAAGATCATTTGCATCTATGATTGTTTGTCAAGTCCTTATTAAACATCTTTGGTTGCTAGGAACAGTACAAGAAATCTCATAAGCTGGAGTTTTGTTTGACTTTTGTTCTCCAAACCTACACAGTCAGGGGAATAAATATACTTGAGGTGCCCTTGAGATACCTCTTCTCCTGAGGAGGAGGGAAATACTTGCACAAACCTGAGCAAATGGAGATTGTCACCTGCACAGACAAGTAACCCTGCCATCCAGTGTCAAATGTTGTTTGCACAGCTGACATCTGAATTGCATATTAATCACAGTGCCCCAACTTGGCCCGAGATGCAAAGACTCAGGGAAGGAAGCATAAAATGAGCCCAGTCCCTCTATAGTCCTTCCATCTGTCTATTGGAATTACATGGACAGGGGCCTAGCTAAACTGATACAGTCATAATAGGAAAGGCCCAGCAGCAGCAAGATAGCAAGAACATCCTTAAAAAAAACGATAGATTCAGGATTTTCATAATCTCATAGGTATGTACATTGAAAAGTCGTGCCTACCCTAAATTTGTGACTATGACCTATTTTTTTAACCCGGGTAAAGAATTCTATCATGTCTCCCTGAAAGACCTCAAAATATGTAGACTGAATAGTTTTGAATATGTTCACAGTGAAAGATACTCACGTTGTAAAGAGCTTTTGCTGTGAACAAATTAATCCATTTCTTATACTTATTTCCTATTTTGCCATCTTTTTAGATGGACCTCCACACTGAAACAGTCCTTGTCTCAGACTCTTTAACTTCCCTCCTTCATCTAGATGTTTCCTTTAGCTCTAACTTCCTCCCTGAGTGCCATATTTTCTGCTTATTCAGTGGTTCCTAATCATGCATGAGAAATTTGGTGGATTGTCAGTAGAGGGATTGTGTTTAATGGAATAAGAAAGTAATGAAGGGTCAAATATATTACACACTTGTATACTTATGTCCTCATGTATATATCTAGTTACTTTGAAAATAGATGGTGTCATTGACACATGAGTCAGACATTTCTTAGGGAAAGTCAAGCTGCTTTAAGGAATTTGGTGTGTGCCGATGCACAGAAGACTAGAACATCAGTTCTCAGAGTATCAAGACACTGAGGTTTGGATACACTTGTTGGAGCGGATGTGTATAACAACATTCCTGCACCTTAACTAACCCTGTTGAAATGAGAAGAACCCAAAGAAAGGTTTTGTAAGGATACTGTGGTTAGCTCACATTCTAATATTGCTGAAACATAGATAGGAGTTCATGGCTGAACAGACATTCCCACTTCAGTACATCCCACAACATCTCTGTCAGCAACTCTGGAAACAAAATCACTGTCTGCCAGTAGTGTACCACTGGGCAGACACATTAGACAAATTAAACATCCATTCTGTCCAGATTTTAATTGTAGCCCACAGAGTGACTGATTTTTAAAATACACTTGAGAAAAATGTTCACAGAGAGAGGATTTTTTAAATCAGATTTTCCAAAATAGTTTCATGGTTATATGATGCTGTTGTTGAACTTAAACTAATTAAACAAAATGTTTGGATACTTTAATAATTTAAGAGCAAACAGTGAAGAAAAACATAGAAAATATTTTCTTTGCAATGTGTATGTGTTAATTATAGAAATTAAATTTACTGTCTTAAACTGTCAAAGCTCAAGTTTTCTCTTTAATTAATTATGCAGTTTGTTTAAGATAGAGTTGCATGTACCCCAGGCTAGCCTCATTCTTGCTATTTGGTCAAAGGTAACCTTGAACTCCTAATCCTATTGTCTCTCTCTACCTTCCAAATATTAGGATTCATCACCTGACTAAAAGCATTTTCTTTTTATATTTTAACAGGTCAGTTTTAATGTTTACAAAATAGATATAAAAGAATAAGTAATTAGAGTATCTTGTGTGAAAATAAATGGAGAAGTCAAGCAAAAGAGAAACAAACCCAAAAGAATTATGAGTTTTATAGTAGAGCCATGCAGATTGAAAGTGAAATAATATCTCATTACTTTTCTCTCGTTTTGTAAAGATAGGTCAAAAAGATGGATAGGAAACCATTTCAAGGATGAAGCAATGGAGAAGTGACACACTGGTGCATCTTAATGACACATGAGGATGAAATTGGCAGAGGCTTTCTTTGGTGTTATTCTATTCAGTTTCTTTTGAATCTTTCAGATAGGTCTCATCTTCTGAACCCCCAGAATTCTCCATTTCTGGCTCTTCAATATCTAATCTGCTACCTCTGCAATGTTCTTCAGGTAATTTTCAAATAGAAATACTAAAACACACCCAATATTAATTATTGATGATATCATGATGATCAAAGAAGCACTGGTACTAGGAAACTCAAAATATAGCTTAAGTTTGTTTACATAGAAATCTAAGGTATCTTCACAATTAATTTTATCTATTTAAAAATTGATATAGTATAAAAGCATTGACGAACAACATTTGATAGCATTTAACTCTTGGTGGTGGCATGTGCTGGGTCATGAAATAATGGTGGCCACATGATAAAGGCCTAATATCTTCAACAGAGGAAGCACTCAGGATGGGAAATTTTTCTGTCATTTGTAATTATATAAGTAAAATACCACAATTGCAGGGCAGTGATAATCATTTACCCTACTAGAAAATGCTATACATAGGTTGGCAACTGACTTTGAACATATATGACATAACAAACGTGAGACAATGAAAGGTACCTCTTCAAAAGCACTTAAATGAAACTCTTACCTTTGATCTTTCTAATTGTAAAAAGAAAAAATCTACATGGGTTGAACTTCATTGGGGTTTCCTGTTAAGTCCCTTTCTATTAACTATAGCATGATACCTTTTTGCCATTTGTCTTATTAACCTGGTTTTGTATTACAGTAATACACCTGAATTCAGGTACTTTATACAGAAAATAAGTTTGATTCATCTCACAGTTTTAGAGCTCCAAGGGCATTCAACTGGTGTCTGCTTCAGTCCAATGGGGACCGTTGGCTGCATCATGGCACACACAACTAACTACATGGCAGCCGGCACGATGGCTGGAACATATGCACAAAGACAGATCACAGTAAGTCAGAAAGAAAGAAACCAAGCAGGGCCACTGATCATCTCTTAGAACAACTGCCCTGGCGGAAATGACTTCATCTGTGCCTGCTCAGATGAGCCAGAGGAAAGCATCATATATTTATGAACTGGACTTATCGATAGGTGTTATAGAAGAATAGCTAGTGACCTCAACATTCTCGCTGTCTCTCCAAGTCCTAGCTATATTATTTAAAGGCACCATAAACCTCCAGTTTCTATTTTTATGTAAATTAGGTTGTTTTGTCCACATGAAGTCATGGTGGATTTGCAGTTTTTTTCAGATACTTGATAATGGTATGTAAAGGGATTTTCTTGATAAATACTTAAAATAGACCACTATTTTTCTGTTTCTTTCCTATGAGCTCATCTATTTTAAATGGAAGACAGCTAAAGTACTAAAAATATTTTTAATTTATTTATTTTTATTAATTACAGTTTATTCACTTTGTATCCCAGCTGTAGTCCCCTACCTCATTCCCCTCCCAATTACACCTTCCCTCCCTGTTCTTCTCCCATGTCCCTCTCCAAGTCCACTGATAGGGAAAGTCCTCTTCCCCTTCCCTCTGACCCTGGCCTATCAGGTTTCATCAGGACTGGTGCATTATCTTCCTCTGTGGCTTGGAAAGGCTCTCTCCACCCCATCATGGGGAGGTAATCAAAGAACCAGCCACTGAGTTCATGTCAGAGATAGTCCCTGTTCCCATTACTAAGGTACCTACTTGGGCACTGAGTTGCCATGGGCTACATCTGGGCAGGGGTTATAGCTTGTCTCCATGCATGGTCCTCAGTTGACCTATCAGTCTCTGAAAAGACCCCTGTGCCCTGACTTTTTGGTTCTGTTGTTCTGTTTGTGGAGCTCCTGTTCCCTTCAGGTCTTTCTATCTCTTCCTTCTTTCATAAGATTCCCTGCATTCTGCCCAAAGTTTGACTATGATTCTCAGCATCTACTTTGATACATTGCAGGGTAGAGTCTTTCAGAGGCCCTCTGTGGTGGAGACTTGTCCTGTTCCCTTTTTTTCTCTCTTTCAATGTCAGTCCCGTTTGCCTTTCTGAATGAGTTTTGATCATCTTACCAGGGTCCTCCTTCTTGCTTAGCTTCTTCAGGTGTACAAATTTTAGTATGTTTATCCTATATTATATGTCTAATATCCACTTATAAGGGAGTATATACCATGTGTGTCTTTCTGCTTCTGGGATACCTCACTCAGGATGATCTTTTCTAGTTACTTCTATTTGCCTGCAAATTTCATGATTTCCTTGTTTTTAATTGCTGAGTAGTATTTCATTGTGTAAAAGTACCACAATTTTTGTATCCATTCCTCCACTGAGGGACTTCTGGGTTGTTTCCAGGTTGGCTATTACAAATAAAGCTGCTACAAACATGGTTGAGCAAATGCCCTTGTTGTACTGGCATAGAAATAGAACGGTGGCTGAATGGAATCAAATAGAAGACCCAGAAATAAACCCACACACCTACAGATACTTGATTTTTGACAAAAAAGTCAAAACCATACAATGGGAAAAAGACAGCATCTTCAACAAACGGTGCTGGTGTAACACAAATACATCCATATTTATCACCCTGCACAAAACTAAAGTCCAAGTGTATAAAAGACCTCAATATAAAACCAGACACACTAAACATATTTTTAACACAGCTTCTAGACTCTAAAATCTAAAAAAAATATTGGATAAAAAACATTTTGAGCTAGTTTTGACAGAATGCTGCAAGTTATCTCTTTTCCACTAGGGGGCAAAAGACAATATGGGAACTTGAGGAAGACAGTTCTGGCTGTTGAAGTCCAATGGGGCACGTGACGGCTGGACTACAGTGATCCCACACTAGTTTCAAGAACACGGAGTAAGGAAGAACTGCCTGAGTCATGGCTGCAAAGCCTTTTAACAGAGGTGACAGGCAGTAATGGCTTGAAAACAAAGACTAGACTCTTGACAAGAGAAGAAATTCGGGCAGATAGAAAGTACCATGGAAAGACCCAAGAAGATACTAGATCTGAGGCGGGAAGGACCAGTAAAGCCAGACTATTCCATGAGGACATGAGACAGGAAGAGGAGTGAGCTCTTAGCTGTGGTGCATCATGGTTTAGATGTCAGGCTAAATAAACCTCAGGTCTTCTTTGCAGGTCTTCTCAGTAAAGAATAACCATGAACATTTTTTACTTAGAAGTAATAAAATTTGACATCAAACAGTAGGGAAGAAATATGTACAGCTTATCTTTTGAGAAGCTTAGTACCGCAGTGGGCAGTCCATACTTCTAGACATAACTACTTTCCAGCTTGAGAAATGGGTGTCCTGAGTCAGTTTTTAAGTTTCTTAGCAGGAGAAGCTGTAAGTAGCAACAAACGAGTCATTAAGAAATTGTGCAGGGGCATGACTATGCCACTTGTTCTGCAGGTGTGAGGACCTGAGCTCGACTCCCTGGAACCACATGTAAAACTGCATTTGATGAGAGAGCCTGTTTTCCCGGCACGGGGGATCTGAGAAAGGCAGCTCCCTGGAGGTTGCTAGTCAGCCAGCCTCACTGTCAGCCTTTTTCTGTCAGATGATGAGCTTCAGGTTCACTGAGACACCCTGTCTCAAAATGTAAGCTGGAGAATGATAGAGGAAGACACCCAATGCCCGAGGCTGGCGGTAGTATGCACCCGTGATATTCATGTCTATACAATATACTCAGAAAGCCAAATAATTAAGTAAAGTAACAAACTGTGCCCACTCCAGGATTTAACTGTTTCATTTTCAACCACTCTGGCCTTTTTTCAAAGAAAGTACAAAGATAATCAATCAAAAATGTATTAGTCAATCTTTCTTCAATAAACATTGAAAAGATTACAGCAATATTTTTAAACATTTAATCTTGTGTCCCATTTTATGATTCCAGTAATTTTTAACTCAACAGGATCATCCTTACCTAGCATATCATAACTATGCAAGTATGCTAACAATGTGATTAATTTTAACTGCCACTTTCTCTGTCAGACAGAATTCTAAACTGAGACATTCTGGGTGGAGGGTTCTTTTTGCATAAAAAAATGAAGGCAATTGTAAAAGTGTATCTGAAGTTCCAAGGGGGTGGGGAAATGCCTAGGTAATCATTATTAAGAGGATGGGTTCTCGTAGTAGCTATTCAGCTAACACCTTAAATACTATCGAAAATTCTAACCCAAGGAATTCTCCAAACACATGGGCCCTTTGGGAGACAGTCCTGTGCTGTCTTTCACACAGAGGGGTCAATGCCCTGGCCATCTGTCAGATGGAAGGGATACCAGCTCCATTCACACATGCTGCAACAGGAGAAGGCTGTACAGTGCTTTCCTCCTGTGTGAATCAATCTTGCCTCGTGGGGACCTGTTTTGTGGAATGAGTATTTTTTATCTGTGCAGTAGACAGACTTAGTCTAATGTCTGATCCAAAGCGTACGTGCAATAGATTATAGCTATTATAATAATCACTTGTTTAGAAATCACAAAATCAGGGCTAAAAGGAACTTAAGTGATTATCTGATTTGGGAATTAGAAAACAAAACTAAAGTCTAGACGGAAAGCATTTGCGCAAGGTCACAGAGATAATCCACTAGGCCCCAGGGCTGTAACCAACATCATTTAGATTCGGGTCTGGTGTCCTTTCTGCTATCACACTCCAGTGTCATTGCTGCAAGATACATTGTGCGTGGTTTTACAACAGATGTGTGGAGGTTCTGTCAGGCATAAGAGTCTGTAGCTGAAACTCAAGCAATTTAGCTGCTCACAGGGGAATGGGCGGAATAAATAAGAGCTTGCCGCAGGCTCGGGCCCAGATTGAAGAATCAAGCTCATTTATCACGTATACTGTGCCCGCTAACCTTTGTAATCGTTAAAAAGGATTTACAGATCTTCTTTCTACAAAAGAAACTGACTTCTTTGAAAGACAGGTAGTGAGAGACACAAGGCCTGGGCTGCAGAGTGACAGGAGCTGCTGAGGCCCCTGCCTGCTGTGGGTACCCCTCCATCTCCAGCCTGACAGAAAGCTGCTGGCATCACCTCGTCTACCAGTGTCTTTACTCAGGAAGGACCAAATAGTCTGAATCCTAATTTAAGGGGAAACAACAACACAGACAGTGAAAGCCCTGCATAGACAGAGCAGTCTGTGACTGGGAAAGGGCTTGCTAGCTGGCCCGTGCTTAGTATATTCAGTAGCTGTCAATAAGATTCTGTCTGGGTCCTGTTCTGGAGAGGAAGCATATTGCATCAGGACCTAGCTACAGCAGTAGCTCTTTCAATATACAAGCAACACCGATAATAATGACAATAAGTTAAATAGATGGTTATCTTCCCAGTGCAGTATGGCTTTGTATTTTCCTCGTGTTGAATTAAAACACTGCATTAAATAATGTCTAAAGTCTCTTCCATCTTGTACAATATGACACTGAGCTAAACTTTTTACACTTAACTGCATCTATATATCTATTTTTATTTCTCTGTGATTCTTTGCTAGTCCATTATAGCTGAAGTTCCCCTTGATACAGGCAGAGCCATTAAGAAAATACCTTTTACACTCAAGACAACTTCCAAAGCTACTTATGAAACCTACTTAGGTTCCTGGTACACTGACAAAATATAGGTATATCTAAGGATTAAGAAATATGAAGTAGAAAAATAAGAACAATAATATATAGGTAGCACACACATGAACATTTATTATGCTATTATGTATAATGCCAAATTTACTTGATTTTAGTGACCTATTACTGTATTACTGTATTCCTACCTATCACAATGTGAGGGAAATATAGAATTTTCCATTTTCCCTATTCATTGTCTTGGTTGAAACAAATTGTGCTTTGGGAAGAAAAATATTTGAAAACTTCTCATGAGATATTATCTTTAGGAAAACAAATCTTTCTGAAAATAGATGAAATATTCATAATGAAACCAAGACAGTTTTAAACATTGACAGGTAGATCTACTGTGAGTGTAAAGCAGTGTGGCATGATGCTTGAGGGTGTAGATATCCATAATGTGGCGCTTGAAAGGCATTAAGCATATTTTAGTGTTTTCCCTTCTTGCTGTTGTTTCTGGTACTCTAGAGCAGTGAAAGTGCAGACACAGTTTGCGATGGTTTTACAGTATATATAATATGTATGCAAACATACACACATACATACACACAAACACACACACAGTTTAAATGAAGTTTTCCTATTTGGGGTGATAATACTCCCCACAAGAAATATAGACTATTTTTTTCTCTTTTCTTCTTCTTTTTTAAATTTTTAATTGTTATCATTTATTACAATTTATTCAATTTGTATCCCAGCTGTGGCCCCCTCCCTCCTCTCCTCTCAATCTCACTCTTCCTCCTTCTTCTCCTCTATGCCCTTCCCCTAGACCACTGATAGGTGAGTTCTTCCTCCCCTTCTATTTGACCCTAGCCTATCAGGTCTCATCAGGACTCTTTGCATTATCTTCCTCTGAGGCCTGGCAAGGCTGCAGCCCCATAATCAGAGAGCCTGTCACTGAGTTCATGCCAGAGAAAGCCTCTCCTCCCCTTATTAGGGAACCTACTTGGAGACTGAGTCTATGAGCTATTTCTGAGCAGGGGATTTAGGTCCTAGGTCTTCTCCATGCATTGTCCTTGGTTGGAGTATCAGTTTCTGCAGGGCCTCCAGGGCTCAGTTTTATTGGCTCTGTTGGTCTTGTTTTGGAGCTCCTGTCCCCTCCAGGTCATTCTGTCTTTCCCCTCTTTCATAAGATTCCCTGCACTCATGTCAGAGACAGTCCTATTTCGCATTACCCACTTGGACACTGACCTGCCATGGGCTACATCTGTGCAGGGGTTCTAGGTTATCTGTATGAATGGTCCCTGGTTGGAGCATCAGTCTCAGAAAAAAAAAAAAAAACAAAACCTGTGCCCAGATTTTTTGGTTCTGTTGCTCTCCTTGTGGAGCTCCTGTCCTCTCCAGGTCTTACTATTTCCCACTTCTTTCATGAACTGATTGGCCTGCTTTTTGATCACCTCCCCCTGAAGAGGGAGCAGCCCTACCAGGACACAAAAGAAGGTAATGCAGCCACTCCTAATGAGACCTGATAGACTAGTATCAGAAGGAAGGGGAGGAAGACCTCTTTTATCAGTGGACTAGGGGAGGGGCATGGGTGAAGAAGGGGAAGGAAGGGTGGGATTCAGAAGGGAGGAGGGAGCTACAGGGGGGGGGATACAAAGTGAATAAATTGTAATTAATAAAAATAAAAGATTCCCTGCACTCTGTCCAAGGTTTGGCTATGAGTTTCAGCCTTCAGTCTCTGCTTTGAAACCTTGATCAGCAGAGTCTTTCAAAGGGCCATTGTGGTAGGCTCCTGTCCTGTTCCCTGTCTTCTCCTGCTTCCCATGTCTATTGCATTTGTCCTTCTGAATGAGGATTGAGCGTCTTCCCTAGGGTCCTCCTTGTTGTTTAGCTTCTTTATGACTATAGATTTTAGTATGTTTATCTTATATTATATAGCTAATGTCACTATACTCACTTATACGTGAGTATATACCATGTGTGTCTTCCTGGGTTACCTCAAGATAACCTTTTCTAGTTCCCACTATTTGCCTGAAAAATTTATGATTTCCTTGTTTTTAGTAGCCGAGTAGTATTCCTTTGTGTAAATGTACCACAATTTCTGTATCCATTCCTCCATTGAGGGACATCTAGGTTGTAATTAATTAACTCACTTTACATTCAGATTGTAGTCCCTTCCTTTCTCTCCTCCGGGTCCCACCCCATTTTCCCCCTTCTTCCTCCCCCTGTTCCTCAGAGAAGGGAGCAGCCTACTACCACCAAACTACCCAGCTCATCTGGTCACATCAGATCCTCTTCCCCTGTGGCCTGGTGAGGCAACCTTGCCATGGGAAAGTGATCAAAAAGCAGGCAGTAGAGCCTTTGTCAGAAATAGCCCCTGCTACCTTTTCTCGTGAACTTACATGAAGGCTGAGCTGCTCACCTGATACACATGTGAGGGGGCTTAGGTCCAGTCTATGCCTGGTCCTTTGTTGGTGTTTCAGTCACTGCAAGCCCCTCTGGGCTCAGGTTAGTTGGCTTTTTTGGTCTCCTTGTAGAGCTCCTATCTTTCTCCCCACTTTTCTGCAAGCCTCTCTCCACCTCAGAAGACAGCCTCCTGTTTGTGAGCATAGTGGAGTACCATTCATAGTTCCAGGCTCTCTCCTGCAGAGTGGGTTACAGGTTGGGCCAATAGTGGTCTATCACACATCAAGGACACTTGCTCAACTATATTCATAGCAGCTTTATGCATAATAGCCAGAATCTGGAAACAACCTAGATGTCTCTCAACCAAAGAATAGATAAAGAAACAGTGGTACATTTACACAATGGAATACTACTCAGCTATTAAAAACAAGGAAATCATGAAATTTGCAGACAATTGGATGGAACTAGAAAAGTTCATCCTGAGTGAAGTAACCCAGATCCACAAAGACACATATGGTATGTACTCACTTATAAGCAGATTTTAGTCCTATAGTACAGGATAAACATACTATACTTCACAGATCCAAAGAGATTAAGTAACAAGAAGGACCCAAGGGAGGATACTTACATCTCACTCAGAAGGGAAAATAGACAGCAGAAGTGGTTGAAGAGAGGGAACAAGGTAGGAGAGGGAGCACAGAGAGAAATGAGGGTGGAGATTAGTTCTGAGGAAGCAGGGGCATTAACACAAAGGGCCTACAGAAAGGGTGTAGGCATTTCTATGACAAGCTGGAGATCTAAGTCAGAGTAGGATTCTGAGAGTACATGGGGTGACTGTAGCTGAGATCCCTAGTAACAGGGGTCATGGAGACTGAAGAAGACACCCTCTAAGTAAATAGGACTGCTAGTGGAGGGAAAGGAACATCAACCCACCCATAAGAACTTTGACCCAAAATTTACCTTGCCTACAAGATATGCAGGGATAAAGATGTAGTGCAGAGCCATAGATTTGCCTAAAATGAATGCTGTTGTCAAGTGTGAAAATCTTTCCTTTGAATTGTTAGAGTGGTACAAGAAACTCCCCAAACACATAAGCCATTAATGGTAACCTTGGTTGCTTTCCATACCGTGAAGGTTAGACCCTATTGCTGAAGACACCACACACTTCAGAAGCAGAAACTGGAGGAATCAAGGTAGAACTTGACCTGATTTTCAGGGAGCTAGTGTAGCTGAGCTCCCCCCCCCCCGCCAGTCACTACCAATTGTGGGGCAAATATGGAGTGAGAGCAGTATTTGCACAGTGCTATATATTTATAAAAGCATTGTGTTTAGAGACAATGTAAAGATAAGAACTAAAGCTGAGCCTAGACTCTCCAATCCCCAAACTCCATTAAATACAAACTATGATGAGAAATTGAAGACTTCTTCACATCCAAGGTAACCATAGTAACATCAGACCTCAGTCCCAGAGCAAATCCTAGTAGATTACTAGAAAACTGTACACTAAGTTCTTGCAAAACAGAAAGAGAGAGAGAGAGAGAGGAATGATATTAAATGGTAAAATAAAAATGATTTATATCATTCCATACTATCTTATATAAAATCGATGTTTTTCTAAAGGTAATTATAAATGTTTCCAAAAAGTACACTGGATAGATTTTTTTTTAAAGTTAATAGAACCAAATTTAGATATGGCAATGTTCATTGGTATTCTGTCATGAAATCTTTTAAAGATCCATGACTATTGTCTTAGATATGAGTGCATATGAGAATTGTTCAGAAGACCATGCTGAGAGGCCTTAAAAAAGAAATAAAAGCAAATCATATAGATGAATGATGAGGCTAACACAGTACTCTTACCACCACCACCTACCCAGCTAGCGGCATTGAGAGCTTCCTTGCAGATCTCCCACTATCCCTGAGAAGAACCACTATCTCAAGAGAAAGTAATGAACACATTTGGGAAAGAGTGAGTTATTCTAGCACCTGACAGTTAATTGGCCATTTTCAACATATCTAATCTGGCTTTGAAAATGACAGATACAGAAAGTTCAGAGATTTCATTTAGGAAAAAACAGTCACAATTAAAAACATACCAGGCCTTCTAATGAAATAGGTAGGAAGCATGTGAGTGTAAGAAAAACAAAAAGCTTCTCCCTCCCCAAGAAGTTATCAAAGAGGACACAAAGTTGGAAATCGATGTGATCAAAATGCATTGTTTGAAATCATCAGAGTTAACAAATATCAAAATATTAAAAAGAAAAAAATAAGAAAAACTGTAGATTCTAAACATGAAAACCCTATTATGAGAGATGAACAAGATTTGGACATACACAACAGCAGACTTTGCACAGACAATGAATAAATAAGTGAATGTAAATACAGTCTAAAACAAATTACCCAAACTGAAAAACAAAGGGAAAAACATGAAGATGAAATTAAAACAACACAAATTCTATAAACTGTGAAAATAAATATATTAACTATTAAATGATTGGACAGGTATTATCAGTATTATAGAAGGAACAATAAATAAAATAAAAATAGAAGACTCATTTGAAAAAATGGCATGCCACAAAGAGATCCAAGAAGCTTGCGACATATTGAATGAATGATTTCAGAAAGCAGACAATTAGGCATATCATTGTCAAGGAAATAAGAACATTTTGAAGGCACTTAAATAAAATGACACATTAACAGTGCAGCAGGTAAAGGAAGAGTAACTTCCTTCAGAAATCACAGGGTTGATGAGAAAGTTTATCAGGAAAAAGGCTCATGCTTTCAAGCCTTAATGGCTTGACTTTAATTCAAAGTATCTCTGTGTTCAATGGAGAGAACCGATTCTGACAAGTTGTTCTTTGATATACACATAGGCACCATGGCTCATCCTTTTAAACACAAAATAGACACATGTAATAAAAAGAAAGAAAACAGGAGAAAAGGAAGAAAAAACAGAGGAAAAAACACTGGAGACCTAAAGTGCAAAAGAAAAATGAGTTGACCCAGAATTCTAGACTCATGAAAATATCTTGTTAAAAATGTCATATGGAGCAGTCCTGTTAGGCCACAGAGGAGAGCTTTGCAGCCAGTCCTGAAGATACCTGATAAAACAGGATCAGATGAATGGGGAGGAGGTCCCCCCTATCAGTGGACTTGGAAAGGGGCACGATGGAGATGAGGGAGGGAGGGAGGGACTGGGAGGGAATGAGGGATCGGGACACGGCTGGGATACAGAGTTAATAAAATGTAACTGATAAGAAAAAAATAAAATTCAAAAAAATGTCATATAAAAAATAAATAAATAAAATGTCATATAAACTCTTTTAGCAAACAAAAACTAATTTCTCCTTTTCTCTTCTTAATTTTGCTAAAAGGAAAAAAAAAGAAATGACTGACTTATTGTCAGGTGCAGCAAGACTGCTTGGATGGATTGAGTGGAGTGGCAAGGGAATGAAGACAAACAATACAGACACACCAACACAGAGGAAAGCTGGGGTCAGCTGGACTGGGCTCTGTAATTGGAGAAACCGCAGCACCCCAAAAGCTCAGGGTTCATGAAATTTATACAGGTGAATAGGAAGGCAGGGATTTTGCATGTAAATGAACAAGGAGTCAGGGTTATTATAAACAGCTGAACAAGGAGGCAGGTTTATCTAACCTTGGGAGGAATGGTCGTGGTAGGGAAGCAATATTCAGGGTGTAAATACACATCCAGAGAAAGCTATTGTGAACATTTTCTTCACACAGTCAAAATTCACATCTAGACCACCAGCAAGATTGTGCTATTCTTCTCAGCCTCACTTGGGAAAGGCTTTGCTGCTCTCCTAGGATTAAGACAGAGTCCTTGGCAAGGCTACCGTCACGTAAACAGCACACATTCACTGGAAAAGTAACTTTTATTCTCCTGAAATAATTGTCATCTCAGAGAGTTATCTGCTCACCTGTTCTGATTAATAGGCTCATCCTTTCTAGTGCTTTCTGAGCTATAGATGGATGGTTCAACTCAGCTGTTCTGGCTCAAAATTCCTCTCCATGCTGACTGAATAAGTTTGGCCTCTCTTGGCTTCTCCTGAATCTCTCTGCTTCTGAACCCCAAGATACCTGTACTGTTCTGTACTAAACTCAACTCAACTCTACTGAAATCTATAATGTACTTTGTTGTCTTCTCCTCTCTCTCTCTTTCGCTCTCTCTGCTGCTGCTACTGTTGCTTCTCTTAAGTGATCTCTCTCCTGTCTCTTTTTATGAGAGGTGGTTGTATTCTATTTTTGACTCATTTTGTCAAATCTTTCTGATTGTCACTTTGCCTGCCTCTCAATTAGATATCACTTTCAAACATGGGTGCTTCCTTCTGCATTCTAACTTTATGTTCATTGCTTGGAATTATTAGTGTGCCATGCCCTAAGAGTATGTCTCTGTTCCAGCCAGAGGGATTAGAAGTGTGTATCCTGTCTGAATTCCAGCCAGATCACATAGACCTAGAAGGGTTTTGGATGTGATTGGAGCAGCCATGTTACTGGATTAAAATTCCTCTACAATTCTCTCAGACCTTCATTCACTCAGGGCTTTCTCTGCTCTTTACAACTTCCTGCTATGGTTTAGACAGAATTGCTCTGCAAAAGACTTCCATCTCCAATGCATTGTTATCAAAGAAATCATCAATCTGAGACAGTTAGACAGTGCTTCTGTAGTGAAGATTCTGCATTAATCAGTGTATTAACATGCTGACAGATTCTCATTGTGACTAGATTATTGGGAAGTGTTACAAATGTAGAAAGTGGAGCTTGGTAAGAGGAATTTGTTTTTGAAGAGTATAACATGTCTCAGCCTCTTTAGAATTTTCTCTTTGCTTCTTGGTTGCAAGAAAGTGAGCAGCCTCCTTCTCTACATTCTCCTGCTTTACCCAATGGTGACAATAGTGGAGTCAGCTAACTACAGCTTCAAACTTCTGAAACCATGATCTAAAATAAATCCTTTTCCTTTTAAAGTTATTTGGGTCTGCTGTCACATTGACAAAAGTCTGACTCTTATACTGCATAAAGAAATAATGGTAATAAGGTGCTACTTATTTATTGTATGTGTAAATTTTAAGTATACAGAGAATAATTGTGTAATGGGAGTTTTGGCTTCTTTATATGTTATGTAAATATGCTTTTGTTTTAATCCCATGTGTTGGCTATAGTTTAGTTGGGCCACAGTTTGTCCACACCTGTTAATTGTTTGTGTAGAGTGTGGCTTTTGCCAGCTTCCACATGCAGCATGAAGAGGAGCGTGGCCTAGGACTTTAAAAGTATAAATATGAGGCTGAGAAAGAGACCGAGTGGCATTCTGGGAGTAGTTCAGTGCGGTGTTTGGTGTTGGAGAGTGACATGTAGCAGTTTGGAGAGACCAGAGAACAGAGACAGTGTGGCAGTTTGGAGCAGACAGATGAAGAGAAATGCTTTGGGGTGCAGTGGCATGAAGGAGACTGCTGGTTGTCTCTGCAGCTGTGTTGATGGAGGCTCGGTAGAGCCCTAAAAGAACCTGTGACCCTAACTAGCCTAGGGAAGTAAAGGAGTCTGTGCCCCATCTACTTACTAACCTTTTCTCTCTTTTACTTTTTAAGGTTGGGGAGGGAGGGAGGGGGAGGCCTAAACCTCAAATAAAGTAGAGTTAAAAAAAAAAAAAAGACCTCTACAGGTGGCTTCCCACTACAAGCAGGCAATGGTTTGAGAAGAGGTGGACTATGTAGATAGCCTCATTGTAGTTCTCCCCAAACTGTCATGGACGTGGAGGAAGACTAGTTTTCAGTATAAAAATAAGAGTTAGTTAATTAAGCCAAGAGATCAAGGGGAAAAATCACTAAAAGAGGATATATTGGTGCTCTCTATCAATATAATTCACTGTCAGAGGGTCAACACTTCTAACCACAACAGCAAACTCTTGATAAAGTATCTATATTGCCCAGAGAGATGGTGCAACAAAATAAATGTCTAGTACTTTTCAAGAGCTATGCTCACAAAAATTGAAGATATTAGATTATTAATATTAATATTAGAGGACAGCAAGGACACTTGATACAGGAATGCAACACTCGAAACTGCATTAGCCCCTGAGCAGAAATAAAGAGCTGCTGAGAAGCTGGCATACCCAAGTCAGTGTCATCAGTTCAAGTCAGAGGATTGTGACTTCAGTTGCTTCATCTTGGTTATTTTACTATTATAATTCAAGATTCTAATATCAGAGGAAGGAACATAGACAATATATAAAATATTTGTACTATTAGAATAACTAATTCTCAATCTAAAACCACTTCAAAGTAAATGAGAGAAATACTTTCAATCAAACACATATGTATGTGGACTATGAGGACTTTTTTTACTTTTATACAAGAGAATACAATGAAAACTGCAAACTGTGATAAAGAGAAATTAAAATACCACTAATAAATGAAGATATATACCATATGTATGGATGTGGATGTGAAGATTCAGTGCTTTGAAAGCAGTGAACATCTCCCAATTGATACACAAGATCAATGGAATAGTCATTAAACAGACTTTTAGAAACTGATCATTACAGTTTTTCTATGAATGACTCCTTTTGATGAAGTTTGAGTTGGTGATCTGCTTACCATAGTTCAAACTATGTCATGACAGATAGCTTTCTCTCACTTCTTATGAACATATTTAATATTAAAAACCACACTAAAAGAAAATTTTAGCATAATAATTACAGAACTCCAACTATAAGCAAATTGATATAAACATATTTTTATGAAAATTGAATAAATACTAAATACAGTGACGTCATTATACAGAGATTGTGACCTATTTCTCTTCATCTATATTGTAAAGGCAGAAGGCAAACATTTATTTAAAATTAAGTAAAAGAATATTACCTAAAACCAACTCTCTTTAGATAGAAACTTTGTAACAGCATAATGAAACTTTTATGGTTTAAGAAGACATATGGCTGAATTTTGCTCACTAATGCCTAGTATAGTACATCATAACTTTGGGGAATTGAGCTATCATTTAACTGAAATACAACTTCTCACTGACACTAAAACTTTGTTCTATTTGAAAGGTTAACATATGCAGCCTTTCCAATAAAATTATGAGTTCATTATTCCATAGCCTTAAAAATTGTCTATCCTTTCAAGAAAATAACTCATCTACTTTTATATTTGGCCATGTCTAATACATTATAGTTAAGGCATCCTCATAAAAATGTGACCATGAGTATTGCC
This sequence comes from Psammomys obesus, assembly GCF_907164565.1. NCBI lineage: Eukaryota > Metazoa > Chordata > Mammalia > Rodentia > Muridae > Psammomys > Psammomys obesus. The sequence continues at coordinate 8,836,279 of NW_026586550.1, forward strand.
AGTATTGAGATTCTGCTAAAGGGAATTTCTTTTTGGTTTTCTTTGGTACTGCAGAATAGACTGAAGATACGCTGAATACCACGAGCTCCAACTGTCTATTCAGGTGCTTAGTGCATTGTCTTCAAGTGCTCACAGACAATCACCATCCTGGACCACAGAAAAGCCAATAAAAATCTGTAATTTCATAGTTTCACGTGATCCAGAACAAACATTGTACTATCTGTTCTCATGGTTTGAGGCTAACATCAAAATGACTGTGAGGTCGTGAAATGAGCAAAGAAACCTCCTAGCCAATATGAATCCTTATACATCTTATAATGGGTGAATATGGAAACATACATAAATTTAGGCTACCACTCAGAATGTAGACACATTGTAAGTAGACAAGGTCCTTAGTTACTAAACACTGGGGGAAATATTTTTGAGAGGTACCTTACAGGCTTAAATTTTATGTCCTCCTTTTAAGCACCCAGACTCTTGATTGGAGTCATCAAAGCTTTAAAAGTTATATCTAAAGAATTTACACACACACACACAATGACATAATAGGCTATAATCTAATTTGTTTCCTACAGCAACAAACAAGATTGAAATTACTTCCCCCATGAACATTTGCAGCCAGTCACAAGAATCGGGTGATGTCTCCCTGCTGTTGATTACCATCTGAATTGTTTCAGAAATTCTATAATGGGAAGAAAAAAATTACGATCTATGACAGTGTGATGAGTCCAAGGTTGATAAACCCAATAATCTCTCTAGATTCCTGTGTTGGATGAAACTCTCCTCCAAAGAGGGAAAATACCACAAGCAAGCAATAAGTCTAGTATCAGGAAGAGTTTAGAATGTTTGTTAAAGAATTGTTGTAGCACATCAAATCTTTTAAGAGTATTTGTTATTCAAAAGTAAACTCTAAGGAGCCAATTCTCTATTAAAACTTACCAAAATAAAAATAAAAATATTCTATGTGGAAGATAGTCAAGAGAAAGTGAAGTAATACTGAAAGAAATGAAGAATATGAAGTATTTATCAAAGGATAAAGTATAAATATTTTAAAGGCTATGAAGTAAAGCATGCTTAAACTGAGGGGGAAATCAGGAGAATTTTCTTTAAAAGTGCCACAAGTTAAAGACACAAAGGGGGAAAATACAATATTAAAGTGAAAAATACTTTGGTTGGAATTAACAGGAAAGTTTAGATGAAGAACAGGAAAGTATACATTAGAAATATAAGTGTTACAAGAAAAATGAAAAGAAATAACACATGCCCAAATGACGTATAGGATAGCAACAAACAAATCACCATGTGTGTAATTAGAGTGCCAAGACAAACAATAACAAAATGCTTGCAAAAATAACCACCCACATTTTCAAAAGTGGATGAAAATGATAAACCCAGCACTTTAAACTGCTCAAAAAACTCCGGTTGTGTTCCTGTTTCCTTAGGAAGAAGGATGGAGACCCGTGAAAATCAGGGGAAAGTAATGCTTCCCACTGAGACCCTGAAACCCACAAGACTCTCCAGGCTCCTCCTCGAGGTGAGATGAATAATAAACAGTGGCTGAGAAGACTCTTCGGGGATGTAGCTGCCTGCAAGGGGACTCCTGTGATGACATTCATGACTGCACTCATGCTTGTGTGGACTCACTTGTGATGGAGTTGTCTGAGTCACGTGCTATGCCTGTACGTAACCCAGATAAACTCATGGATCACCCCACTGCGTTTTTTAGATCAAATTGTTTCTTTCATCTGTCATTGCCCAGTCCATATAAAGTGGACGAAAGATACTTCCTAGGAAAATTAATGATACAACTCCAAAATAATAAACATTAAATCAAAATAAAGCATAAGCAAATTTCTATAAATAAATGACAAGGGAAGAATGTTAATTTTTTTTTATTTTGATACAGAAAAGGACACATTCAGAAACTTCCAGCAGAACTTGCAGAAGTAATGAATACAGAACACAGTAGGATTGCCCACCAATATGTTGAAAGGAAGATATATTTGCCTACAATACTCTGTCCAGCGAAAATATCCTCTTAAAACTTATGGTAAGATATAGATATGAGATGAATGGAAACCTTGGAAAACTAAGGCACACAAGCCAGTATTGTTAGAAATGCGAAAGGATTCCTTTAGGCAAAAAGAAAAAGACAAAAGAAACCATTTCCACTCTTCAATGAATCAAAAACAATCAAAATGAAAAACACATGGATTAATGATTTTAAATTATCTCACTATACACACGATCTAGTGGTTTAGAAACACATATCAAGGCACGACATGTGGCTTTCATAACATAGATAATAACAATATAGAATAATCCTGGCATGATGGATGGGAAGGGTAAATTTCACTACTGTGTGAACTTGATGAGAAATGGTATATTATGTGCAAATCATTAATTTTAAAGAAATACAATTTATACTCTAGGGCAGGTTTTGGCAAACTATAACTTCCATCTAAATCTGACCTGGCTAGATTTGGTCAAGCCTATTAGTTTACACAGTCTGGAATGTGCTGGTTTTGCAAATGACAAGGCAGAGTAGCTGGAAGAGAACAAAACAGATCTGCAGAAATGAAAGTCACTGTCATATTGCAGAAAATATTTGCCACACATGTTCTGAAGCAACCAATCAAAGCAATAAAACAGAGATGTTTATATAATAAATAGTGAAGCAAAATATGATCATAAAATACTCAATCCAAAAAAAAAAAAAAACCCAAAATGGATGAGAGAGGGGAACAAAAGTTTGATTGACTAAATGGAAAATAAATAGCAAAGAGCAGGTAATATTTTAAAATATAGTCATATCAATTATTGTATGCAATATATCCCTTATTATATTAAAAGTGGGTTATTTTAACTATACATAAATAAAAAATAATCAAATATGCAAGAATAAAAATATAAAAAGAAACAATGCATTTATTTTTAAAATGTGTATGCACAAATCTATACCCAAATGCTTGAAAAAATTATATAAAAAAAAAAGTTAACATGCTTCAGCTCCATTAAAGAGTTTAAAGACTGTTTAAAGAGACTGTGTCAGTACTATGCAGTAGAAAACTCAGCAATAATAAAGGAAGGAAGAACTAGCATGTGCAATGGTGTGTATCATTTTATATAGGTTGCACTAAATGAGAGATGAGCACAGAAAATGACATTATCTGATGCAGTAATACCGAATGTTAAAGCAGACAAAATGTCAGTGATCAAAAGAGAATATTGGTACTCCATATCCTTGATGGGGCAGGTTGATGGCAAAACAGGAGGAACACTATGGGGTGGTAGAAAGGGTCCGCAGGTTGACTCAGGTGACCAATTGTTGTAATTTGCTTTCTGTTGCTGTGGTAAATGCGGACCAAAACCAACTTCTGGAGTGGGGGAGTTTACTTGGCTGACATATCACTTTTATAATATGTCGTTGAGAGAAGCCAGGACAGGAGCTCCAGGCAGAAACCCAGAGGCAGGGGCTGAAGCAAAGACCAGGAGGAACACCATTTTCTGGGTTATTCATCTGCTTTCTTACACAACCTGAGATCATCTGCCCAGGCACAACCCACAGTGAGCTAGGTCTTTCCAGGTCATTAATCAAGAAAATGCCCTGTAGCTGTTCCTATCTGATGAAGGCATTTTCTCAATTAGGATTCTTTGTTTCCAGATGAACTGTGAATACCTCAAGTTGACAAAAACTAACCAGCTCACGAATACGCAAATAGACATGAATTTGAAAATTCATAAAAATCTACCCTTGAAATTGGTGAATTTTATTTGCTGTAAACCAGATAACACAAGTGTGCACTCTAGAAAGATTATTATTGTAGGGAAAGGGCATAGGGGGAGAAGAGAGTTTGTGGGTGGGACTGGGAGGAGACAAGAGAGAAGGCTGCAGTGAGGATACAAAATGAATAAATTGTAATAAATAAATATGTAAATAAAATTAATTTAAAAATTAAAAAAATAAAAAATATAAAAAGAAATAATATCCAATATAATATCCAATATCCAAATAATTACCCAATAAATAGAAGTATGTCTACTTAATGACAATTGGCATTAGTTTTCAACAAACACCAAAATTCTTGATAAATTGTGTTATTTTCTTTCATTTTATGAAGCCAACTAAAATATATCTGTAATGTCGGTGGGCAAGTTATTATTTTTCTGAGTTGATATTTCCTCGTGGCTTTATAAATTAGGGTGGTTTATGACCTAATGTAGACTAGAGATGGAAAGAATATACAATGTGACCCCTGAAGTTTAGATTCCATCTCTTGATTTGAGTGTTAAGCTAAATGATCAATTTGTGAAAATGCATATATGCAACCCCAAAGAACATGTCATATATAAATAAGCTTCTTTTATATAAAGTAGATGCAATATAAGCAGCTTCAGGGAAAAATAAAATCTTGGAGTTTCTTTGTGATCATGAAGCAGTTGGATGTATTCTGCACCATCCTGATCATCTTTAAAAGGAAACAGATAAAAAAAGGGTGCACTGTGGGGTCTGTGTTATTAGCCATTGAGGGTCTGTGGGGTCTGGCATGGTCTTATTAGACTAGACTCTGTCTAGGCAGACTGTGCAATGGATAGCTCATGTGTTTAGTGACAGTAGCAATGGAATGATTTCCTGCTGGAGGCAGGTGCAAAGCTCAGATAGGCTCTATCCCTGAAATAACCAAATGACCAGAGCATTAAGCAACATTGCATGCAATGGAGCAAAAGTTTTCATGCAGTGATTTCAGGATATATGATTGAATCAGGGAAAACATTTCTGTTTGATGGCATTAGCAGGCTGTCTAATGGCCCCATTTTCAGTGGAAGGAGAGCAATGACTCACTGCTGCTCCTTAATTAAATATGTCTATGTTGTTTTCTTTTCATGGTAACCTTCTGTGTAACATTTTCCCACTGCAAATACTACTGTCAAATCTCTTTTTGAAGCCACTGAAGGCGGTACATTCCTGCAGTGCCAGCACTCAGGAGGCTGAGAAGGATCCAAGGTTCAAGGAGAGCCTGGACTATTAACTGACATCCTCTTTCCAAAACAAAAAGTATAAAGTAATCATTTTATAAAAGGTTTGGCTGTATTATTATTTATAAGAAGTCAAGAAAGGAGAATTAGTATAGACATAGGTTTGATGGACATCCTTTCCAGCATATTGAATAAGCCTCCCAATAATCAATCACATTTATGAACACTGAGACAGTCTATACTCTGTAACTAAAGTTACAGCTAGATGCAGAGACACAAATGGATCACAAGACATAGCTCCATAATAACTTTTTTATTGCTTAAAATATTTTATGCATGTTTGAAAATTATATATGTATTAAAAACTTGTTTTAAAATGTTTCACGTGAAAATACACCTTAAGTACCCTTTGTAAAATACATACACACAGTAGGGCTAATTTTGTACAGTCATTCTTAAAATATCAATGTCCAGGCTCCCTGTGGGTCTCTTTCATTGAATTACATACATTTTTTTTTCTTTTTAAAGTCTCTCATTCTAGGAAAAAAAATAAAGTTAGTGAAAGTCAATGTCATTTACTTTCTAAATACTTCAGAGACTTCAGCTGACTGACCCTTAAAAATAAGACTCTAAAGCTGCTATTCTCAGATGGGCTGAGACAAATCCCATGGAATTGAAAAGGTTAGAAAAGAATCTGATGTTCCCAGTTACAGCTCCTTGGCCCAACAATACAGAAAACTGTTTTAATCAATAAAGAAAGGAGATTTTAATCTGAACAACACCAGCCCCACAAAACACAGTGCTAAGGTGATGGTGTGATCTGCTTAGTCATTTTCTGAACATAACAGCAGATGGATGGTGAGCATTTAACTCTTTTGTTATTTATTTGAACAATAATCCAGAGGCGAGGACACTGGCTTCCTGGAAACTTTAGATTGACCTCCTAGTGGCTGCATAAGCTAAAGAAAAAGAGTGAGCAGTAGCCAAAGACTGAGTCATCCTGCAGAGAAAGCTTTCAAATGCACCGTGTTTCCCACATTTTCTGCTTTAGGAGCTGTGTAGCCTGAAGAAAAACAAATGAATGTACCCAAGGAAGCTGTAAAAAGTCATTCTTTAAGCTTGCAATTCTGCTTATTTCAGGGATAAAGCATGCAAATCGTGTGTGTGTGTGTGTGTGTGTGTGTGTGTGTGTGTGTGTGTGTGAATGTGCGTGCAGACGCTCCTTACTCAGGCATTAATATCAGAAGATTAATGTATCATACTTTTGTTTGCATTTCTATTCTCAAATGTAATGGCTCAGCTAAGTGCCGTCTGTTTTTATTAATGTTTCCAGAATGTGAAAGTGATGGCTGGGTCTTTCTTCAGGGTATGCAAATTTTATGAAACCCAAATATATTGGAGAAATGTAAACACACTTGTATTGACTAAGGACTCTAGCTGAGGATTGAGTTTTTCATTTGAAATTTTCAGAAAGAAGTACATTATAAAGTTTCGAAAATCTGTTCATGTGCAATGTTTTATTTAATAGTGGTATACCTATGAGGGATTTATTGTGATAATTCTTATTTGACAAGGGGGGAACAGTATGCTATTTATTTTTCTCAGTTTCAATAAAGGGTAGAACTGCCTATCAGCCACAGATCTCTTCACTCAGAGACATATTGTGTGCCACATATAACCCTGAATTTTAGAGAGGAAAGATAATCAAAGAAGAGGGCTAATACTAAAGATATATGGCATAAAGCACAGTCAAAAAATAGCTTATCAATGTCCTCTTGTTACCAGCAACTGAGGCTAGAATGCTGTAGGAAAACACTAAGCTATAGATAATACAGTTTAGCTGTGTGTGCCAGGGAGCTGTTAAGAGGCAGATAATGAAAACTTGAAGCATTGGTGAAGGTTAGCATAACGAAGGGCTACAGAGGACATCCAAGGCAGCAACTTCAGTATACATTATAGATTAAATTTTAACTTGGTCATGGAACCAGCTAATTTATAAATCGTGCAAGAACATATGGTTCACAAGTAGAGCAATGATTAGTTAAATTACATATGTGAGGATGAGATAATAAGAGATCCTCAGATTATGCTAAGGAGGTTTAATAGTGACCAGAAGATCATGAAAGATCATGAAGACATCTTGGGAGGAACATTCGACTATATTTGTTTTCACAGAACAAAACAGAGCCACTTCTTGCAGCATGTGTGAAAATGGCTTAGAGACAAGAAGCAGATATGCCCAGGAAGCAGACAAAGCAATGTAGAGCCTCCATTAAGGTCAGAGGTCACACTGATAATAAAATAAGCACAGAGATACATTATTATTTACTTTGTGACAAAATATCTGGCAAAAGCAACTGAAAGAAGAAAATATTTTTGTTATAGCTTGCGATTTGAGAGGGATAAAGCATATCATGGCTGGAAGGGCATGGATGGAGAAATGTGCAGTGGTGGATTGCACTGCATCTGGTGACTGGTCATGTTGCCACATTGCATCTGGTGGCTTTGACTGGTCACGTTGCATTTGGTGGCTGCTTGTATTACATCTCCAGTCAGGAAGCTGAGATGATGATGATGATGATGTGTATGTATGCATATGTGTATATGTGACATACATATATGGCTAAATCCTGGGCCAGGAAGTCTAACTGCAAGTTTTATGCGGTACTTTGCAATTTAGTTTGTTTTTGTTTGTTTTTAATGATCTTGGTAAGCTCTATTAAAACCAGTCACTTCTGAGCAGATTAGCTAGTTAAAACATGTTGCTAACGAAGTAAAATCTTGCACTCTTGACCTTCACTGACAGTCCTGTAAATGGAACCTTTTGCACTGATTAGCAAAAGGAGGAACTGTGAATGACTCATTATAGCCCTGTGCCAAGGAGAAGCCACAGATGAGGTTACCCCATTTGAATTCAAGAGCAGAACTCTGGTAATATTAGAAACAAAGTGTGAGGAACTCTATACACAGAAGTAAGCATTGCACTGAATCCCACTTTTAACAGCAGTGGCTTCCTGGAAGACCTGATTTTCACAGTGGTTTTCACATTTTTTTCAGTTACCTAAATTTCATGTATATTTGTCCTAACTTTAAACATTTTTTAGACTATACATGTTGGTTTTAACCTTTCCTTTATGTCAGACCCAGCAGGACTTTGAGGCCTTTAGTGATTGAAGCAAGACTGGCTTCTTGGAGCTCATGACTTTCCCAACAAAGAGGGGAAGTGTAGTTCTTTACATGGTATCTTCCCTTTCTTGGCTCTATTAGACACCCTTTGTATTTCCCTCCTCTTCCTACCTTTCCCTAACACCATTAATGGAAGGCCAAAGTGAGGACCACTGCTCGTCTCTTCTTTTCCATAGTATTCTTGGTCTATCACTGTGAAGAGTCCTCCCCCCCCCCAATTACTTACAGGGACTAGCCAAGGGACCCATTACTCAAGGGACTAGCCAAGGGACCCATTACTCAAGGGACTAGCCACTTGGTTAATTCATGGTTTCACCATAGGCAACTTTCTTTCCTTGCTTTAATTTTTTTTTCTCGGGGTCGGGGGAAGATATCACAGTTAATTTAAGAAAATTTGAAGCAGTAAGCACAGAACCTACAATGGTCCTTTCTACATATGCTATGGCTGTTAGCTTGGTGGTTTTGTGGGACTCCTAACAGTGGGGATGGGAAGTGCCTGCTCTTGGGATTCCTTTACTCCTATTGGGTTGCCTTGACCAATCTCCATCTGAGAGTGTTCTGTTTTGTTCTGTTTGGTTGTTGTCTCTTAAAGGCTGGCTCTTTTCTGAAAGGAAATGAAAAAATTGTAGATCAGGTAGAGAAGGGAGATGGGGAAGGATGGGATGAATGGAAGGAGAAACTGTTCAGAGATATATTGTATGAGATAAGGATCTATTTTCCAATAAAAGAAACAAAATTTTATAGGCTAAGTCTTTTATTTCTTTTATTACAACCACCAAGCCATGAATTCCAGTAGAATAAGCTTCAGCAGCCCAGGCTCACTCCCACTAGCTTCCACAAAGTGTGTTTCTCCTGGTAAAGCAGTTAAACCTAGGTGTCTTTCTTTTTGACTTCCTCTATTTTCTTGTCTTTTTTCAGGGAGCTATCTTGGATCTTGGAGTGCTTACTATGCTCAAAATACACAGTACTTCTTTTGGCAACAATCCTTCCTCTAACTTGTGTGCTTACAACAATGCCAGCACCATACAGAATGACGCCAGAGGCTGCGTCAGTTTTGCCTTGGCAACATTTATGGGGCTTTTTTTTTTTTTTTTGAGCAGTACTCATCCCCGCCCCCCTAAATCATCAGCCTTCTTATAAAGTCCCATTTACGTGGAGCATTACCACGTTTTCTGAATGGTAGGGAACACACCAAGGGCGCTACCCCTCTTATCCTTTGTGATTACAATTTTTGGTAATTAAAGGGAAATAGTGGCTCTGGCTGAAAGGAGGCAATATCCTTTAGCTTGCTGATTCTTCTTTTTCAGACCTCAGCCTCACACAATTCAGTTCCTGACGCATGATTGTTGGAAACTGTCATGACAGGCAAGATAATATGGTGAGGAATGTGTGAGATAATCGATATAAAGTTTTATAAGAACACAGAGGGTAGGGTAACATTTGAATTACGCTTAGAAAAACGAATACATTTTGAATGAGTAGGAACAAACTAAAGTTGCTATTCATTCACTAACTAAGGAGTAGTTTGAGCAAAAACAAATATTCACAGGTGTTCTCCATCTTCTTGGGGAGAAAAGGTCAAGGTAGTCAGTTTAGACTAACAATAAAATACCAGAATATGGGTGGCTTAGCCATAAAAAAAAGAATAATTTCATAGTATGTTTCCTACCCATATATCCTCATTTTAACACAATTATTTCAAAAATCCAAATTCCATCACTCTTTGCTCAGAATATCCGTAGACATATTTTTTTGCTTCTAATATTTTCTTTTTGTAATTAATTCAATTTACTTCTTGGTCACTGGCTCCTTCTAGTCCCACCCACCCTCTCACATCCTCCCTCTTATTTCCTCAGAAAATGGAAGCCCCCACACACATATCCAGACACCCCAGATCATCTATTCACATGAGGATTGAGTTTGTCTTCCTCTTCTGTGGCCTAATAGGGCAGTCCCATCAGGGGGAAGTGATAAAAAGAGGGTAACGTAGTCCATGTCAGAGATGTACTCCACTCCCATGACTATTGTGCCCATATGAAACCTAAGATGTCCCTTGGGTATTTGTAAGTAGAGGACCTAGGTCCAGACCATGCATTATCCTTGTTTGGCGCTTCAGACTCCATAGGTCCTCTGGGCCCTGGTTGATTGGCTCCTACTCTTCCACCATCATCTCTGTCTATTCTATTGCCACTTCTGATTGAGATTTATGCATCCTCCCTAGGATCCTCTTTGTTACTTATCTTCATGAGGTTTGTACATTATGGTACATCTATCCTGTACTATATGACTAAAATCCATTTATACGTGAGTACATACCATGTTTCTCTTTCTGTGTCTGTGTGATCACACTCACTGTTTTAAATCCACCCCTAGACATATTTTAAAGGGACATAATTCAGTGTAGGAATGATCTTAGGAAATGACATTAAAATTCAACTCTATAGAATTCTGCATATGAAGTCAAGCCTTTGCCTAATCATAGTCATCATGAAATTCAGGAGCAACTTCGTTCTTATATCATTTTCAAATGGAACTCTTTTAATGAAATATATGCAGAGATGACCAAGAAATCTTGACATTGTCATTGAGATAGTATGGTTTTAGGATATACTTGATCTTTGGATGAGAAATGTCCTCTTTAGGCTAATTTATTTGAATATGTTGTCCTTAGTTTGTGACACTATTCATGGAACCAACCGTTAGGAGGTGATTGCTACCTTGCTGAAGGAAGTACATCATTGGGTAGGTCACTGGAGTTTGAGGATCTCTGTGTAGCTTGGCTCCATTTCCTGTTCTGCCTCTATGCTTATGTGTGCTATTGAAATACTATCAGTTGGAGTCCCGCCTCGCAGGCTGCTCTTACACTCCTGCTGTCATGTCTTCCCCATTATGGTAGACCCTATTCCTCTGGAACTTTAATAAAAAATAATCCCTTTCTTCCCTAACTTGCTTTTAGTCAGAGTATATCATCACAACAACAGAAAAGTAACATTTACAGCTGCTAAAGTCCAAATACTCTAGACTGATGATGACTTGTGTAAAATACCTCCAATGTAAACTTTCAGGGGCCAGTGCATATTCGAACACTCAGGGATCTATCATCATTAGGTTTCTTCATAGATGACAGTTATAACTCTGGTTGCAATTGCAAAGAGTATTGATATTTGGTTGTGTGTCTTAGGTCCTGTGGTATTCCTAAGTCTTATCTCATGAATCCCATTTTTAATGTTGCCACTTATCTGCATCTTGGCTACAGAAAAACCAAACCTAGAATATGCTGCCTTTAATCTCCAAGGAATCGAAGCAGGTATTTAACTGCTTTTGTTTCAGGTGGAGTCTCTGAGTCCAGCACTTTACCATAATAGGCCTGGGAACAGCACCCTGAGCTAAGGCACATGTAGTTTGAAGAAAGCTTTGATTTTTTTTTTTCTCGTGCCCATCTATCTTTGGCTGGCTGTGTTTAGATGACATGCAAAGCAACACAAGTCATGTCTTTCGGGGGGGGGGGGGCTTCTTCAAAAAATCATGAATATTCATCTGGAATTTTTCAAGATAACTGCCAGACAATAATGTGGGCAGTATACAAGAACCAAGAATGTCAGACTGTTGATAAATGTTGATAATAAATATATACATAAACACAGAAGTTTAATATATGATCTTTTTATTTTGTGTATATTTAAAGATTTCAAACTAAGAATTCTTAATGCAATGTTTAGATACAACAAGCAATTCATACTGTGAAAAAGGTGATGATAAATCAGCACCTGAGACGGAAAACAGTCACCACACCTTGGATGGCTTGCTAGGGGGAAGCAAAAACTATCTGAATGCTCTCAGAAGGATCATGAGTGAAGATCTGGTATAAGACTGCATACTGAGTGCCAGGAAAGGCATGATTGTTAAGTTACCTTTATGGATATTTGCTCTCTCAGAAATAACAGTGTACACTTTTCTGATTAGCTTTTGTAGATAGTAAAGTTCTAAGTGCTGGTGGCTTTGTTTTTATTTTCTTAAGTCAAATAGGATTGTTAAACTGAGAAATCAGGTTGCATAAAATCTTTGCTGCATTAATTTTTTCATATGAAAACAAGCATATTTTTCTACTCCTGGAAAGCATTATTGTTTCCATTGCATCACAAGGCTGAGGATCACAGTCAATTTTTGGTAATGCCCTGGTCGAAAGTAATAGAAGGCAGCAGCAGGGGTCATAATGATTTCATCCAGCCACCTTGTCCTCTAACCAGAGCTGGATTTAAGAAACTTGGAAAGTCCAAATCAATTATACAGTCTAACAAAAGAACAGCAAGGCAGTCCAGATAAAAGAGCCAGAAACAGCTTCAAAAGCATAAAAATATAATAAGGTTTTACATAAGCCTCCAACACCCCTGAGGTGGGGCTGAGGAGGTAGATCCTGGGAGGAGGACCAGGACCCAGCTCTGCTCACATTTCTTGTTAGGCTATTTTCTTTCACTCTCTCTCTTAAGTCTGTATTCTGTCAGCAGAGGTCATAACCTTCTATGTTTTCATACAGGTCCATACCCTAGAAAAGCAAGTGCATACAACCACCGTCCTCTGCAGTGGGGTTTGTGCCTGCCTGCAAGTGTTGCTGCTGTATTTGAAATTTCAGCTGAGACAATCTGTGTCCCCTGACTGCTTGAAATCTCACATTTGGTTGGTTTTAGCCTGGGGTTAGTCTACTGTTTTGGGATTTTCAAGTAGCCCTTTACTTATGAATTATAGTGGGCTAGAGAGTCCATGAATAGGACAGCATATAAATGCAACTTCCTAGATATGAGACATTTTAGTAATACCAGTGAACTAGACCTTCAAAAGTTGATGTAGATCATTGGCAAGGCTTCCCTAGCCATCAGACACCCAGGCGATGTGCAATCACCCTGGAAGGATGTGTCATCACCAAGACAGATCATTAGAACTCCTTAATCTCATTCTTAAAAGCCTAGCACTACACAATGTATTGTGCAGTGTGCCCACACTTGTTATTAATGGGCAGATAAGCAACTTCATTTTGTAAGCTGAGGGGTGAGTTTTATTATTCCACAGGGAAGAGAGCTTAATCCAGGCACTGCTGGCATCAGGAGTCAAGGACTCCCGAGCAGATACTCTCTTCTCTTACCCTACACACTCCTAAAGTAGTTGGGAGACAGCTGCCAGTCATGTCCCCAACTCATGAAAGTACAGTTTAACAGACAAATTGGGAATGAGGACTTTTTTTTGCTGAGTTTAGGCAGGTGAGTTCATACAGGAATGTTCTTGGTTATCAGATCAGGCTTATTATGAGAGATCATTGAGAAACTTTCAGGTGGTGATACACAGATAAACATATGAGAACACAGGAGACAAATTATCTGTCCTTGATTGTGTAGCAGATGCTCCTGCCTGCCTTTCTACTTATTGTCTCGTTGGACCAGTGTCTTTTACAGAGTACTCCTTACATCCCTGGAATAAGAATAACAACTGGTTTGAAATTCTCTCTCATTATTCTGAGCTCTGCGTTCCCTATTGCCTCTCTGTGGCTATAGGGCATTTGCTGATGATCACTGAGTCAGTTGGAATAATAAGCTAACTGTGGGGTCAGATTGTTCTTGGTTGAGAACTGAACGAATTCTAAATGTAGTAGGGAAATTGGTGTCCTTTGTACTATCAATGGGCATAGGAGAAAGGAATGGCATAAAATAACTTCAATAGTGACAAATTGAAGCAAATAATTTGCGATTAATGACATGAGTGTATCTGTAGGTCAAAGAGGAAAAGTCAGAGAGAAAAGAAAATTTGAAATATAAGCTTAGTGTAGCCAGGCAAAAGAAAATAGGTTAAATGAAATCAACAACTTTTAAAGACAAAGGTATCATTCATTGTTTGTAATTATATGACTTTGATTCCACTATGTAGAAGCCTCACTATGTGTGAGCCTCTATTTTTTTTTCATGTGTCTGTGCTCACATATGTGTATGCATGTTCACATAAGTGGCTACACATGTCTGCATATGTATGTGCATGTGGATGCAGAGGCTTGAGGCTGCTGTTGAGTGTCTTCCTTGATTGTTCCCCCACCCACCTACACCTTATTCATTGAAGCAGGGTTTCTCCATTGACTCCAGAGATATACACTCAGTCATTCTAGCTAGCCTGCTTGTTCCAGGGATGCCCTGTCTTATGTTCTGAGTTGTGCGGTACAGGGAGACTACCACAATCATCCAGAAATTATATATGCTAAGGGTCTGAATTCTGGTCCTTAGGTTTGTGCATGCCAAGCACTTTATCCTCTGAACCATCTGTCCAGTCCCCAGATTCAGACCTCTGTGAAGTCCATTAGTCCAAAGACTGTTCTTGCTAAATCAAAAAAGAGCTTCAACTGTTATAGCCTATGTTCCCAAAGTACTGTACCCTCCAGTAATAATCCTACCACTTTGTAATCCAAGCACAGTATGCTATTAACAACTATGAATCTAAGTTTTACCTTGAAAGACTTTCTTTGACTATACTGTTTGCTCTCAATTTTTGTAGGACAACAATCAGACTGGGAGAAATGAAACGTCCCCATAACAAGCTAATCCTATCATCACTTTAATGAGCCCCATATTAACTACACAGAACAAATTGTTGGATATTTTCATGAAAGTGGTTACATAAACATTAAACCTGATGAATTACTGAGAACAGAGTCAGTGGAAAGATATATTGCCCCAACTCACAAGAGATTCAGTTTCCCAGAAGCATCAGAAAACAGGGTGCTTTTGCATGATTGCCAGAAGCTCAGTGTAGCTGCAACAAGTTATAAATTGTACAAAGTAGTAGCACCAAAAGGGGAAAGAGTAGGCTACCCACAATCTTTGGGGCCTTAACATGGGCTCTGGACTTAGAAAAGTCAGAAAGCACTGAAGGATTTTACACAGGACAGTAAAAGGTTACACCAGTGTTGTTCCAGAACATAAAATATCTAAATTTAAAACTTTTAATATGAAAACAGATGAAAAAGGACTATTGTTAAACTGAGACTGCTAGAGCCCTGCCAATCATGGTGATTTTAACATGTCCCCAAACTCTTTTCCTGAACGAAGTCTTGCCAAGGCTGAAGCAAATGACCTGTGTTGGTATAATGTTCTTGTGGAATGTACACAATTAACCCCTGCTCATTCAAATGCTGATTTCTCTACCCCACTATCTCATTTGAATCTGGACATTGCATTGTGATGTTTATTCTAAGCATCACCTGTCTCAAGTTTGTGTAAACATGCCACCATTTGTTCTCTGTATTGTCAGTAAAACAACCAGCCAATGCTAAACAATGGAGAGATTAGGGTAGGACATCCTGGTCCAGAGAAGGGGTGGGGAGAAGGAAGTGAGTGAGAGGAGTCAGAGAGGAGGAATTGGCAGGAGAGGACTTGGAACCATGAGGAGAGATGAATCAGACCTAAGATATGACTAAAAGCAAATATAATGTGGGAAATCTGAATGGGAGGAAACTATGCTGGCTTGGAGGTTTAGGATGGAGTAACTGTTGCCCAGCATTGTGCTCTGGGTTAATTTAATAAAGTCTAGTCTCTTTTGTGGTGATTTGGGTATACAGCTGGTTTAGGAATAATAACTGTTTAACTAAAAGATAAATCAATAATAAATATTGATAATCTACAACAGACCTGCCAGGAAGCCATCAGACATTAAGAAATATAGAATAAAGTATAAGTGAAGCTGGCATCAGTAGGCTTATATTTGGGTAGATTTGGGAAAGTACAGTGAACAGTCAGTGAATTTATTATAGACTGGGAAAGCAAGGAAGTGGCCAGTTAATTTTAGTAGGGCATCCTTGCACAGGCACATGTGGTCATGCAGTCTTCTGGAGCAAGAAAACTGTGGTCAGAGCCTTCTGCATCAGCTGCTCTCTTGTTAAAGGTCGGCTGTTACACAAACATCTGCTTCAGCAAACATCCCAGTTTCACACATGAAACTGTGTCATGTCATTTCCTTAGTCCTGAGGCCTCTTAGAATAAGGCTTTACTCATATCAAGAGTGCAGTCACACAGGGATATTTTGTCTCCCTACTGTGTATTTTGAGTCCCACTGTGTATCCCAGGATAGCTGCTAATTTGAGATCATTTTGTCATAGTGCTCTGAAAGCTGGGCTTACAGGTTTATAAGTCTATGCCAAGGTTCCTCAGTTTTTTTGAAAGAGAAAGGTTTGAGCAATGTCAAGCAGTCAGAATTGTTAGTAAGGAGGGCTTCTCCTTGTCTTTAGTATATCATCTACCTTCCCTATGGGGAGTAAAAACTGCTACCCATATTCACACTATCTTCTTCCTAAGATAGAAATGTGGCTGGTTACTTGAAGTTTACAGCAATAAAAGAATAATTTGCAACAAGGCCCTGTGCACATCTGAGCAAGAATCAAGGTGGACTTTTATCTATCCTTTTTCTTCTTCCATAGGATAATCAGACAGAGCCCAGTTTCCAGGTGGATAAACCAGCAAATTAGCCATTTAATAAATTCAGGACCTCTTTACAACTCCAGTCATTATTCTTCTTCATGACAGATATGTCTGAATACGTTATCTGCAGTCCTGAGATGATGGTGCTTGACAGAGAAACGCATGGGAGCCAGGAAAAGGAGTAATCTGGGAAGATTCTTGCATGTCTACCAAAAAAATTCAACAGGTTATGTTGCTGTGCTACTCACAGAATCAGGGAACACACTTTCCAGTGACCCCTAGAATCATGGTAAAAGCTGTATGCCGTCTCATCATTTTTCTTCAAGTATTACCACATATCATCACAAATCCAAGAATGGAGGTAACACTTATAAATTTAAAATTGTGATAGACTGGGTACTAATGGAACTTAGCTATAAAAACCCAGAAACATTTTCCTATACTTTTAGGCCAATATAAAAACTTGAGGAAAAGTAAAATGACATATCTTTGAAAGATCAGACACCACCCTGTAAGACTGCATTGTTCCTCCTGCCCTCACCAAGTGGCAGTCTGTCCATGCACTGTCTGCCCCACTTAGTCACATTCAGAGTTCCACAGACATTGCGATCGTAACACAAAGAGGAAGTCTGAACACAGTGCTTGATTTCTGAAGACATCTCAAATGAAAATCCTAGAGGAGAATCTTCTACTGCTAAACACTTTCCTAACGCAGCTCGCTCCTAACTGCATTCTAAATACTCACCCTGATTCCCACAGGGCAAGTGTAACACTCACCTCTGGCCAAAGAGACTTCTCAAAAACTTCTCAATGCAGAGAGAAACTGACCATGAGATGCCCAGCCCCACGGGATAGAAGATCACAGGAGCCATATAATCAGGATGTCTACTATCTAACAGGGAGATAAGTGTCTTCTGTCTAACAGGAAGCTGCACTATGAAATCTCAGCAATACAGAAACCTAAACAAAACCCACACAGTGAAAACATCACTGTTATGCTAATATGGATAAAGGAAATATTAAAGACTTCCCTCTTAGATGAAGAGCTACATCAGTACCAGTTTTCTCTAGGGACTACCCTCCCAGACAGTTTATCCAAGAGGTCAGCCCTAAATATACATGGACATATGTAATGAACTTAGGTTGTATTTATATGTACATATGTAACATATATGTATATATTCATATATAAAGTAATAGTTACAGAAGGTGTCATGAATTTGACAGGGAGTCTAGAGACACAAGAGCAGTAGGAGTGCAGAGAGGAAAATGTTAATGATCGAATTCAGTACTGATGCATGAAATCTCAAAAAATATATTTTGGAAGAACAAATCAAAAGAAAAGTATGAGAGAAAAGCCAAATTCTTTTGGCAACATCAAATGCCAGGTTTATATGACATATCTAAGTGTGGCTATCAGGATACAGCAGGACGTGTCAGCACAGGTCTCTGAAGAGAGGCATGGGTTTGAAGCCCACGCTTGAGCATCACAAGTGTACAGGCAGTGACTGAACCATGGAATTAATATTCTCATTTCCTTCTCCACAGCTAGACTTCAGAATGGTACCATTTCTCCTGAGGCCTTTTAATGGATTCAGAAGTTCTCTGTTAAAGGAGCAACCTAAGTTTTATATTCCAGTCCACAGAATTTCAGATCCCTTCTGTTTCATGTATACTAATTCTCAACTGGGTGCTGGACCACAGCTACTCTGCGGTGACAGCGGAGCCCTGGTGGAACCAGCTATGAAGATAAAGTGTTACCTAATTGTGCAATCACAGCAAGTTTCAGAATGAGTTTGGTGTGAGGAGGTTTTGTGGAATACTTTTAAGTGCTTAAGAGATATTGAGGATAGATGCAATTTTTTGGTTAGTTTAATAAAACTTACTTAAAATAAGTAACTGGATAAGGTGGTACTGTAGCATCACTGCCTGGTTGCTAGATGCAAGAGATCAAAAGTTCAAAGTCAGCCTTAGCTACACAGTGAGTTCAAGGCCAGCTTGCGCTACATGAAACTCTGGCTTGAGAAAACAAATAACAGGAACAGAGTAATAAGGATATTTATATCCCTAGTGAACCTAGTGACATGTGTGGGACTACGTAATGATTAGATCTCCTGTGTCATATTTCTTGTCGAAGGTCAAAGACCCACTGAAGGCTTTCTTGGTAAGGAGGAATGCACTGGGCAAGTTAATCAAGCACTGGTAACTCCCTGAAGTCTTCATACTGGGGAATTATGTCTGCTCTTTTATGAAAGGAGAGAAATAATTAAATCTCCTTTTAACTATTCTTCATTCACTTTGTCTTCTAATAATAGTCTCTCACTAATTTGAATTCCTCTCAAATATCTGAAAGCCTCCTACTTTACCAATCAGTGCGGACTGATCCAAATGTGCCATACAGGATTAAGCATTTGCCTTTACCTAAAGTTGATTGTGTTCTTTAACACTTCAACGCCTTTAAAGCAACAAATGATTTGAGAGTGCTCAGTATCAAATGTCCCTTTTCTAGGTTGAGCGGCCCTCTGTACTATTGCAGACCCAACACTGTGGCATTTCTCATCATGTTAGGGGATCTGAGTGACTACATGGGCTTATGACTGCTTTCAGAAATAATAGAAAAAGTAGTATTAAATTATAGGAGCCTAGAGTTTTTTTTAAATGCAATTCCTACCCATAAATAGAGATACAAATTCATCTAAACATTAATTAAAAATCAGTCCTAAATTAATGAAGAACAAAAATCACTCTTCCAGTCAGTACTTTTGTATAATTTTCATGAAAATATTCTGATTGGGAGAAAAGTTTATATTATAAAAAAATGTTGAGACAGGCATCATGGCACCTTCATGTAACCCTGGAGTTTGTGAGGTGAGGGAGCCAAGTCTGGAGTTCAAGGATCAGTTACACACAAGTTTGAGGCTAAGGGGTGGTACATGATACTATGTAACCATAAATAAGTAAGTAAATAAATAAATAGAGAGTTAGTGTGAACACTTTCTGTGTCTCTTAAAAGTCAAGAAACCAAAAATTAGAAAACAGTACATTTCTTTACCGTTGTCTTTTCTTTCTCCCACCAGTATTTCTAGACTGTAATTTTTAGTTGGCTGAGAAACCTTTAAGCATGTCACCACTCTTATGATGACAGAGGTCATGAGGAAATTGTTTTTTGTTAGTGTGAGTTTGAATATACACTGTTCTTGTGGAATAGTTCATCCACATGTGTAGCAAACCAAAGAGAAGACAGCAAAGTTGGCACAATTTGCTTCCTTTTTTTTTTCTAACTATTGATCATTTTTATACTTCTGAATGGCATCTGTTCCAAGTACTGCAGGCCATCTGCTGAGATCCTCCTCTAGAAATCTGGCTTCTTCCATGATCAACACAAACCACACTATCAACATAAACTTCAATATGAGGTGGAACAACACAAAATATCCAAAACAAATGCAGCCTTACCTTCATGTACTACCCTGATGGGCTAGCTTGTAAGTGGCCTATTATGTCTGACATCTCACACCACAAAGGTTTAGAATTCTGAAAAAGTATTTTGTCTGTATTTTATTTTTTAAGAGTATTATGCTGTATTTGCAAGTTACAAAGGACAGTTTTGCTTTGCTTTGTTTTCTTTCATTATCTTAAAAATATTGGTCCACTGTTTTAAGACTTAAATTCCTGGTGGGAGATTGTCATGACCTCTTCTGTTTTTATTTTCTCTGGCCATATGTCCATAGTTTTTCTTTGTATCTGGTTTTCAATAATTTTGTTTTAAGAACACTGCAGTGTGATTTTGTCCTATTGGAATTTCTTTGAAGTCCTTGAAGTTTCCATATAACTCTAAGGCTTTGTTCAGCAACTTTTAAAAATGTTTCTGCACTCGCCTATCCAGTACTGATATCTTTGCTAGGCTCTTTGGCATTCTCTCCACAATCACTGTGGCTTTGAATTTATGGGTAAGTTCCTACTCAGCATACAGTCTCTTGAGAACCTCTTCCCATGTATTTATATTCTTTGAAAATTGTATTTTTGATCACCAGAAATGGTATATGTCTTTTTATATACTCTATATCTTCACTTATCATGGTCATATTTTACTTTAATTCTTAATCATATTAACTATAATGAAACCATCACCAACTAATTGATTTATTTCTTTTGGTTTTGAGCCAATTTCTACTATCTGGATTTGCTTCCAGCTGTGGATAGCATTGTGTCCTTAGTTATGTCTTCAGTGCTCATCTCACTTGGTGCTGACTTCTACATGTTACATATCTGAACATCTGTACTTTACCAATTTCTTTACAGTTTATAAATTTTTATCTTAGCCGTAATAATGTTACTTTACTTAATTTTTCCAGGATTTGTTTTGAACACCTCTAGGGAAGAAAAATAAAATAAATACTTTATAGGGTATTCTAGCCACATTGTGAAATTCTATGTTTCCAGGAGTTTTGAATTCTATGTTGTTCATAAGGGATGTTTCTAGTGTGTATAAACTTGAATGTGTCTCAGTCTCCATAAAGTTTTGGCTTTGTATTTCTCTATAGTTATTTTCAGAATTCCCCCTTACGCATAGAGAACTTTTCATTTGTGACAGACCCCAGGCATCCTGTGCAGATTCTGTAGAGAGACTGTTTTGCAATAACCTAGCTGGAAATTTCCTGGAGACTTATTTTCCTGCAATATCAGCTTCTTTCCTATGCTTGTCAAGTTCCTAATGCTCTTCTTGCCACTGTGAACATAGTTACTCCGCGCGGAAACCCAACGCAGCTCCAAAACTGCCTCTACTTCTCTCAGGAACTTTAAGCTTCCACTGCTTCTGGTGTCTAAGAAGTGTTGGAAGAGAGGAAATAGGATGGGAGCCTACTATAGAGGATTCTCTGAAAGGCTCCCCCCAACAGGGGATCGAAGCCAATGCTGAGACTCACAGCCAAACTTTGGGCAGAGAGCAGAGTCTTATGAAAGAAGGGGTTGGGGAGAAAGATGGACATGCAGGGGACAGGAGACCCCAAGGAGACCAATAAAGCTCAAAAAAAAAAATCTGAACCTAGAGGGTCCTGCAGAGACTAAGCCACCAACCAAAGACCATATGTGAAGAGGACCTAGAACCCCTGCTCAGGTGTAACACATGAGCATCTTGGTCTCCACGTGGTTTCCCAAGTAAGGGG
Source organism: Psammomys obesus (assembly GCF_907164565.1). NCBI lineage: Eukaryota > Metazoa > Chordata > Mammalia > Rodentia > Muridae > Psammomys > Psammomys obesus. The sequence continues at coordinate 8,858,054 of NW_026586550.1, forward strand.
AGCAGGGGCTGCCTCTGTCATGAACTCGGTTGCCTGATTTTACGACCTTCTTCTCTATCAAGGCAGCAGCATTTCCAGAGCCTTCCTTGTCTCATGCTTTATCAACCTGTGCACTATTCAGAGCCTTGGTGATGCCTTGGTGCTCAAAGGCATGCTTCATGTTGCTTACAGAATTTTCTATGTATATTGGGAGAGAGACTGTTTTACTAACGTGTATATTTTTTAAAGATATTTGCAGGCTACAAGAATGATATACGCTTTACTTTTACGCTTTTACTAAAAGACTAAACCTTTATCATCATCAGCAGCAGCAGCAGCAGCAGTAGTAATTGTAGTAGCAGCAGCAGCAGTACTATTTTTCTGTAGTCATTAGTTTCCCTAAAAGAATGTTTTTTGCTCTATATCTCTAACTGATTGTATCATGAGTTCTAGCATTACTTATCTATTATGGAGAGCCATGCGTTTAAAGACTTTAATCAAGTAGTATAGAAGGAAATTATGGTAAACTACTAACACAAAAGTTCCTGGGTCTGGGGAGAAAATATATTCATTGAGGTGCTTGCCTTGCAACAATGAGGATCAGAGTTTAATCCCCAGAACCTATGTAAAAATGAGGTTTAGTCATGCATGCCTGTAATCCTACCTCTGGGATGCAGAGACAGGAAGATTTCTAGAGTTCACTATCTAGCTTGCCTAAGCTACTTGGTCAGATCCAGGCCAACATAAAACCTCATCTCAAAAATGAAATTGAGATGTGCCTAACAATAGCTGACATTGTCTTCTGAACTCCACATGTATGTATGTCCACGCATGTACATGCATGTCAGCACACATTTAGTAACATGCATACACATTAAAAAGTACCCTAAATTATCTAGAGTCTTCTCTCTGTATTCTCATTAGAAAATGTTAGCTCATTTTTGGTTTTACTTTTGTGTTAATAGTATACACACATACATACTCATACACTTCTGTGTATATATGTAAAATTATAAAATATATAAGCATACACACACATATACTTTTCTGCAATAACTAAGAGTTAAAAGCATTAACGAAGATGCTGAGCTTTTCTTACATAGAATTCAATATGTGTTCTTGCCAGATTTAGACCCCTAGTTTGGGATGAAATGAAATGTTGGATCAACAATCTTTTAACATTTAATGTGTTAAAATTTGTGTAAATAAATAAATAGATTTGTGGACTTTTATATCCTTCCCAAGGTCGACTTCCTTCTCTCAATTCTGCAATAGGCATTTGACTTTAAGCCACATGTATATTTCCAGTATTCAAGAAACCTAAGTATGGATAGTACGATGAAGCAGGTGCTGAATATATGATTTGAAAAGCAAGATGAAAATAGGGTTAATGAACAGAGGGAAGCAGAGTAAGGTTAAATTAAAGATGTTTCTTTCTCATTCACAGCATTAAGCTCCTCCACAGTGACAGAAAATTCAAAAGACTTGGATGTCTACTTGTGCTTTTTATAAAAATGAAGTTTCTCAAGTCATCTTCAAAGGCATGTGATGGAACACTTGATGTGCTCCTGAATAGATGCTCAATTCTCGAAATTACTGTGACTTTCTTGTAATCATTAACTCCATTGTAAAGATTCCATTGATTTTAACAGCTGCCATTACAGATCGGATCTCTGGTCTATTGTCTCTTTGTATCCCTTGTTCAGCAGTCATATGTGTCAATCATTACATTAATCATACAAACAATAGAAGATGTGGTAAAGAAAATTTCACCAGATTCTTAGCATTTGGGAACAAATGGAAGAAGAAATATTAAAAAACTAAGTCCTGCATGTAAAGAAAAAGGGGAGGAAATTCAGAGGCAAACTTGCAGCTGTTTTAAAATGAGCTGTTCATTATCTACAAAAGGAGACATGGTCTAAAGCCTTGAAAGTTTTACAATAACACCACCAACAAAATCAAAATAAACAAGGAACACCAGAACAAAACAACTATCATCGGTGTCTGGCAGGGTGAGTAATGACTAAGAGCAACACTCCAACCTGTGTCCACTAAAAAGTTCAAGACAGGCTTTTTCTTTCACTGTGCAGATCCATCTTTGGCCATTTCCAGTCAACCATGCCTTAGGGCTCCCTTTCTCTGGTTAACTTCTGGTCTTCCCACAGAGTCTTGGAGGATCACAGCATAAAGGAAAGAACAGTGGCTTCCTTTACTCCTCAGCAGCATCCACAGGGCAGTGGGAACTGGTCCTGGGCCACAAGGGATCAGGGAAGTTCTTCTGGTGTTGTTCTTGGCTTCACTGTATCACAGAGCACAGATTTCTCATTACTTTTCAAAAATTACTAGCAATAATTGGTTTCTATTGTTGTTAATCTCTATATTCTTATTAGATATCTTAACCATTCCCAAAAATTCAGTAACTTAATTAACTTGTATCCCTTGGAGTGAATTTCCTCTCCTATCAGGAGCCTGGTTTATATAGGAGGTGTTTGTTATATACATCAGTGAGGATAGCTGTTTTGTTTTCTACTGAAAATAACAAGTACTTGAATGTAATTTTGCATCTATCCAGGTACAAATGGGTGTAGTCTACTTGAAGCAATAGAGACTGACCCATTAAACATGAGAAAAGAAAGCCATGTTGGTGGAGAATAGTGAGTATCAAAATGTATTTACTCAATACCAAAAGACTTCAATTTTATAACTTTGAATACATTAGATTCTCAATGCTCACCAGTAATAAGAATGAAATGACTGCTAAGGACATTACAGTTTTGAACATTTTCTGCTTCTGGAAAGGTTTTCTACCTATTCCTACCAGTTTTGCCTATAATGTTCTCCCAGTGAGCCCTTCAGTGCCATACATAGTTCACATGTCTGACCTCATTGATCCACAATCAGTTTTCAGACATTGAACCTAGCTATTATTATCACATTGAATTTTATTTTTTCTACTAACTTTCTCAACTAACCAAACTCTTCCATATCTGGTCAGAGAGCTTACATAAAGTTTATTTTCCCATTTCTTCTCTACCATTCAAAATGTTCCTGTCATCAGAATTTTCTAGTTTACAATACTCTCAAATAGACTTACCTCTGATTTTCTAACTTGGATCAACTCCTTTTACTGTCTGGTCTATCGATACAGAGCTTCTGATATTTTATCACTAGCTCCATACTTTTTCACCTCATATATTAGAGAATTCTGTCTACGCCTGGGAGCTAGAACTTTGCTAATCTGGTATGGGTTTATCTACTCTTTTTAAAATAACTTATTAAATTTTCATTTTATGTGCATTAGTGTGAAGGTGTCCAATTCCTTGGTATTACAGACAACTCTGAGTTCTCATGTTGGTGCTGGGAATTGAACATGGGTCCTTTGGAAGAGCAGACAGCACTCGTAACCACTGAGCCATCTCTCCAGCCACTTTATATTTTTCTTTTTTTAATATTTATTTATTTATTTATTTTATGTAGATGACTGCTCTATCTGCATGTACACATGCATGCCAGAAATAGGCATCAGATCCCTGTATAGATGGTTGTAAGCCACCATATGATTGTTGGGAATTGAACTCAGGATGCATGGAAGAGTAGACAGTGCTCTTAACCACTGAGCCATCTCTCCAGCCCAAGGTTATCTACTCTTAACTCCTCCTTTATTCAGTCAAACCCAGATCATACCCATGTCTATATGGGGATCAGAGGGAAATGATGGGTCTTCTGCATTTTTATTTTGCCTCTGCTTCATGGGATACTTTTTCCCAATTAATTTATCTATTAACTAATCACATCTCTCTACCAGTGGTCATTCGTGGTTTAAATATGAGTTTCCAACCTATAATATTCATTCATCTTAATTATTTTCTAATGTATGGGTGATTTAATAGGCTAGTCTCTGTCTTATTATAAACAAACATTCTGATAATAACTGCACTAATAGCTTTGTTCTAATAAACAAAACCTTGGATGAATGTGTCCAGATGAGACAAACATTAATTCAATGATTTTTCTTTTTTTAATTATTTTTTAATTATTACAATTTATATACTTTGTATGCTAGCTGTAACCCCTACCTTCACCCCCTTCCAATCCCTCCCTCTTCTCCTTCCATGTCCCTCCCCCAGTCCACTGATAAGGGAGATTCTCTGCATCTGCTTTTGATACCCTGCTGGGTAGAGTCTTTCAAAGGCCCTCCGTGGTAGGCTCCTGTCCTGTTCCTTGTTTTCTCCCTCTTCTTATGTCTACTCCATTTACTTTCTGAGTGAAGATTGAGCATCTTACCCAGGGTCCTCCTTCTTGTTTAGCCTCTTTAGGAGTATAGATTTTACTATGTTTATCCTATATTATAGGACCATAAATGATATACCATGTGTGTATACCATGTGTGTCTTTCTGCTTCTGGGTTACCTCACTCAGGATGATCTTTTCTAGTTCCCACCATTTGCCTGAAAATTTCATGATTTCCTTGTTTTTAGTTGCTGAGTAGTATTCCATTGTGTAAAAGTACCACAATTTCTGTATCCATTCCTCAACTGAGGGACATTGTGTCCAGATTCTAACTATTATGAATAAATCTGCTATTAACATGGTTGAGCAAATGTCCTTGTTGTATACTTAGGCATATTTTGCTGTAAATAAAATTAACTAAGAAAAAAAATCGGTAGCCCTCTTGTATACAAAAGACAAATGGGCTAAGAAAGAAATTAGGGAAACAACACCCTTCACAATAGCAACAAATAACATAAAGTACCTTGGTATGACTCTAACAAAGCAAGTGAAAGAGCTGTTTGGGAAAAAAAAAACTTATAGTCTCTGAAGAAAGAAATTGAAGAAGATTTCAGAAGATGAAAAGATCTCCCATGCTCATGGAATGGTAGGATTAACATAGTGAAAACGGCCATCTTGCGAAAAGCAATCTACAGTTTCAGTGCAAAACATCAAAATACCAACACAATTCTTTACATACCTTGAAAGAACAATTCTCAACTTCATATGGAAAAACAACAACAAAAAAAAAACCCTAGAATTGCTAAAATAATCCTGTATATTAAAAAAAACATCTGGAGGTATCTCCATCCCTGATATCAAGCTGCACTATAGAGCAACAGTAATAAAAACTACATGGTACTGGCATAGAAACAGAATGGTGGATAAATGGAATTGAATAGAAGACCCAGAAATAAACCCACACAACCTACGGATACTTGATTTTTGACAAAAAAGCCAAAACCATACAATGGAAAAAGGACAGAATCTTCAACAAATGGTGCTGGTCTAACTGGATGTCTACATGCAGAAAAATGCAAATAGATCCATACTTATCACCCTGTACAAAACTAAAGTCCAAGTGGATCAAAGATCTCAACATAAAAGCAGACACACTGAAGGAAAAAAAGTGGTGAAGAGCTTTGAACTCATTGGCACAGGATATAACTTCCTGAACAGAACACCAACAGCACAGGCTCTAAGATCAACAATCAATAAATGGGACCTCATGAAACTGAAAAGCTTCTGTAAAGCAAAGGACACTACATCAGAACAAAACAACAGCCTATAGACTAGGAAAGAATCTTCACTAACCCTATATCTGACTGAGGGCTGATATCCAGAATATATAAAGAATCCAAGAAATTAAGCAGCAACACACCAAGTAATCCAATTAAAAAATGGGGTACAGAGCTAAACGGAGAATTCTCAATAGAAGAACATCACATGGCAGAGAAACACTTAAAGAAATGCTCAATATCCTTAGTCATCAGGGAAATGCAAATCAAAACGACCCTGAGATTTCACCTTATACCCATCAGAATGGCTAAGATAAAAAACTCAACACATGCTGGAGAGGATGTGAAGAAAGTGGAACCCTCCTCCATTGCTGGTGGGAATGTAAACTTGTGCAACCACCTTGGAAATCAACATGGCACTTTCTCAGAAAATTAGGAATAGTGGTACCTCAAGAGCCAGCTATACCACTCCTAGGCATATATTCAAAAATATTTTAAGGGTTCTATATGGCAAGGCCTCTTCTGTAGCTGGACACAGGAGAAAATAAGAACTTTCCTGGTCTCGTTGCCAGACTATATTCCTTCAGCTAAGATACTCTGTCATATTTTGATGGAAAGATTTTCAACATAAAAGCAAAAATATCCCTGCAAAATCTCTGAGGGGTTCACTATTGTCAGAAGTAGAGGGAGATAAGATGACAGGAGTGTAGCACTTATAGACATCACAAGAATTCAGAGTATGCTTTAATAGATAATTTGTTTCAGGTGAAGCCATCTATACATTCTCATACTTGCTTGCTTTGCCAACATTTGTAGAGCCCTAAGCACCAGCAAGCCCCTTCTCATCTACTTCTGCTCACACTGAATACAGTTTGTTGAAGCATGGCAGCCCACGGTGGCTTCTACTGAAATGAAGCAGCATGATACTGCAAAATGAGCATACGCTTAGTGTCAGGCCCAGCCCCCTCTGTCTCTGATATGTGTGTTGCCTTGAGAGGTTTCAATCATATTCTAAGTCTTTCACTTCTTTTCTGTGTGTGAGAGGCTAAGATTTTATATCCTTGGGCTCTTTATAGCTCTAATTTTCTGATTATCCCATTTGCTTACAAATTTGGTGAAGGCAACAGAAGGAGTTAGCTTGCCCATTTGCAAAGAGAGTTGAAACCTGGCATAGGAATTCAGGACGGCATGTGGGTAGATGTGATTATAGTACGATCATTATGATTCATCAAGAGAATAAATTCCCGTGTTGGTTACACATACACACTCCTCACCCCTTCCCACTCACAACTTCTACTTCCTGGTTTAGGAACAGTCTAAAAGTAGAGGAAGGTTGTGGGTGGAGTGGGAAGAAGGGAGGGAAGTGTTCTCTATTTGGAAGAGACTTTCTGAAAGCTCTTTCTCCTGCTCATTTGTACCACCTACAGTGCTTTTATTCTTCCTTACAGAATGTTTGATTACCATAACCAGACAGAAAGCAATAAGTCAAAATAGTTATTGTCACTTGTTTTCAAGCAGTATAAGTTTACTTAAAACATTTGCATACATACACAAATGATGCATTAATTTACTGAATATATTAAAAGCTATTGAAACGAAGAGACTCAGTCAAATGAAAGCAAAGAATAGTTCCCTAGTAAGGAAGTTCCAGTCATATTTCAATGCCTATGAGTGAGACAAAAAAAAAAAGACAAAATTTGCCCTTTAAAAGCAATTTTCCACCTTTCGTACTGTGAACAGCGATTCTACTCAAGTAATCAAATAAGTTAACAGCAGAACTTATAAGTCAATCTTATTAATAAATAATATTAAGCTCAAGGTCTTGCTGGGTGATAAAGTTGGTTCTGGCAGTCTGGGATCACAGTATGGAAACTATTGGACTTGAACTGTTTCATTGATTGTAGGGATCTCAAGCCAGCACAGTGCACTTAGCTGTACTTTCTGCATCCCTTAGAGTGAAAGACAATTTCCAGTGAGAACAAGGGAACAAATCTCATTTTTTTTCCTGATGCTCCTTGTAAGATACCACTAACACTCCTGGAAATCACCCAAGAAACACTCAAAGGTGAGAACTGAAAATTGGAACAATGACAACAAATTGTTTAGGAAACCCAAATCTGGGCCAACAGAATTCATGTCTTTTCTACTAAAAAGGAGGAAAGCAATGTGACTCTTATGTATTAATAGCCTTCAGCTAGCAGGTAGTTATTATGCACAATTTCCCAAAATGTATAGGTTGAAACTCTTGCTTAGTGCTGTTATTTATTTGGAAATGAGTCCTTAAGAGGTGAATAACTTTGGGTGAGGTTATTAAAGGAACTCTAATGATAAGCATATGCTTAAACAAAAAGAGGAAGAAACACTGAAGAATCTCTTCTCATGTGTATGGAAGCACTCTGGGAGAAGGCGGACATCATCAAGCCAGGAAGAGAGTCCTACTTGGAACCCATCCATGGTGGCTCTGTTACCCAGTGCACAGGACTGTATGAAACTAAATACCGTGATTCATCATATTTGTTCTAGTAGTTTGTTAGAGCAGTGCAGATGCTTCTTACCCATGGAAACCATAAGAGTTCTACTAGCAATTCAGAAGAGACCAGCAACTAGTGAGGGGCTTCTTCAGAAGCTTCCTGTGAATATCTGGAAACATTTCTTCCTGCTGCTATGAGCTCCAGATCTGCCACTGCTGAGAACGATGAATGTGAAAAATTCAACATGTGCTTTGTTCAAGATACCGTTCTGGCACTTGCGTACATCCGGGGAAATCAACAACCAAATCCTTTATCACAAGTTACCCTTGAGGGTCTTCTCTAGTTAAGGCTTGTAAAAAGACAGGTGAATGAAAAAGCAACATGAATCTTTTCATGGTGTGTATTAGTGCAGATATTGTCATACAGAATAAGGCTTAGGCACTTACTCTTTTCTGCAAAACTCATGGCACAGTTACTGTGAAGTTGCCCTGCTTCCCCTTCCCTAGCGCGATTATCAGGGTTCTCTTCAGCATTGTACCCAGGCTCGCCATGGATTTTTAATGGGAATGACCCATGTGTTGATTTTACACATCCCATTATCAGAATTTTTGCTCTCTGTAGCGACAATTATTCACACTACAGATTTTAAGCACAGTTTTCTCCATGACTACTGAGAAGTCCTCCCCAACGTGCGCTGTAGCTTCCAGCTGCAGGATGGAAGCTGGAGAAGCATCTGTCAGCCTGCTGCACTACAGCTCTGCTCTACAATCAGCAATTGGCTTTTTTTACTCGTGTTCTGCTCAACACAAAGGAAATGGCAATAGTTTAATAGCCCCTAACTGGCTGGAAGGAAAGTAATTCCTAATCCAACCCAAGCTTCAAAGCTGGCACATTGAGTTAAATCACGGCACCTCTGCATGCTGTTAAACATCCAAGCGACTGTAGCTTCCCGGGGAATAATTATTTAAATGGTTGGGGCTAACCAGCTAATATATGCCCAGTCAAAACAGAAAATCATGCTTCTGTGCTTTATGTTTATATTGTGTTTACATTGCCTAGTAAAATACAGCCTATTCAACTCTGCAATAATGAGATGTTTACTTGTGATTGTGAGGTTTTTTTTTTCCTTTATGTCTTCTTAGCACAGTGAGTTCGAGAACCTATACAGTAATTATAAAGATAATGTGGAATTTTCCATACTTCTTACTTAATATATTACAATATTTTGTCACATTTATCAAATTAAAAATTCATACTCATACATTGCCACAAAGAAAACAGATTCTAGACCAGGATTTTCACTTTAGTCACTGCCACAGATCTAGCCTGGGGCTACAGCAGCCTTCGCAGCCAGGCCTCCCCAGCTTCTCTCTGAAAATTTCTTAGCCTGCTCTTAATGAGTTTGGCAGTCTTGAATATTACTGGCCAGCCAGATATTTTAGGAACGGTCTCTTATCATATCTCAATTAGAATAAGGTTACAGGTTTAGAGAAAAACTGATACATGTGGTCTTTTCACAAAACATCAGGGAGGACGTAGTATGACACAGTGAAACTGATGGCATTAAATCTCATCACTTTGACAAGATGGCTTTTGCCAACTTTCTCTACAATAAGGTTGTCGTTTTCTTCTTCCCCTCTACTAATCTTTGTAATTTCAAGATTCTGTTCACTATTTTGAAACACATAAATTAGTTAAAAACAAACTTGTATACTGACTGCCTGTATTTTAATAAGTTTTAAAATTGAGTTGTTTTGTTTCAGTGATTTTTTTATTAAAAGAATATTACTCATCGAGTTGATATATGTTACTCCACAAGTTTCATTTTCTTTTTACCTATTGCATTGACAGAGTGATGAAAAATTAATGAGTGAAAAGAAGGGAGTTGCAGAATGACTGACAGGATGAGAGCATTTCTATGTATTAAAGACAGAAATAATACAATGCAATATATGTTATGAATACTTGAATACAGCATCAGAGTTAAAGAATCAAAATGTTTACTGTATTTTCTTTATCTTTGCTATTTCTTTTAAGATATGCTTTTAATTTTACCACTTAATAACTTTTCATTAGTAGATGTTTGAGGGTACTGAATGCCTAACAATGGCTGTTCAAAATGTTTTTCAGGGTGTACAAATTGATTCGATGATATTTAAGTAAAAGCTATTTCTTTTCAAAATTTAAAGAGAATTATCTTAATGTTTTAGAGTGCCTATAACTATGAACTGAATGCTCTCATTGGTTTAATAGATATTCTTTGGAAGATTAATAGCTTTTCCCCTCTTTTTATTCTCAGTATTTATTTCATATTCACTGATTTTACCATCATGAGTTTAGATGTAATTTCATTTTATTTATGATGTAAAGAGTCAATATACTCCTTTGATCCTTCAATAATTTGCATTTTTTCTTTACAACTATTTCATAAGTCCATTGAAAATTTTCTTTCATCTCGTGAACAAATCTTATGCATCTGTATAAACTAGAAGTTATCTAATTTCTAATTCATCCTCCAAGGATGGAGACAGGCAATGGGAATTCTGAGTGCTTGTGAAAAAACTCCAAGAAGACAGGAGTTTTGTGACCTCAGTTTCCTCAGAACACAGACCTGTTCTTGGAATGTGTTTTCCTGCTCCTGTCAGGTGTAGTGGAGAGGAGTGGGCTTTCTTCAGCTGTCATTATTCACGTGTCTCTATGAAAAATCATGGTTTTGCCATGTGCAGCTTATCCTTGTGTTTGTACACATTACTGGCTTGATTCTTCTTAACCCCCAGAATATAAGTTGTCTGATGCTTTGACTAAGGTTGCCTATTGCATGAGACTTCAGTCTGCCTCATTTTTAGGCTCCTCTCTCCCAGGTTCATGCCACCAATTAGAATGGTAACGACTCCGTGAAGTCTGTTTCTAAGCTGATGTTGTTACTTTCCTTGAAAGTGTTTTAAGCCTTGCTTCTGGCTACAGAGGTGGATGTGGTTAGAATACTTTATTATTTATTTTTATCAAAGATACCCACTCCCCTTCTCTCTCACTCCCACTATCCTCTCTACTCTCTCTAATCTCTCCCTCCCTCTATCTTTCTCTTGCCTCTGTGACCTGCATTTCCTTCCTTTACCCAAAGGCTGATCATTCCATTCAAAGTTTTAAACTTAAGTAATCATTTAGATTAAAATGTAATTTATCTATCCAGAGTTTCTAACGTTTGTAGGAGAGCTGTAAGCTATTTGAACATGTGATGAAAGTCTTCCAAGCTGATGGCAAATAACCAAGCACCATTTTGATGCATTTTTTCTTTTTGTTAATATGAAATAAAACCTACCCAAACTGCAATTTCTACTTTTCAAAGACTTGAAATCTCTTAGAAGTACCAGATACACACTCACAGACTATAAACAAAAAAAAAATGTAGCTAGGAGGCATTGTGTAGTTATTTAGACTTGTTGGACCACTGCTTAGAAGCCTGGACTCATTATCCAGAGTGCTCAAACTCGAATCAAGCTCCAATATTATCCAGTTGTGTGACTCTAAGCTAATTGTTAAAATATCTCAATCCTCAAGTGTTGCTCCCAGGTACCAAGGCTTATGTGTTTCTGGTGCATTATTGATCTAGGTCTTGCTTGCTAATTTTGGATGAATTTCTCCTATTTCATAGAGGTCTAGCAAAGCCAATTGGGTTTTGCCTCTTTGATGTTCCAAGATCATTAAGATAAATTTTAAGATACATACTAAATTATGTGTTTTTACAAATATAGACTAGGAACTTGTTCCAAAATCAGTTCCAAATAAGAGTAGTTTCTCAGAGAGTATATTTTGTGATAACAATTTATTTAAAAATAACTTTTACTGTGATTCAAATCTTTTTTTTTCTTTATTAATTACACTTTATACACTTTGTATCCCCCCAGTGGTTCCCTCCCTCCTCCCATCCCAATCCTTCCCTTCCTCCACCCTCTGCATGCATGCCCCTCCCAAGTCCACTGATAGGGGAGGACATCTTTTCCTTCCTTCTGACCCTAGTCAATTATGTCTCATCAGGTGTGGCTGTGTTGTCTTCTTCTGTGGCTTGGTAATGCTGCTTTCCCCTCAGGGGGAGGCAATTAAAGAGGAGGCCAATCAGTTCATGTCAGAGACAGTTCCTGTTCCTATTACAATGGAACCCACTTGGATACTGAACTGCCATGGGCTACATCTGTGCAGGGGTCTTAGGTTATCTCCATGTATAGTCCTTGGTTGGAATATCAGTCTCAGGAAAGAACTCTGGGCTCAGATTTTTTGGTTCTGTTGCACTCCTTGTAGAGTTCCTGTCCTCTCCAGATCTTACGGTTTCCCACTTCTTTCCTAAGATTCCCTTCACTCTGCCCAAAGGTTGCCCATAAGTCTCAGCATCTACAATGATTGTCTGCAGGGCAGAGCTTTTCAGAGGTCCTCTGTGTCAGGCTCCTGACTTGTTCCCTCTTATCTCCTTCTTCTGATGCCCAGCCTCTTTACCTTTCTAGATAAGAATTGAGCATTTTAGCAAGAGTCCTCCCTCTTGATTAGTTTCTTTAGGAGTACAGATTTTAGTAGGTTTATCCTATATCATATATCTATATGAGTGAGTATATACCATGTGCATCTTTCTGTTTCTGGGATAGCTCACTCAGGATGATCTTTTCCAGATCCCACCATTTACCTGAAAATTTCATGATTTCCTTATTTTTTATTGCTGAATAATATTCCATTGTGGAGATATACCACAATTAGTGCATCCATTCCTCCACTGAGGGGCATCTGGGCTTTTTCCAGTTTCCGGCTATTACAAATAAGGCTGCTACAAACCTGGTTGAGCAAATGTCTTTTTTGTTTACTTGAGAATCTTTTGGATATCTACCTAGGAGTGGTATAGCTGGATCTTGAGAGAGCGCTATTCCTAGTTGTCTGAGAAAGCACCAGATTGGTTTCCAGAGTGGTTGTGCAAGTTTACATAGCCACCAGCAGTGGAGGACGGTTCTCCTTTCTCCACAACCTCTCCAGCATGTGTTGTCTCTTGAGTTTTTTTATCTTAGCCATTCTGATGGGTGTAAGGTAAAATCTTAGGGTGTTTTGATTTGCATTTCCCTGATGGCTAATGATGTTGAGCATTTCTTTAAGTGTTTCTCTGCCATTCGATATTCCTCTGCAGAGAATTCTGTTTAGCTCTGTACTCCATTTTTTAATTGGATTACTTGATTTTTTGTTGTTTAACTTCTTTAGTTCTTTATATATACTGGATATTAGCCCTCTGCCAGATATAGGGTTGGTGAAGATCCTTTCCCAATCTGTAGGCTGTCATTTTGTTCTGAGGACAGTATCCTTTGCTTTACAGAAGCTTTTCAGTTTCATGAGATCCCATTTATTGATTGTTGCTCTTAGAGCCTGTGCTGTTGGTGTTCTGTTCAGGAATTTTTCTCCTGTGCCAATGTGCTCAAGGGTATTCCCCACTTTTTCTTCTAAGCGGTTTAGTGTGTCTGGTTTTATGTGGAGGTCTTTGATCCACTTGGACTTTAATTTTGTGCAGGGTGATAAATACGGATCTATTTGCATTTTTCTACATGTAGACTTCCAGTTAGACCATCACCATTTGTTGAAGATGCTTTTTTCCATTGAATGGATTTGGCATCTTTGTCAAACATCAGTTGTCCATAAGTGTGTGGATTTATGTCAGGGTCTTCTATTCAATTCCATTGATCCAACAGTCTGTTTCTATGCCAGTACTATGCAATTTTTAGTATTGTTGTTCTATAGTACAGCTTGAGATCAGGGATGGAGATACCTCCTGAAGATATTTTACTGTAGAGAATTGTTTTAGCAATTCTGGGTTTCTTATTGTTCCAAATGAAGTTGAGAATTTTTCTTTCAAGGTCTGTAAAGAATTGTGTTGGTAATTTGATGGGAATTGCATTGAATCTGTAGATTGCTTTTGGTAAGATGGCCAAACTAACTAAAAGGCAGAGAGAAACTATTCAAATCAACAAAATCAGAAAGGAAAAGGGGGACATAACTACAGACACTGAAGAAATCCAAACAATAATTAGGTCTTACTTCCAAAGTCTATATGCCACAAAATTTGAAAAATCTAAATGAAATAGACATTTTTCTTTACTGATTCTACATGCCAAAGCTGAATCAAGACCAGGTAAACCAATTAAATAGTCCTATATCCCCTAAGTAAATAATAGCTGTCATCAAAAGTCTACCATGCAAAAAAAGCCCAGGGCCAGATGGTTTCAGTGCCGAATTCTACCAGACCTTCAAAAAAGAGCTAATACCAATACTCTTTAAACTATTCCACAAGATAGAAACAGAAGAAACACTACCAAACTCATTCTATGAAGTCACAGTCACCTTGGTACCTAAACCTCACAAAGACCCAACAAAGAAAGAGAATTTCAGGCCAATTTAACCTCATGAACATTGATGCAAAAATACTTAACAAAATACTTGCAAACCAAATCCAAGAACACATCAAAGACATCATCCACTACGACCAAGTAGGCTTCATCCCAGGCATTCAGGGGTGGTTCAATATACGGAAATCCATCAATGTGATCCACCGCATAAACAAACTGAAGGAGAAAAACCACATGATCATCTCCTTAGATGCTGAAAAGGCATTTGACAAAATCCAACATCCATTCATGTTTAAAGTATTGGAGAGATCAGGGATACAAGGCACATACCTGAACATAGTGAAGACGATATACAGCAAGCCTATAGCCAACCTCAAACTCAATGGAGAGAAACTTAAATCATTCCCACTGAAATCAGGGACAAGGCAAGACTGTCCACTCTCTCCATATCTCTTCAACATTGTTCTTGAAGTCCTAGCTAGAGCAATAAGACAATTGAGGGAGATCAAGTGGATACAAATTGGAAAGGAAGAAGTCAAAGTATCACTTTTTGCAGTTGATATAATAGTATACCTGAGTGATCCCAAAAATTCTACCAGGGAACTCCTACAGCTGATTAACACCTTCAGCAAAGTGGCTGGATACAAAATTAACTCAAAAAAATCTGTAGCTTTCATGCATACAAAAGACAAAAGGGCCGAGAAAAAAAATTAGGGAAACAACACCCTTCACAATAGCCACAAAGGACATAAAGTACCTTGGTGTGAACCTAACTAAGCAAGTCAAAGACTTGTATGAAAAAAATTTCCAGTCTCTGAAGAAAGAATTAGATGAAAATATCAGAAGATGGAAAGATCTCTCATGCTCATGACTTGGCAGGATTAATATAGTGATTCAAATCTTAACAAGAATGAAGCTGTGTGTCTTCCTGAATTTTAACTGATTAAAACCAAAGACTTAGATTTCCCATGGAATTTGGGTAGTTTATTGGACAGCGTGTGCCATAAACACATAAACATGTAGTCATAAAAAAACAACAAAAAATACTAAAGAAAATGGAACCAATTCATCAGGAAAGAAACTCCCAGTATCTATGAAACAAAATGGTAGGTAGGGTTTTGGGGACCTAGATGTGACAATCACTGTAGCAGATATGGCCAGACTGGAGCTCTTCAATAATTGGTCCAACAAAAAACACTGGGGAATGTTGGAGGAGCTAACAGTATCTATTTACAATGGACTTCTAAAAACCCATGGCCTGGAGTAGAAAGCAACTGGTGGAACCAAAGACATCATTTCACAGGAGTTGTGATGAAAAAAGAAAAAAAAATAAAAACAACAACAAGTCTAGCAAAGGAATGTGCATGAAGCATAACAAGATTAATGTACCTGCCAATCTCAGAGAGTACAGAGATATTTTATAACAGTGCCAAGCAGATATGAACATTCTGTTTCAAATGTCCTTAAGCAAGTGAGGAATGAGGCAAGAAAAGTGAGAGGCAACAACACCCCCCCCCCCGCCACACGCCCATTACCGTTTAGATCTCCCTGGCAAACTGAAGCTTTAGGAAGAATGATCTTGTGTTACTTGAGAGTGAAAAGGAAAGTGACAGGATTTCCTGTCTTAACATGGTGCAGAGGAAAATTCTCCATAAGTTGAACAAACATTAAAAAGACAAAGATAATATATTTTTCCAAACAGAAATCCTTGATGTACTCAATTCCCCTGAATTCCCATTGATAACAGCACTGGACATATAGACTATGTACTTTATTCCTCACTTCCCCTCCAAGATTCTCTGTATTTGAGTTCATTTTCTAATAATCGCTGGTGTTTAGGATACAAGGCAATGAATACTGTGTGAGAAACATGACAAAAGAATAGTTTACTGAAAGCCTGCCGAGAGACACTTCAGATAGTTCATATCTATCTAAATGCAAAATGTTACATCATCATGGTCTGTCATAACAGGTATCATTTGAAGAGTTCCAGGAAATTTGGGTCAAGCTTAAAATAAAGCCTACCAACTATTATCATATATGAATTTGACCCAAATTAATACATGGCTGTTTGGTTTTTACATACTCTCTTTATTTAAACTTTCCTCTACTTAGCTTAATAGCATGTCAACTTATAGGCCAAACAATCAGAAAGAAGGCTCACAGATGGGTAGAGATTCAGAGAGCGATTTCAATTTGGGGACAAATTCCTATAAGTGTATGGCTATTAGGGTGCATTGAATATAATGTCTGACTTTTCTAAGTCGTAGCCAAGTCATGGATTTCTTAAGTATAGTACTATTAGAGCTGCCATGCTTTTATTCTCTCCTTCTCCCCTTTCCATTTGGTTGAAGAAATAAAAGAAAACTGAAGCGTATGTGCCCCATAGAAGCAGGGCAGGTCAATAAGGATGTGAAGCCAAAACTGGGCTTCCCAACTCTGGATTATTGTTGGTTAAACTATCTGGTCATCAATGAATGTCTCAGACCAAATGCTACCCACTGACTGCATACTGTGTTTTATCTGGTTGCCTTTCCCCATTCTTGCTTTGTGCCCTCATTATTTTTACTCCGTTTCAAAGCTTGTGATTCATTATAGACTGGTAGCAGCCATCTACTACAGGGGCTACTTCATCTTCATTCTTCTCATATCAGCAACTATACCATTAGTTGGATGTTTGTATATATTCTGAAGGGCTCTTTTATTACAAAACAAAATAAAACAAAACAAAAACAACAACAGCAAAAATCTTACTTTAGAGTAAACAGCATGGACTTTGCAGCCTGCTGTCCACCATGGATTAGCTTTCTGTGAGCTGGGGTGAGTTATTTAAACACCCTGCTGTTGAGTTTCTTCATGTGTAAAATTACAATAGTGATGCTGTTAAGGTTGTGTGAACTATAGGGCAATTAGGACGGTATTATAATGTTTGACCAGAAACTGAAGCCAAAATCACTGTCGCAAGTCCTTGAAGCGCTTGAACCAACTGTGGCTCACTGAACACCCTCAGGCTTGAAAACTGTGTTCCCTTTGTACGTCAGAGCAATGGAAGCCAGGCCTATTTTACTGCTATCTGCTTCAAAACGAAATACAGTGTTTTTATCATGAAAAATAAAAATAAAAATAAAAAAATTAAAGAAAACTAAAGTCTCTACTGACAAAAGAAAATTAGAGAGAAATAGGTAATTTGTTCTCAACTTTGGTAGGAAACCAGTACAGGTCATGGCCAAAGACACTTTAAGAGCAGAGAACACTCTGCTTTTCACTGTTGCAGTGTTTTGTACAGAACCTGGACACTAGGACTAAGGTCCATGATTGGCATATATGTAGGTACTTCCTTCAGAAGATGGGGTGACTTTGATCTCCACCCCTTTAGGGAATGACTGAAGACTGAAGAAGAAAAAAGAAAAAAGGATCACAAAGGAATGCTACATGCTTTGCCTTAGAAGCCAACAAATGCTTTCCTCACTGGCTCGTTGTAAAGATCAAATAAAATAATGCATGAAAGCACAGAGGCTAATGTCAGAAATAGTGGCAGCTACTACAAGTAAGAGACAGTAGAAATATTTGTTGAATTGATTATATCATTTTGCTAAATAGTCTATCTGGCTTTCTTTCTTGTGTCTGCTCTGTAGGAGACTGGGTCTGAGGCCTCACCATAACTTTGAAGGAGATCACTGTATTGTAAACTTATAAGAGTCTGCCTGTGAGCCTTGTGCAATCAGGCCATAAAGGTAAAACTATCAGTATGTTACTTTGAAAGCCTGAGGACCATTCTAATTGCCTAGCAGGAAAGAAGAGCCATGTGGTGTGCTTGAGCACTAAGAAAAACTGATATAAAAAGAATTACATGTATCTTAGCTCTGTTGGTTCTTTGAAAATCAAAAAGCCTGACAATGCAGCCTGGACACAGCTGTGCTGGGGCTTCACAGGCAGATGAGCTTAGGTTTGCCATCACAGTGATTTCAGAGTCATTGCCGTTTTGGAAATGAGATTGTATTTGAAAGAGCAGGCTCTTGTTAGCTATCTCTGTTCTAAATAATAGCAGGAGAAAAATGTTCTTTCCAAAGTGGGATTCAGATG
Organism: Psammomys obesus; assembly: GCF_907164565.1. Taxonomy (NCBI): domain Eukaryota; kingdom Metazoa; phylum Chordata; class Mammalia; order Rodentia; family Muridae; genus Psammomys; species Psammomys obesus. Next base: position 8,876,462 of record NW_026586550.1, read on the forward strand.
ATTTTCGTCAGTTAGCATGTTTGGAAATGAAGGGCTAATTCCACAGACACTGTTCAGGCTCATTTCCTGTTCAGGGGTGAGCCTGCAGTGCCAGGAGCTGCCAATGTGATCTGAACTGCTCCACTTTCCCCACCCCTGCCCAGGAGGCCTGGACAATGATAAATAACTTCACCACTGACATGTTTTCTATAAATGTAAATTCTCACATTAGCAGCATAAACATTTTTTATTGGACACTTGTACTGACCTTTAAAAATACTCAAGGAAAATGGCATTTAGAGCAAAATTGAAACAATGGTGTGTAAACTGATGATTCAGACCCTGGATGCTCTGGCTGTCATTTATAAATCATCTATTATCTGAACTTTAGCTCTTTTTCTATGTCTGCTGAAACTTTGGTTTTCTCTTATTATCGGGTCTAGAAAAAATATGCCTCATAAGAAGTAGTCTCTGCCTTGTTGTGTGTTAAGAGTCCTGTATATTTCAGCTCTTCCTTTCTTTGAAAGTCACTGATATCAAGCCTGCTTCCTATTAATTTTTATAATTTTATCCATATCATCATCTGGCTCTGGTAAGCAACAGGAATTAGCCTTATATTTCCATTTACCATTTATATTCCATATTTATTCAAGATAGAAAATGTTTAACACTTGATTTCTCTAAATGCATAAACTTTTCATTCAATTTTGTGGTGAATTCTTGCCGGTAAAAAAGGAAAGGTTTAACTTGGCTTTAAAATTGGTGATTGATTCAGTGAAGTATGTCTTTCCTCAATATTCCAGCAAAATTTCATCAGTTCTTTGTTAGGGCACACAGACAGGCTAGCACTGCTTGTACAGCTTTCCCTAAGGGAACCAATTATGCTGTTACCTGTTTTTTTTTTTTGTTTTTTTTTTTCTCTTTTGCAGTGCAAGACACTGCTACCATTGAGTTACACCCTAGTCATTTAGTTGGTTAATTAGTTGATGGGAGCTGGTGAGGTGGCTCAGAAGACACAGGCACTTGCCACACAAGCCTGATGACCTGAGGTCCATCCGTTGAACCCACAGTGAAAAGAGAAAACCAACTTCCAAATATTGTCCACAGTCACACCACTGCCACACACACACACACACACACACACACACACACACACACACACACACAGATGCACAAACTTAGTAATAATAACAATAACGATGGTTTTAAAGTTATTTTTTAGAGAGGTTCCTGCTAGGGATTATGAGAAATGAGTCACTAGCTTTTGAATAATGTTCATCAGTTTTAGTCCATACCATTTGTGGCTATCACTGAAAAACAAAGAGCTTCTGAAAGAAAAGTAAAATTGCTTTTGAAAACAGAGACCTAAAAGATGTTTAATGTCATATGTTGCCATATGAACAAAATAATTGCTTAAACTTTCTTTTGAACAAACATATAAATGTGTCACTATATTTTTTAAAATGTCTTTTTCTTTCTATCTTCTAAACCTGTTTAAAATCAGCTGAGTTCTAAGGAGATATCCCAGAGAATCATTCTTTGCTGTCAACAAAGATAACCCTTGTGACCCATGGTTTTCAGTGCCTTAACTCAGAACCTTTAAAATCAAATGGGCTTTCACTACAGGGAACAAGATTACACTTGAACTGTTTAAGATGTTTTTGACAGTCGCTGTAGTGTTGTGTAGTGTTGTGTAGTGTTGTGTAGTGTTGTAGCATGTATGGTCAGCCTTGTATTTATACTAAAAATGCCTTACTTAGATGAGCATCAATTCTGTGACCTGAACAATGGCTACAGAAGTCCCAAACTTTTGGCAAGTAACCAATAAAAAGGCCTTGTGTAAAATATAGCAAAAACATCTTCTACTAAGTTGGATACAGTTGATCTCAAGATTGTTTATGTTAAGTATTGAATATGCTCATACAAGAATATAAAGTTGTGCCATTCTGTGGTGTTTTGCAGGCATTCTTCAGAATGTACTAGGTATTCAAAATCCCAGGTCTGTAAGTCATAAAATAGAACTGATCATCAAGAAAGAGGGAATGTGGTGTGGCATGGTACTGGGTACATAGAGAGATGGAGAGAAAGGAGAAAAAGGTATGCCTCCATTCTTTATAGAATAACTCACAGCAACTGAGAATAGCTTGCTTTTGAAGTAATGCTAAAAGTAAAAAGAGACCACTTCATTCAGTTATAATAGAACCATACTTTTATCCAATACATTAAATTGGTCACATTCTGAAACCAGATAAATCAGGTTTAATCCTAAGAAGCAATTTAATCTCTCATACCTATATTTCTTTCTGAAAAATAAAGATCATAATCTTGTTGTAGAATTAAACAAAATGTCATAGTAAAGGTTCTACCAAGGTAACAACAAAACCACAAGTGGATGGTTAATAGTTTATTCCTTTCATGTGCCCCCACCATGCTAATATGTCCTACAACATTGCCACATAATACCAAACCAACCTGTTATTCCATGTTTTATGTCATGATACCTTTGATATCACTCTTATACTTTGAGGCCATCATTAAGTAAAATAAACCTGTTTAAACATGAGTATTATGATAAAACAAGCAGTCCATCTAATAAGATAAATACTAAGAGACTGCTAGGTATGTGGTGTATACATCTGAGATAAGAAGATAGGCAAAAAAGATGATTCATGTCCCTAGCAGGATAGAAGGAGACTGAGAAAGATTTTATGACAGTACTCAGAATGGAATGCAATTTAAAGATTATGAACCATTTATTTCTTACCTAAGTTTCTACACAGGGAAGAGATTCCATGATGAGAAATAAGAGTTTGAGGCACCAGCTAACCCAATACCTCATTAATAAAGCAGAGATATGGAACACTGTCCTTTCCCCATCTCTAGAGGCATCTCTAGTGGTGAGAAGCTTTAGCACAGATTGAGAAGGACACCAAGCTACGAACTTACCCCATATGAAGTGATGACTTAGATGGACAGATGTCAAGAGGTCCAAGTCCAATGGTAGTGAGAAAATGACAGAAAAAAAATTCATATTCACCAAAAGCTGGTGAATGTGATGTGATGGCAAACGGGATGTGACTTGCTAAATATAGAAGGTTTCTTTTTGACCTTATACCGTGTGTATAAATTAGATTAAGGTGAACATATTTGTATAACTGTAAGTAACCTAAAAGCCAGTGTCTGGGTTATACACTGGTAGATTGTCTGCATGAATTATACTCTGTTACAACCATTTCACAAAAAGTGAGAAGGGGGTAGAGATGGCTCAGTAGAAAATAGCACGTGCTGTGCAGACATGAGGTCCTGAGTTCCAGTCTCTCTCATAAACATAAAAGTTCAAGAGCACTTGTATGCACCTGTAGCCCTAGTGATTTGCTGAGGGGAGTTATAAGGATGGCTGAAGATGGCTCCTGGTTCAGTGAGAAGCTGTGTCTCACAGAATTACAGTCCTACAGTAGGACCCCTGACATCCTTTTCTGCCATCTGCTTACACAGGGACACAGGCACCTTGAAAGATGTATTCACTCATGCATGCGCATGCGTGCACCCACAAACAAATAAGCATTATTTTTTTTTTCCAGAGCTGAGGACTGAACCCAGGGCCTTGCGCTTGCTAGGCAAGCGCTCTACCACTGAGCTAAATCCCCAACCCCAAGCATTAAATTTTTTAAAAATAATAAAAAAGAATTGAAAAAGAAAACAGCAAGATTTACTGTGTTTTGTTCCTTTGATCCTTCTTGGCTTTTTTCCTAACATTCCCCACTAGAGGTGAACCCAGGCTCATTTGTCACATTCTTCACAATGACACTGTTTAATTTCTATGAAAGAGAGCATGAAATCAACTTCGAAAGGTAGGTAGAGGATATTGGTAATAGAAGCAATCTCAAACTTTACCAAAGAAAGAAAAGAATCTGCCAAAAGAGAATTTGTTGACAGTATCAAAAATGATTTTTAACTGAAAAAATATATAGCAAAAGAAAACTTCTATCCTCCATTCTAAATCCAGTTGTGGAGAATGGATTGCCAGAAGGAAAGTCAGGGCTGCTGAAATCACTTCAAGAGTAGCAGCTCTGCTGAAGAAGGCTGAGGACCAGCACCCAACCCCCAGAACCTGTGAAAGTTGTCTTCTGAACTGCATTAGGACTCAGTGGTATTCACGCCTACATTTGCACAGGCACATCACACACACACACACACACACACACACACACACACACACACACACACAC
>NW_026586550.1:8880679-8891781 GCF_907164565.1 Psammomys obesus
CACACACACACACACACACACACACACACACACACACACACACACACTTGGACACATTCACATGCACTACAAATAATTATTTATTTATTTATTAATTTATTTTAATCACAGGTCACTTGTATCACTTGTATCCCAGCTTTAGTGGCTTCCCTCTTTCCCTCCCAATCCCACCCTCCCTCCCTCATCTCCTCCCTGCCCTCTTCCAAGTCCACTGATAGGGAAGGTCCTCCTCCCCTTCCATATGACCCTAGCCTATCTGACCCAGTCTTCAGGGCTGGCTGCAATGTCCTTATCTGTGGCCTAGCAAGGCTGCTCCTCCTTTGGGGGTGAGGGGGAGATCAATGAGCCAGTCACTGAGTTCATGTCAGAAATAATCCTTGTCCCCCATTCTAGGGAACCCACTTGGAAAACAAGAAAGAGGACTAGGGGTAAGATGATCAGTCCTTACTTAGAAAGACAAAGGGGATCGACATTGGAAGTAGGAGAAAACAAGTAACAGGACAGGAGCCTACCGCAAAGGGCATCTGAAAGACTCTACCTAGTAGTGTATCAAAGCAGATGCTGAGACTAATAACCAAAACTTCGGCAGAGTTCAGGGAATCATATGAAAGAAGGGGGAGTTAGTATGACCAAGAGAGGACAGGAGCTCCACAAGGACCAAATATATCAGGGCACAGGGTTGTTCTATGAGACTGTTTCTCCAACAAAGGACCACGCATGGATATAACCTCAAACCTCTGCTCGGATGTAGCCCATGGTAGCTCAGTATTTTTTTTTTAAATTTAAACAGAAAAGTCATTAATATTTGTCAGTGTCTGCCTTGATTTGTGAATGTGCATGTCCTGGATAATGTCACAACCTTCCATAAAGTTGAATAACCATTAACCGTTCCTCCTCAGTGATTGGTGGTCCAAGCTTTGCTCAGGTGTCTACCTAACAATGAAGACCTTTACTTTGATAGACTGGCATAATTTTCCCAGTTTACATTTGAAGAATAATTTTATTGATGTTGCACTATGATGCAAATATATGTATATATAACCATATATTTCATATTAGATGGAATTTGGTGGTGAGATTGGATCTGGGGGTATTTCGCTAATTTAAACAAAAACAAGCCACTGAAAAACATCAAAAATAAAATATCCATAAACATTATTTTTAAAAGTTTTACTATGGGTTCTTAGAAGGCTATGGAAACATGAAAGAAAATAAATTTTATATCTATATTATAGATTACTATTTTCATATAAATGATTGATTAGTAATTTTGGAAACTATTAAAGCTTCTGGATAAACAATAAGTGTTTGCTCCCAGGTCATTTGTTAACAATATAGAAAAAATTAATGCATGATAAAACAAATATTTAGTAAGCAAACCAAAATTTGAACCATTAGAGCCTTTAAATTAAAGTGTTTTATGCCTTTGTTCAAAGTAAATGTACTGGGTATATGCCTAGGAGTGGTATAGCTGAATCTTGAGGTAGTGCTATTCCCAATTTTCTGAGAAAGCACCAGATTAATTTTAAAAATGATTGTACAAGTTTGCACTCCCACCAGCAATGGAGGAGGGTTCCCCTTTCTCCACATCCTCTCCAGCATGTGCTGTCACTTGAGTTTTTGATTTTAGCCATTCTGATAGGTTTAAGACAGAATCTCAGAGTTGTTTTGATTTGCATTTCCCTGTTGACTAAGGATGTTGAGCATTTCTTTGTGTTTCTCTGCCATTCTGAATTTCTCTGTTGAAAATTCTCTGCTTAACTCTGTACCCCATTTTTTTTCTTTTTATTATTATTATTATTAGTAATTACACTTTATTCATTTTGTATCCCCCCATAAGCCCTCCCTCCTCCCCTCCCAATTCCACCCTACCTCCCCTTTCTTCATGCATGCTCCTCCCCACATCCACTGATAGGGGAGGTCCTCCTCTCCTTTCTTCTGATCTTAGTCTATCAGATCACATCAGGAATGGCTGCATTGTCTTCTTCTGTGGCCTGGTAAGGCTGTTCCCCGCTCAGGGGGAGGTGATCAAAGAGCAGGCCAATCAGTTTATGTCAGAGGCAGTCCCTCTTCCCATCACTATGTAAGCCACTTGGACACTAAACTGCCATGGGCTACATCTGTGCAGGGGCTCTAGGTTATCTCCATGAATAGTCCTTGGTTGGAATATGAGTCTCTGGCAAGTTCCCTGTGTTCAAATTTTCTTGTTCTGTTGCTCTCCTTGTGGAGTTCCTGTCCTCTCCAGCTCTTGCTATTTCCCACTTTTTACATAAAATTCCATTCACTCTGCCCATCAGTTGGCCATCAGGCTCAGCATCTGTTTTGATAAAGAGGATGGACATCAGAAGAAGAAGAAAACAGGAAACAACCTAGGAACCTGCTACAGAGGGCCTCTGAAAGCCAGAAGAAGAAAACAGGAAACAACCTAGGAACCTGCCACAGAGGGCACCTGAAAGCCTCTGCCCTGCAGACTATCAAAACAGATGCTGTACCCCATTTTTAATTGGATTATTTGGTTTGTTGGTTTCTAAATTCTTGAGTTCTTTATATACTCTGGATACTAATCCTCTATTGGATGTAGGGTTGGTGAAGATCTTTTCCCAGTCTGTAGGCTGTCATTTCATTCTGACAACAATATCCTTTGCTTTACAGAAGGTTTTCAGTTTCACAACGTCCCATTTATTAATTGTAGATCTTAGAGCCTGAGCTGTTGGTGTCCTGTTCAGGAAATTGTCTCCTGTGCCAATTATTTTAAGGCTCTTCCCCACTTTTTCTCCCAAAAGATTTACTGTAGATGCCCCACCATTCAATAAGGACATTGGCGCAACTATGTTCAAAATAGCTTTATTTGTAATAGTCAGAATCTGGAAACAAGCTAGATGTCCCTCAATGGAGAAATAGATGCAGAAATTGTGGTCCATCTACACAATGGAATACTACTCAAGTATTAAAAATAAGGAAATAATGAACTCTCCCAGGAAAATGGATGGAACTAGAAGAGATCATCCTGAGTGAGGTAACCCAGAAACAGAAAGACAGGCATGGTATATACTCACCAATAAGCAGATATTAGCCATATAATATAGGATAGCCATCTACAGATCTAAATAAGTTAAACAAAAAAGAGTACCCTAGGGAGGATGCTTAAATATCATTCAGACTGACAAACAGGGTAGACACAAGGAGCAGTGGAATAGGATGGGAGCCTGTTATAGCAGGTCCTGTGAAAGGATTCACCCAACAGGGGATCGAAGCAGATACTGAGACTCAGGGACAAATTTTTGGGCAGAGAGCAGGGAGTCTTATGAAAGAAAAGAGGGGTGGAAGTCAGAGGGACATGGAGGGGACAGGAGCCCCACAAAGAGACCGACAAAAGTAAAAGATCTGAGCCCATGGGGGTCCTGCAGAGACTGATGCACCAATGGAGAGCCATGCATGGAGAGGACATAACCCTTTCTCACATGTGGCCAATTGGCAGCTCAGTCTCTATGTGAATCTCTGAGTGAGGTGAGGAGGGGCTGCCTCTATCATGAACTGAGTTGACTACTCTCTGATCACTGGCCACTGATCATGCAGCCTTGCCAGGCCACAGAGGAAGAGGATCCAAGGAGGCCTGATGAGACTTTACAAACTATGAGCAGATGGCAATAGTGGAGAGCTCCCCCTTTCAGTGGACTAGGGGAAGAGGATGAGGGAAAGAGGGATGGAGAGAGTGACTGGGGGAGCTGAGGGAGGAGGCTTCAATTGGGATATGTAATGAGTAAATTCTGAAGAAAAAAATTTAAAAAAGAAAAGAAATTTTAAAAATGTAAATCTGAAGGAGTTTAGGATGACCTTGCTTCTAGACTTAACACACAGAGAAGAGGCATCTTTCTTGTGCCTGGGTGAGCTGCCATTTTGTCTCCAAGGCATGGATCAGTTTCCATTATAACCTTTGCATATTTAGTGTCATGAAACTTCCCCATAACTCCATTTTCTTTTTTAAATTTTTTAATATTTAATATTTTAATATTTAATACAGTTTATTAACTTTGTATCTCACTCCCTCATCCCTTCCAAATACCAGCCTCTTTCCCTCATCTCCTCCGTGCCCCTTTCCAAGTCCACTGATAGGGGATGACCTCCTCCCCTTTCATCTGACCCTGTATATCAAGTATCTTCAGGACTGGCTGCAAAGTCCTCCTCTGTGGCTTAGCAGGGCTGCTCCTCCCTTGGGGGGCATCTAAGAGCCAGCCATTAAGTTCATGTCAGAAATAATCCCTGTTCCCCTTACTAGGGTACCCACTTGGATACTGAACTACCATGAGCTACATCCAAGCAGAGGTTCTAAGTTATATCCATATATGGTCCTTGGTTGGAGAAACAGTCTCATATATCTGGGACCCCTGTGACCAGATATATTTGGTCCTTGTAGAGTTCCTGTACTCTCCAGGTCATATTAACTTCCCCTTCTTTCATATGATTCCCTGCACTCTGACAAAGGTTTGGTAATGAGTCTTAGTTTCTGCTTTGATACACTGCTAGGTAGAGTCTTTCAGAGGCCCTCTGTGGTAGGCTCCTGTCCTGTCACTTATTTTCTCGTACATCCAATGTCCATCCCATTTGTCTTTCTAAGTGAGGATTGATCATCTTATCCCAGATCCTCCTTCTTGTTTATCTTCTTTAGGTGTATAGATTTCATTATTTTTATCATATCTTATAGGTCTATATAACTGAATATATATATACATATATATACACACACATATATATATATATGTATATATGTATGTATATATGTATGTATATATATACATACATGGTATGTATGTATATATATATATATATATATATATATATATATACATACATACCATGTGTGTTTCTGCCATTCGATATTCCTCTATTTTGAATTCTCTCTTTAGCTCAATGTCCTAAGATCAAAAACTCAAATGACAACACATGCTGGAGAGGATGTGGAGAAAGGGGAACCATCCTCTATTGCTGGTGGGAAGGTAAACTTGTACAACCACTTTGGAAATCAACCTGATGCTTTCTCAGGCAATTAGTAATAGTGCTACCACAAGATCCAGCTATACCACTCCTAGGCATATATCCAAAATATGCTCAAATATACAACAAGGACATTTGTTCAACCATGTTCATAGCAGCTTTATTCATAATACCCAGAATCTGGAAATAACCCAGATGTACCTCAACTGAAAAGTAAATACAGAAATTGTGGTGTAGTTACACAATGGAATACTACTCAACAATTAAAACAAGTAAAAATCCTGAAGCACACATGAATTTTTAGTTTACAAAAGGAAATAAATTTTTAAAACTCAGAAAAGTAACACATCAGCAAATCTAATATAAATAACATTCTATGAGTAACAGGTAAAACTATATCCAATGGACTGAGGATCAGTTCTTCTTGGCTGTTTGTTTTGTAACCTTTATAGGCAAGTCCACAGTCTGAAACTGTCAGTAATCAACCACCAATGGAGCTCAACCACTTTTTGTGCACTTAGCATTTACTTTTGGCCCCCATCTTTATGTCACACTGGAAAGTTAGGCAGAAATAGATTAATGGCTTTAGTGATAAACCCTGAAGTCCTGAGATATGGCATAGCTCAAACAGACCCCAGATGAGTTTCCTCTGGTCTTGGGATTCCTCACTTTTCCCATTTAATAGACAAATTTTAGCTTCTGTCTCTAGTCTGAATTTATCTCAGCAGATTTTCACCTGTTTGACTCTATTCCGGAATCAGCTATGGACTGCAAGTTGAAATCTGGACTTTCTGGAAGCTGACATGATTGCTCCCTGTCTCTTCGGGTGGATCAACTAACCAGACGCTTCTGAGGACTACCCTATTGCCAGCCTTTGGCTGACATTTCAGCCTTCCTAGCCCCTGATATCAATGGTCCTATTGTTAGACCTGAAGCAATTTCAGAAGACGAGACCCTCAGCCCAAAAATCCCACCTCCCAGCCTGAAATGTTAAGTCAAAAAGGGCTCCCTGACATTAGCTATTATCTTGGAAACCTGCTTAGCTAGAGTAGGGACTAGTATTGCATACTGAAGAGATGCTAGAGAGAAAAGATTCCAGAGGATGTTTTAAATCCTGGTATAATAGTTCTTTTTGGCTTACTACCCCTATATCCACCCTGAAAGGACCCCTACTCATTTTGATTTTTAACTTTGGGCCTTGTATTTTAAATCGCTTGATGGCTTTCATGAAGGAAAGTTTGGGAGCAATACAGTAATGGTACTCAGATCCCATTATGGAAAAGTAAATCTGTAGGATACCAAAGGGTCATATCTGGAAGACCCAAGATTGGGTTTTCAAATGATCATGGGAAGGAGGGAATATGAGACCAAAAGATTAAAAATCAGTGGTTATTATTTTAAAGTTTAAAGCACAGGCCTGAACCAAGGATAGCTGGATGGAGATATGTCCAGCCACCTTTGGAGAAGGGCTAGCCTTAATGCCCTTAAGGAAAGAACTAGCCTTACTGCATTCTTTCCCCACCTACTATAGATACAGTTGCTAGGAAACCGGCCCATCCCCCCTAGGAAGAGGCTCCAGACCATTAATGGTTTGGGGACCTTCCTATAGCCAATCAATTCAAAGTGCAACATCTCTTTTGTGTGTCAACCAATAGTTGCTTTCCAGGCAGGAATCCCCCTCACACACACTTTGGGCACACTGGGAGGGACCGGAATCTTTAAATCACCCAACTAACCCAAGCACAAGGCTCTAAGCTCTTATGGCTTCTGTGGAGGGAGGTGTGAGCCCAAGCTTCAGCTTGTAATAATTCATAATAATAAGAGCCTCATGTGTTTTGCAATGGATAAAACAAACAAAAAATACAAAAGGAAATTATGAAATTTGCAGGCAAATTGTGGGAACTATAAAAGATCATCTTGAGTGATGTAACCCAGAAGCGGAAGACACACATGGTATATACTCCCTTATAAGTGGATATCAGACATATAATATAGGATAAACATACTAAAATATGTACATCTAAAGAAGCTAAGCAAGAAGAAAGAGCCTGGGTAAGATAATCAATCTTAACTCAGAAAGGCCAATGAGATGGATGTTGGAAGAGGGAGAAAACAAGGAACAGGACAGAAGCCTACCACAGAGGACCTCTGAAAGACTCTACCCAGCAGGCTATCAAAGCAGATGCTGAGACACATAGCCAAACTTTGGGCAGAGTGCAGGGAAACTTATGCAAGAAGTGGGAGATAGAAAGACCTGGAGGGGACAGTAGTTCTACAAGCAGAGCAACAGCACCAAAATATCTGGGCCCAGGGTCTTTTCTGAAACTGATACTCCAACCAAGGACTATGAACAGAGATAACCTAGAACCCCTGCATAGATGTAGCCCATTTCAGCTCACTATCCTAGTAAGGGGAACAGGGGCTGTCTCTGACAGGAACTCAGTGGCTGGCTCTTTGATCACCTCCCCCTGAGGAGGGAGCATCCTTATCAGGCCACAGAGGAAGACAATGCCACCAGTCCTGATGAGACCTGATAGGCTAGGGTTAGATGGCAGGAGAGGAGGACCTCTCCTATCAGTGGACTGGGGGGAGGGGAATGGGAGGAGAAGAGGGAGGGTGGGTTGGATTGGGAGGAGATGAAGGAGTGGGCTATAGCTGGGGTACAATATGAATAAATTGTAATAAATAAAAATAAATTAATTTTTAAAAGACTATCATCACTCACTGCTGATTAAGAGCTTAGTGATAGGAAAGAAAAGAAAGGTGTTTCCTCACGGGAAACTCCACTACCTCCTGCCATCCTTCCAGCACTAGGATTGACTTACGTAGCTGTCACACTTGGGGACTCTACCTCAGTGTGCCCTCTTTTCTCCTGTGCTGTCACTTCCACAGGCTACCCTGCTCACCTCCAAGTCAAAGAACTGCTAAGGTTTGTCACACGGACTCTTGGGCATATTGTCTAGATTAGGGTAATGATGGGGAAATATTGGCATATTTCCACTAATGCATTACACTACACTAGTGTAGTGCACTACACTAGTGTAATGCATACATATATATGTATACATATATATATATACATGTTTAATATATGCCTATATATGTATATATATATACATATTATATATATATGACTATATATGACAGGACTTCTAAAAAGGTAAATTTCTGTGTATTCATGCCTAATCTTCCAAAGTTGTGTAAACAAATTTTCTACCATTCCCCACCATTTTCACGAATTTCTGTCAAGTTCAAACTTAATTCTGAATGAGGTAGGTAGTCTCTACTCAGGCCTTGGTCTCTGAGGTGTCTCTCGAGGCCTATGCCATGAAAGCACCAGGCTCCCAGGCAGGAACAGTGCTGAGGGTGGCATCAGCCCCTGGAGAAGCTTCTCAGTTGGCTATTTTCTCAATTTTATCCAAATCATTCATGTTCTACCTTTCAATCTTATGAAAATGCTCCTGGATTGTGTTGAGGATATTCATGCTGTGATTGCTGTCAACCATGTTTACAGCCAGACCCCTTGATGTGCAATCAAGCCTAAGCTGGGCTTAGCTGGGCTAAGCTGGATGTTATCAGACCGCTGCTAACACTCTTCCCAGGAAGAAATTTGCTATGTTGGAGCAAAATGCCTTTGAGACTTCTGTGAATTCAGGTTTGTGTCTCAGGAGCATGACCTGTTATTTTCAGCAGGATGAAATCTATAAGCAGTGCAAATTTGGTTACTGCTGGTTTCTTGGCTCATACTTCAGCAAGACCTGTAGAGGAGTCATCCTGGAGAATTAGTGGTAGCTCCAGCTTGCCACAAAGCCTGTGTCATGGGTACTTGACCCATTGTCTTTATATCTGTAGCATCACTTTGACCCTCAGGAGTCCCAGGCACATAAAAGATACCCTAGGTAAGCTAATCCTGGGGTTCTGATTTCCCATGGAAACTCCTTTCTCTAGATTTTATGTTCATTTGATCTTACTTATGAGTCAAAACTACCTGTAGAATTGCCATTTACTAAGTTATTTGTCATCTTGAAGGATGAGAACAGGGCCTTCCAAAGCTCTCGTGCCTCCCCCCACTAAAAGTAGAAACTTCTGCAGGACTCCAAATGTCCTTTCGCCTACCAGCTTCTCCAGTCATCACGAGAGGCAGCATTGTGGGTGCAAAGCTTATTCAGTATGTAAGAGCCTGGGGCATTATGTATAAAGCACTAACATCTGCAAATAAATAAGTTATAAATACATCCACAAGAGGGGCCTCTATACAACAATGAAATTAAATAAAATATGTTTGTCTGCATACAAATTCGATAGGCCCGGGAAACCCACCTTAAAAGATGGAAACACTGAATCAGAGAGGAACTGGTGTAAAAACACATTTGCATTATGCATTGAAACAAATGTTCATTAACAAAAAGGAAAAAGCAAATTGCAGAGCTACCCTGCTGTGTTTTCATAGATGCCTATGGCATCTTACTATAGTAGGGATTGGGAAATAAAGCACCACCTCTTGATAAATTCTGAAAATTTGAATGTCTTATTTTAAAACCAAGATAAGTTTCAAGGGATAGAATGTAAAAGATCTTTACCTTGTCTCCTCTGACTATAATTTATAAGTCATTTCAGTTTTTCCTTATCTTTTTATTTTTGGCTCAGAAACCTCCATATTCTTTCTACATCTATTTATCTATATTTACACTAAACTCACCAGATCACATTTCTGACCACCTGACAGGAGTCTGCCACCTCCTGTGTCTGGCTTTCACTCATACTTCTGAGTGGAAAACATTGCTTGCAGTTTCTGATCATTGACTTCTTACTCTTCCTTTTCTCACGTGACATCACTGTGTGCACGCGCATGTGTATGTGTGTGCTGTGTGCACATTAACTCTGGATAATGGAGTGAGGCAGGGGAACAGCGTACTATCAAGTAGGATACTCGTCTCCTTCATTTTGGAAAGGTGGGTTTCCAAAACAGTTTCTCCATTTTATTGAAAGTATTTCTACACAGAATACATAAAGATGCGCAGTCATGTAAATGGTGAAATACATTTACTTCTCAATTTAAGAAAATTTTATTCACTGTCATTGACCACAGTTCACTCACCGGATTGTCAGTCAGAATAGAATATAGAATTAGTACATATGATAAAATATTGAAGCTATTTCTATCTCAGTTTCCATATACTATAGGAGTATGAAATCAGAATCAATTTCCAGTCTTGTCTCTCACTCTTACATACCCCAAGCTGACAGCCTAGGCTAGGGGCCAAGCTGTGCTGTAAATTCGTGCTGACTTGTGAACCTTTGGAACATTGCAGTGTTCTTTCCATTCAATTTGCAGAAACATTCATGCCTGAGGCCCTGAGCATGCGAAAAATAATTTGGTGTAGATGTGATAGGAATTCCGAGCTCTTGCTGGGAATGTAAGATATAAAATATGCAAGAAGAGTAAAGAATAGGAAAGCATAAAGCAGAATTTTGTGATTCCCCTATACTACCTCTATTACCTGAGTTTGGCTTTTATTTTTTGCTTTTGAATTCCTATAAATAAATTCTTATTTTATTCTATGTATTCTCATTGACATTTTGTTTTGAACAGTTTAAAGTGACTGAAACTATCGTTATCAGAATGACAATATGATATAATGATTAGCATTGAACATTGAATAAGAAGCACAAACTTAAGACAGTGGTTGGGTTTTCACTAGTTGGGTGAATTTAAGCAAATTATCCAGACAAAACATTACTCGGGTCTTCTCTATTAATTGAGACATATAATAAAACCAAAAAACTGAAATGATTATACTATTTGTGCTGAGTGTTCTCTGCTCATCTCTCATTCTCATGACATTTTTTTCTATTCTCTCAGTTCTGTTTTGTGTACACATGGGTTAATCTCCAGAATTCATCAACATAAAATCCCTTCTCCTCTATTTTTATTGTTTCTTTTATTCTTTGAGATTATAATACAATTTTTCTCCAACCTCCCCAAAACCCTTAAATATACCCCTCCCTGCTCTCTTTCAAATTCATGGCCTCTTTTTTTTCATTAATTACTGATATATATATGTGTATATATATATATATATATATATATATATATATATATATATATA
>NW_026586550.1:8891791-8897342 GCF_907164565.1 Psammomys obesus
TATATATATATATATATATATATATATATATATATATATATATAATCTTAAGTGCATAAACACAATTGATCATTCTGTAGGTTACTTGCATATAAGTTTATACTAAACATTTGGTATTGAATAGCCAATGGCTATGCTCTTCCCTTAAGAAGATTATTTCTCTTGCTCTCAGCATTCCTTTGTTACCTGTAGGTCTTTGCATGAGGTTGAGGCCTCCTGGCTTTCCCAGGCCGCCCTAGCATGTTTATTGTTGTTGTCCTTGTTACGCTCATGATAATGAGCGGCAGAACACAGTGACCCTAAGGGTGCAGAGGTGGCACACATGCCTTGGTGGTGACCAGTGGCTCTCTAATTGGTCTGAAGACCCTCTCAACAAGAGGAATCATGCCTGGGACTGGACACCTACCTAGGGCTAGTGAGATAAAGGATCTTGGAGGAAAACCTATAACCTCCACTTTACTAAATCTTCTGACTTTAAAATTATAGTTACTTACCAAAAGTCATCAACAAGAATGTGAGATAATATGGATGACTCCCTTTCTGCTTTAACTTTAGATCTTTGAGATGTTCTGGCACAAGCAGACTTGAGTCCCCTGTTTCTTTACACCTGTGAACCTACTCTCTGTGAACCCAGCTGGTTCTGTATTCTGGAAGTGTTAATTATTGCCCTTGATTCTTTGTGTTTAGGTAATGGCTTTTTGCCATTTCCAGATTCCAAGTAGCTCAGCATTATTTACTCAGTTTCAAACGCTCTCAAAATTTTTAAATAATCATTTAATTTTAAAACAGCATTTTTTTAAAGAATGATGCTATAATTTATTGAGTAATCATCATGTCAAACCCTATGTGTGATGTTCTTTTTTTTTAACTAATTTTTTTTATTAATTAAACTTTATTCATTTTGTATCCCCCCATAAGCCCCTCCCTCCTCCCCTGCCGATCCTACCCTCCCTCCTCTTTCTGCATGCATGCCACTCCCCAAGTCCACTGATAGGGGAGGTTCTCCTCTTCTTTCTGATCTTAGTCTATCAGTTCTCATCAAAAGTGGCTGCATTGTCCTCTACTGTGGCCTGGTAAGGCTACTCCCCCCTCAGGGGGAAGTGATCAACGAGCAGGCCAATCAGATTATGTCAGAGGCAGTCCCTCTTCCCATTACTATGTAACCCACTTGGACACTGAACTGCCATGGGCTACACCAAAAATCTTTTACCTTTGTTTATTTAGCTGTTCACTTTACATCCCAATCATAGTCCCCATCCTCCTCTCCTCCTGGTCCCCTTTTCCCCCTTTGTCCCCCTTCCCCCACATCTTCCCTTCAGGAAAGCATCCCCCTCACACACACACACACACACACACACACACACACACACACACACACACACTAAACCACCCCAGTACTTCAAATTGCATCAATATTGATCACAAACTCTTCCAGTGTGACAAAAGGATCAAAAAACTTGCAACAGAGTCCATGCCAGAATCAGCCTCTGTTTCCCTTACCAGGTGACCCACAAGAAGACCAAGTTGCCCATCAGGTGTACATGTGTAGGAGGCCTAGATCCAGTCCATGCATGGCCCTTGGTTGGTGCTTCAGTTTGCACACACTCCCTGGGGCCAGGTTAGTTGACTCTGCATTCTCACTTGGGCCCTCCTTGTTATTTAGGTTTTTTGGCTCTCTAAATTGTAGTATGGTTACCCTGTACTGTGTGGCTAATATCTGCTTATAAGTGAGTATATACCATGTGTGTCTTTCTAGGTCTGGGTTACCTCACTCAGAATGATTTTTCCGGTTCCATCCATTTGCCTGCAAAATTCACAATATTCTTATTTTTAATATCTGAGTGGTATGCCATTGTGTAAATGTACCACAGTGGTTTTTTTGTTTGTTTGTTTTTTTTGTTTTGTTTACCCATTCTTGGGTTGAGGAACTTTTTTTTTTTTTAGCTATTAATAAAGCTCTATGGTTGAGCAAATGTCCTTATTGTATGGTGGCACACATTTTGGGTATATGCCCAGGAGTGGTATGGCTGGGTCTTGATGTAGCACTATTCCCAATTTTCTGAGAAAATGCCAGATTCATTTTTAGAGGAGTTGTACAAGTTTGTGCTCCCACCAGCAATGAGGAGGGGGTTCCCTTTCTCCATATCTTATCCAGCATATGTTGTCACTTGAGGGTTTTTTTTTTTATCTTAGCCATTCCTAATAGGTGTAAGAAGGAATCTCAGAGTCATTTTGATTTGCATTTCCCTTGTGACTGATGATGTTGAACATTTTTTAAGTGCTTCTCTGTTGTTCAAGATTCCTTTGTTGAAAGTTCTCTGTTTGGCTTGGTACCCCATTTTTTAATTGGATTATTTGGTTTGTTGTGTTTAATTTCTTGAGTTCTTTAAATATTTTAGATATTAGCCCTTTGTCAGATGTTGGGTTGGTGAAGATCTTCTCCCAGTCTGTAGGTTGCTGTTTTCATTCTTTTGACAGTGCCCTTTACTTCACAGAAGCTTTTCAGTGGGTTCCATTTATTAATTGTTTATTTTAGAGCCTGAGCTGTTGGTGTTCTGTTTAGAAATTTGTCTCTGATGCCAATGAGTTCAAGGCTACTCCCACTTTCCTCTTCTAATAGATTTAGTGTTTCTGGTTTAACCTGGAGGTCTTTGATCCACGGCATAGAAATAGACTGGTCAATCAATAGAATTGAAACAAAGACCCAGAAATAAACCCAAACACCTCCAGACACCTGATTTTTTACAAAAAGGCTAAAACTAAAACAGCATTTTAAAAGAAACTTTAATCAATTTGTTGATTCAATGATATGTACTTCATTTTTGTGTAAATAGTAAATATACTTGCTATTAACTTTCAAATACTCAACATTTGTTATTAATTTTATATTCTTCTGTATTTCAGAAAAAATTTCTTATTATTTAACTTCTTCTTCTTATGTTATTTTTCTCTTAAAAATACAGCAAGACGAAATATAGATAGACCTCGATGTGCGGGAATATTATGAATTTAAAACATAAGTCATGCTTTTTTAAAAAATAGTTTGTATATTAATTTTAATGTTTAATTATTATTATTTACTTAAAATATATTGAAACAAACTTTCGAGGGGACAGTCTGTAGGCTCTCTCTCTCTCTCTCTCTCTCTGTGTGTGTGTGTGTGCTCTCTCTCTACACATTTACACACACACACATACGCACACACACTTCTTGAATTACAATTTAGAAGGAAAGCTCTAACGATTTTTCTCTAAGCCATCTTCCACACTGAATATCAGGCTCACTTAAAAGTAAGTCCAATTTAACCAATCAATATTTTCCACTGTCTTTTGTACATTCTTTTTATCAGACAAAAGCAAGCATCTCTAGTAGCCATAAGTGCCCTTGGCATCTACGGAATTTTCTAAGCATCTTTCCAGCTGTCTTGATTCTACAGAGAGAAAAAAATAAAATGTTTGCCATCATCTTAAGGACCGTGAACTTTGCTCTGCTTCTTTACAGTTATGGCTAAAAATGAAAGCAGGGGGGAAAAGAACTGGAATGATGTCTGAACTGCTGAATCTCGGAGCAGTACTGTTCTTTTAGAAGATGGTTGTTTTACACTGACAGACGGAAGTCTCATGCCCTGAGCCAAAAGATAAAGTAAATGTTCACTATCCAACTGGACTGCTAACCACCACTACCAACTAATGGGTTGACAAATATAAGGAAACCTTGGCTGGAAGCAATGCTGTGAAGACCAGCTCAGTAACATGCCCACATCTGTACCTCTAGAAGTGAAAGGGAACCAAGCAGGCAGATACTCTAGGCTTGTTGATGCCAAGGCTCAAAACCCTGAGGAAAAACAAAAAAACGAGCATATCATTGTCAAACTTACTAGTTTTCCAGAGCACACACTGGTACCTCAGTGCCTAATCTTCAAGTACTTAGCTCCCTCTGACAAAAATTTATGTGAATACTTGTACCAGCAGAAGAAAGAGGAAAAGGGTTGACCACACAGTCCTTCCCATGTCTACTTTGGAGAGCATATGTGCTTCCTCCCCGGTTGGGGATCTTCTGAGAAGGGACCACTAGTAGTTAGCACATTGATCAAAAGTGTGTCTAAAGATAAACGTGAGGCGTAGCATTGGAACTCTCTCAACACTTAAATACCTAAACCTCCAGGCTTCTATGGCTTTTAGAAAATGGAATTCTATAAAACTTTGAGCCAGTTAAGGTCCAAAAATGCATCTAGAAGAGCCTAAAAGTCAAAACTTTGCCCAAATATATATTACATGTATATTATAATATTCCAAACACTACAATCTATCATTAAAGTTCCTAATTAAGTATGACCATGGGCATTATTCAAACCAATACATATCAAAGTGAAAATTAATTTTATTAATAAGTTTTTTTTTCAAGACTATAAGACTAAGCCGAGGGCAAACAAAAAATCACTCAAATGCCATTCAACACAGCTTGGCTATTAGTGACACATGAGAAAATCATGGAGTGAGGCTAAAGGGTACAGGCAATGAAATTGCTTAAGTTTACTTTGCTGCTTTTGGAAGCCACCTGCATCCATTCCTCCTTTGAGGGACATGTAGATTTTTTCTAGATTCTAGCTATTACAAATCAAGCTGCTATGAACATAGTTGAGCAAATGTTCTTGTTAAAGGTGGGGCATTTTTATACAATGGGATTCTACTCAGCTATTAAAAATAAGGAAATCATGAAATTCGCAGGCCATCCTGAGTGAGGTAAACCAGAAAAGAAAGACACACATGGTCACACTCACTTATAAGTGGATATTAGCTGTATAATATAGGATAGCCATACTAAAATCTACAGACCTAAAGAAATTAAAAACTAAGGAGGACCCTAGGGAGAATGCTTAAATCTCATTCAGAATGGCAAACAGGATAGACACCAGAAGAGGTGTAACAGAAGGAACAGGATAGGAGCCTACTATAGAGGGTCCTCTGAAAGGCTCTACCCATCAGTGGATCGAAGAAGATGCTGAGACTGACAGCCAAACTTTGGGCAGAGCTCAGGGAGTCTTGTGGAAGAAGCAGGGGATAGAAGAACAGGGGGGGAACAGAAGCCCAACAAGGAGACCAACAAAGCTAAAAACACCAGAGTCCAGGGGGTCCTTCAGAGACTGATGAATCAACCAAGGACTATGCATGGGGAGGACATAGACCCCCTGCTCAGATGTAGCCATTTGGCAGCTCACTCTCCATGTAAGTGCCAGAGGAAGGGAGGAAGCGCTACCTCTGTCATGAACTCTGTTGCCTTCTCTTTGATCATTTACCTCTGTTGATATGGCTTTACCAGGCCACAGAGGAAGAAGATTCAGGCAGTCCTGATGAGACTTGATAAGCTATGGGCAGATGGTAGAGGAGGAGAGTGTCCAGTTTCAGTGGACTAGGGGCAGGAAGAGGGAGGGATAGTGGGGCTAGGAGGAGTTGAGGGAGAGGGCTTCATTTGTGATATATAATGAATAAATTGTAAAAATGATGATAGATAGATAGATAGATAGATAGATAGATAGATAGATAGATAGATA
>NW_026586550.1:8897352-8907179 GCF_907164565.1 Psammomys obesus
ATAGATAGATAGATAGATAGATAGATAGATAGATAGATAGATAGATAAAGAAAAGAAAATGGAAACTGCTCTGCAACCAGCTTAAACAACTAGATGTCACAGCAAGTTCCTTTGTCAAAATTTGAAGGCAAAGAAATTTGTTCTCAATCATTTTATCATGATATGAGGCCAAATCCGTCAAAGGTTTTGGAACTACACTTACCAGGAGTTATTATTAAATGCCAGGTGTGTTACAATATTTGTGTAAAAGAAAATATACAAATAATCATGGTACAGGTCCTAAACCCCAAGGACAGTACTGAGTCACATAAAATCAAAACACTTCCTGTAAAGTAGAATAGCATAAAAGTCTCAAACTATAAAAATAAATAGTAAAATATTCAAAGAGAAAAGCTGAATCAGGTCTATTTTCTATTCTATGTGCTTTCTACATGGAGCACAACAATACAGAAGCCTCTGCACAGGGATTTGAAAATTATTTAATTGTGCTACTTATCTAAACATTAATTATGTTAATCAACATAGGTGTTCCCAATAACACAAGCATAAAAATAAAAATGCCTTGATTGGTCCAGTCATTGGCAGTCCCAAGATCCCAGTAAAAGACAGATAATTGAGAAGTTGTTTAAGCCTACTCAGCTTTGTCAAAATGCATTTTCCTTTTGGTTTTTATTTTTCCATAAATGCTAGCCTGCAGGATCAACTGTGTCCCAGGGTGTAGGCATAATCCATTTACCAATGCATAACAAGTTTATGTGAGGGAGTTCCTTATGCAAGCAACTTTCTGAGAAATCTAATAGGCTTCAAGGAAAGGAGATGATTGTTTCTGAGCGGGGTGAGAAAGGTATGAGGTTGTTATACCTTTGGGTACAACAAGATAAACCAACCTGACACCTAAAATTATACCTGTCACAACACAATGAAATAGTACACATGGTTTTTTCCATAGACTATGATACTCAATTGCTTTTCTTCTTCCAAAATATTGTTTCTGCCCTTGTTGAAAGTCTGAGGATTCAAATTTTAGATATTAGCACTACTGCTGGTGGTTGAAAACAACATAATAAAAGTTGAAAAATCGTCTCTGTTACAAGATAAACACATATAATGTATCACAAACACAACAGTTATTTTCATAAATTTGAATATATAAAATCTTGAATCACCCCCTAGGGATTAATTCATTAATGAGGTCAGCACCTCTAGACCCAGTCAATTTCTAAAAGTCCATAAATATCCCACCAAACCTTCAACATGTAAGCCTGGAGGCAATATTTCATGTTTAAAATACAGTGAATTATAAACATAAATAAAAATAACTATCATGTGTTTATTAATTGTTACAGACATACCTTGTTCCTCTCTTCTGATCATAAGAAGATGGGTCTCAAAGAAAACATCTTTGAAGGGTTTAGGAAAACAGTTAACGAAATATTCATTAGTAACATTTCTTTAATCAAGATGAAGTTAGTGGCTTAGGCAATAAATACTAGATGTGCATGAAGCCCTGCTCACCTAGCAGCAAGGACAGAGGACAACTCAGCATGCACAGCTTTAAAGAGGGTTAACTTGTTAAGTAGTATGTAACTAATCAATATTTCAGATAAATGCTTTTTCAAAATCCTTCAGACCATATATAATCTGGTCAACAATAAGATTTTAGTACATTAGGTGAACGTTGAGCCTACCTTAGTTAAACATAACCTCAGTCCTTCACTCCTTCAGTGTGGCAAATGTGTCAGCCACAGCTCTTGACCATTCCTGATGAAAGAAAGGCCAATTCTTTGGAAAGTTTATGAAGTTGTATAAACATAGTTTATTATGCCTCTAGGGTGAAAGGCACTATATAAATGTAAGATATTAAGGTGCTTAATCAAAAGCACCTTTTTCATATCCTCTGTCAAGCTAAATAAACAAAAATGCAAAAGAATATAATCTATCATTGCTGCACTCTCCATCAAAAATACACATAACTATTCCATTTTTGGTCAATTCTATTTGTACAGCCTTCAGCTCCAAAGATTTCTAAGTGTTTGTTGAAAAGTAATGCCACCCCATGTCTACCTCCCACATTGCTGGTTAAATCACTTTCTAAGTGCTGACATAAATAAAATTGCATACACAGTTTTCCACAATCTCTACCAGAGCTTTCAGCTAACAACAGGATGAGCTCATACTGTAAATGCATTCTTTCTTTTATATAACATGAGTGTATATGAGAATTAAGGTTTTATAAAGCACATAAAATTAGGATAGTCTATGTATGTGACCCTTGAGTGGACAATCTTCTAAGGACAATATTTCTCCATGTTCTCCATTGACTGCAAGATTTAAGTTGAATGAATTTATATGAATCATCAGGAGAGCAACAGAACAAGATAATTTGAACACAGGGAACTTCCCAGAGACTCATACTCCAACCAAGGACTATCCGTGGAGATAACCTAGAACCCTGACAATGCAGCCACTTCTGATGAGAGCTGATAGACTAAGATCAGAAAGAAGGAGAGGAGGACCTCCCCTATCAGTGGACTTGGGGAGGGGCATGCATGCAGAAAGGGGAGGGAGGGTAGGATTGGCAGGGGAGGAGGGAGGGGTTATGGGAGGATACAAAATGAATAAAGTGTAATTAATAAAAAAAAAAAGAGTTCCTGTCCTTTTTAGGACTGTAACGCATTTGGTTTGTGAACAAATACTTTGGCATTTTCTAGACACATGCTATGATTTGAGTTTGAATTGCCCTCTACAATACTGAGTGTTTGCACACTTGGTACCTAGCTGTTATTTGGGGCATTTGTGGAAACTTTTAGACATGAGGCCTAGCTGGCAGACATAAGGATGTAGGGCTGGGTCTTTCACATTAAAGCTGGGTTGCTTTAGGTCAAGCTCTCTGCTTTATGGTTAGCACTATGCTAACAGACATGTATGCAAGCTTCTGCCACCACACAAGCCCAAGCCACCATGCCTTTCCCACTATGGTGGACCGCAACTCCTTAAACTATGAGCCAAAAGAAACCTCCCCTTCTTTATATGTCTTCTGTCAACACTTTGTCACAACCACAAGGAAAGTAACTAGTTCACTGCATACTGGGCACATGTTAGTGGGAAGTGAAGCACATGAGATGTAATCTGAGGAAGAGATGGCATTCAGTGTGAATCGAGGTTCTTGACAGTATCTACCTTAGGTTCATAGGCTTTCTATGATGATGTACCTCATCATTTTAAGAACCTAGATCTCTCAGTAATTAGTATGTGGTAGTTGCTATGATAAGCACTTTACATGCATTCTGACTATAAAAAGGAGAGAGATATAAATGGCACAGATTCTGTCTTAGACCTTGATCTTGACACTCTTAAAGCAAAGATCAATCTGGCAGCTGTATAAGTCCACAGAACGAATCCAGGGTTTATGGCCAGACTGCATTGTTCTGGAGGTGCTACGAATGTCCAGACTCAGAGCATAGGAAATGTAAGCACAGCTCTTGTGCTGAGTTTCAGTCAATGGTAGAGTCAGTTTTCCTAACTAATGTTATATAGGTAAAGAAAACCTGTTGGGTTAAGATAGCTCTTCAGCTAAAAATCATATTCTGCAAAGCATATACCATTAAAAAAGAGAAAAATGAAAATTGTCCATATGGAAGAAGTAACGGTGTGTGGCTGGGCAAAATAAATATTTCTGGATAATATAGAGGAGAAAAAAATTATCCAGCAACCACCCTTCAGTGTATGTCATTGTTGAGGCACTGTGAGAATACTAAAATTTTAAATACAGCTTGCTCTATGAATGAACTTAGCCATTATTATAGTAAACTCACTTCTAAGGATTCATGTATAGATCCTTAGCTGTAATCAGAATTTTTCCTCTGGCTTTCCTAGAGTCTCTCCATTTTCCTCCACTTTTGACCAGTGTCCTAGTTAGTTTTTTTGGATTTTTTTTGTTTGTTTGTTTTGTTTTGTTTTTTGTTTTTCACAAACCTAGACATACATGGGAAAAGAAACCTCAGTTTGGAAACACTTCCACCCACTTGGACTTTTGGCAAACCTGTAAGGTATTCTTTTTTATTTAATGACTGATATGAGAGGGCTCAGACCATTGTGTGTAGTGCCAACCATGGGAAGGTAGTCCTAGGCTCTAAAAGAAAGCATGCTGACCAAGCTATGGGAAGCAAGCCAGTAAGCAGCACTCTTCTGTGGCCTCTGCTTCAATTCCTGCCTTGAGTTCCTGCTTTGACTTCCCTGAGTGATGGACTATTATCTGGTAGTATAAGATGAAATCAATCCTTTCATCATCAAGTTCCATTTGGTCATGGTGTTTATCAGAGCAGTAGAAGGAGAACTAAGATAATCAGCATAAATTGTGAAGTAAAGTTGAAGAATCTCCCTTCATAGCAAACTGTGATTCAGTATCCTTTCCAAATGAACACTTAACAACTGTGCTGAGTGTGACAGGAAATGTGCCGTAGATTTTCACAAGCTCGTTTCTGAAGTGTGTAATGATTTCAGTCTTTCTTCCAAAATAGAGACAGATGCATAGTAAGGAAAAAATAAATGGAAACTTAAGATTCCATCTTTTAAATCTTTCAGTGCATGTGATACAAAAGTACAATTACATTGACAAAATCATCAAATAAAGAACAGTATATGAGCAGATGCTTTATAAATTAGGATATGAAAATTTACCATAATAGTTTATTAACACTTTATGTGAATTTCTATGAGGCAGAATTTAACAAAAAAAAAATCTTGAAAATTATAGCATACAAATGAGCTTTCAAAATGTCTGTTCCTTGGAGACATCATTTTGAAGGGTGATTTGATGATAGGTCAAAAGTATAATCTTACAATATCAGTATGTTATTCAATCTCATTTAACATCAATAACCTCAAGAAGAATTCTATCAAAAAACTGTACAATTGTTACTAGTAATTTTTTAATTTAATTTTATTCATGTATTTATTTATTACAATTTATTCACTTTGTATCTCTGCGGCAGCCCCCTCTATTGTCTCCTCCTATTCCCACCTATCTCCCTCTCCTCCCTTTATGCCCTTTTCCTAGTCCACTAATACAGAAGAACCTCCTCCCCTTCTAACTGACCTTAGTTTATCAGGTCCCATCAAGGCTGGTTGCATCATCTTCCTCTGTGGCCTGGCAAAGCTACACCCCCCAGAAGGAAGATGATTAGAGAACCTGCACTGAGTTCATGTCAGAGACAGCCCCTGTATGCCATACTAGGGAGCTCACTTGGAAACTGAGCAGCCAATGGGCTTCCTTTGAACAGGGGGTCTAGGTCCTCTCCATGCACAGTCCTTAGTTGGAGTATCATCCATGTCTGCAGGAACCCCTGGGCCTGGTATTTTGGCTCTATTGTTCTTCTTGTGGAGAAGATCCTTCAGGTCTTTCTATCTCCATTTCCTTACATAAGGATTCCAGC
Source organism: Psammomys obesus (assembly GCF_907164565.1). NCBI lineage: Eukaryota > Metazoa > Chordata > Mammalia > Rodentia > Muridae > Psammomys > Psammomys obesus. The sequence continues at coordinate 8,902,788 of NW_026586550.1, forward strand.
ACTCTGACCAAAGTTTGGATATGAGTCTCAGTATCTTCTTTGATACCCTGGTGAGTAGAGTCTTTTAGAGGTCCTCTGTGGAAGGCTCCTGTCCTGTTTTTTTGTCTTCTCCTACTTCCAATGTCTAACCTGTTTGCCCTTCTGAATGAGGATGAAGCATCTTCCCTAGGGTCCTCCTTCTTACTTAGCTTTTTTAGGGCTATAGATTTTAGGATGTTTATCCTATATTATATGGCTAATATCCACTCATAAGTGAGTATATACCATGTGTGTCTTTCTGCATCTGGGATATCTCACTCAAGATAATCTTTTCTAGTTTCCACCATTTGCCTGCAAATTTCATGATTCCCTTGTTTTTAATTGCTGAGCAGTATTCCATTGTGTAAATGTACCACACTTTCTGTATCTGTCCCTCCGTTAAGGGACATATAGGTTGTTTCCAGATTCTGGCTATTACGAATAAAGCTGCCCTTATTATGGTGGGCATTTTTGGGTATATGTCTAGGAGTGGTATAGCTGTATCTTGAGGTAGCACCATTCCTAATTTTCTGAGGAAGCACCAGATTTATTTCCAAAGTGGTTGTACAAGTTTACATTCTCACCAGCAATGGAGGAGGATTCAAATTTAGCAGTAGTTTTAGAAATCTACTAGTTTGGTAATGAATCTCCAGGTGTTTTTAAAGAAAGATCACTGTTTTGGGCAATCAAATTATTTTGTTAAAATGAATTAATAAAGCTTGGTATGCTCCTTAAAAAAGTGATCTACTTGTAACATATTTCCTTAACTAAAATGTAAGTCTAATATTAAACCACAGAATCAATGTTTAGATAAATAGAAGAATATGTAGGTAGGGTCATGACAGAGCATGCATGAACACACACACACACACACACACATACACACACACACTACAGATTTTTTTCCATAGTGCTGTATCAATTTATTTTCTCACCAACAGCTTATGGAAGATTCAGTTTCTTCATATTCTTAACATTATTCCATGTTGTCACTGTTTTACTTTAATAAATGTGTTATGAGGAAAAAAGTCTTTAACCTAAGATTATCTTTGGTCCCAGCACTCAGGGAGGAAAAGGCAGGCAGATCTCTATGAGTATGAAGTCAGCTTGTTCTACAAAATGAGTCTAGGACAGTCAGGGCTACACAGAGAAACCCTGTCTCAAAAAAAAAAAAAAGAAAAACAACAAACAAAAAAGAATACCTGTGAAAGGACCTGATCTCCCAGACGCGAATTTATCATAAAAATCTGTAGCTAATGGAGACTCAGAGCTTAGCATCCATTATATTTTTGCTTATAAACTTCTAGGTATGGTAGGACTATCTGTTATTCTTAACAAATGTTAAAAACTTTTAAGGGTGTAAGTACATTCTTAGAATAAAACTAGAGTTTGCTATTGAGCTATCACTAAATAAATATTGGATCAGTACATGTTGGATCATATATATAAAGTGGATAGTTAAAATGTCTTGTGTGACTTGATGTGCTGGGAGGGTTGATATGGAGAGAGGAAAGCTCTCCTTTTCTTTGAGGAAGGGAAGAAGGGAAGAGGGAAGGAGGAAAAGAGGGACTGGGAGGAGAGGAGGGAGGAGACCCTTGGGATGTAAAGTAAATAAACTGAAATAATAATAATAACAATAATAATAAAGTCACAGAAATCAAAAATCCCTGGGAACTAAAGTGAAATCACCTGTTATAGATCTACATTCACTCTACGACTTGCCTTTCTCCAGAAAGGCTATTAGATTTCCACAGTCTATAACCATTCTTCCCTGTAAGGGAAAAGAGTATCTCTGGGATTAGAAATAACAAAGAATCTATTACTACCACTGCAGCCTTAGTTCTGACCCACAAACTTCCACAGGCCCCTGATTTAACTTTTCATCTAGTGAATACCTATTGTGAAAAGTGGATTCCAGGTAGCAGGGGCTTGATGAGAAGGTTGGAGAAGGCAGCCTCCAATACAAAGCGGACTTAAAAAAGATAAGTGAGTGAACACCAAAGACATCCATAACACAGAAAGAACCGAACTTATAACCTGTGTTCTCTTGCTTCATGGCCAAGAAGACTAAATATTTGAACAAGGATGTGTACATAATGAAATATCCAAGGTGTACTGTGACATTTTGTCTAAGGCAGTAGCTTTGTGCATTACAGCATTAACATTCTTAGCACAAAATACTTTTGAAATCAGTCTTTATAGTCAAAGTTTGTTTTTGCATTTCCAGGTATTAGTGAAGAGCAATTACTTACCCTAAATATTTTTGAAAATCTAAGTCACATCTATTTATAGTTATGCTGTGGTTTGCAGGTCCCTGACAAAAAGCATCTCTCTTATGCTTTTTAAGGTTAGGTCAAATTTAATTTAAGCTCCACTGCCTTGTTCTGAAGGCATTCATTATCTTCGTGTCATGCACAATGTTTACTTGGACAAGAAGTTTGGATTCTTTTTTTTTTTTTTTTTTTTTGGCAGGGGGGCTCCAATGTTCTATGATTATTCTATTAGAAAATTAAGACAAAAAAAGATTTTTTAAAAGATGGGAACTCCTTTTTAAAAATGCTGTTTTCATTGTTCGCATGTAATGCTAAGCAGCCTCACAGCAACAGCTATATTTCTAGAACACTGCGTACGGTGTGGCCCTGCTGGCCCAGCTGCCAGCAGAGAATTCTATTTTGAGTTTCCTCTCTAAGAGGAAAATGATTCATGCTGGACAGCACTTCGTTATTCACCCTCTCCTTCACACCCAGGGCCACCGTCGGCCAGTAGTTATCCTTGCTTACAATTCCTGAAGTCTGTGGCTATGGAAAAGGTCTCATCATAAACCTTCTGTGATTTCAAACAATTTACGGGGTTTACAATGACTGCTTATATGGGTTTTTGTAGGTGTGTTTGCACATGTGTGTAATATTTATGTGTGTGTGTGTATGTGTGTTTGTGTGTGTGTGTGCATCTGTAGGGGTGAGTATGCACGTGTATACATACAATACAGAGGCCAGAGGTTGTGGTCTGGTGCCATTGTTTTATTGTTCTCCACCTAAGTTTTTGAGACAGGGGCTCTCATTAAACCAGGAGTTCACTGATTCAGTTAGCCTGGCTACTCAGCAAGCCCCAGATGTGCTCTGCCTGTGCCTTCCCAGCACTGGCATTACAGGCGTCATCACGGCTGCTTCTTGTTTTTTGTTTTGTTTTGTTTTGTTTTTTGTTTTTGTAGTTGTTGCTCTGTGTTTGTTTTGTTTTCTAGATGTTCATCATCTTACACAGGCACCGTGTCTTCATTCTTACACAGCATATACTTTAGTAACCCAGCCATTTCCCAAACTCTAATTATCTTCATTGAAATCTACTTACGTGTGTGTGTGTGTGTGTGTGTGTGTGTGTGTGTGCTTGCCTGTGTATACACCTATGTATAGACCAGATGTGAACTGTTGGGTGTCTTCCCCTATAACTACCCCTACTTTATTTTTTATGACAGGGTCTCAGATCCAGCCTGCAGTTCACTGTATTGGAAAATGAGGTGCTATGACTTCTTCTGTCTATCCCTAAGCATTAGAGTTACAGATGTTTGCTTCTGTGCCTGGCTTTCACATGAATATTGAGGATCTGAACTCAGGGCCGCATGATTACACAGCACCTATTTTACACACCAGGCTATATCCCAGCCTCCTAACATTTGAACACTTATTGAATGTTTTCTATACTGTAAACACTTCTCATTTTCTAACAACGATGACAATGATGATAGAGAAAACAATAATAATAATATTAATGGGTAAAGACAGACACAGAACAAGGGGAGGAGACTCTCTTCCAATCTCTTCCATAGAAATTTCCAAACAAGGCCTAAAAATAAATATAACACTTGGATTGTGTAAACATATTTTTATAGAAATAGCTTCATTCTTAAAAACTAAGCCATAGGGGTTGGGAATTTAGCTCTGTTTTAGAGTGCTTGCCTAGCAAATGTAAGGCCCTGGTTCTGTCCTCAGCTCTGGAAAAAAACAAACAAACAAAAACCTAAGCTGTAAGAAAGCAGAAAGACAAAGTTCTTGGAGGCAAAAAAAAAAAAAAAAATACAAACAGTTGTTTTTCTTGATTAAGTCTATTTTCATGCTTATTTTGTCTCACCATCTTTTATACTACTTGTTAAAACCGCTTCCTACTAAAATTACATCTCACAGCCATTCAGGTGCATTTGATAACATTCACATTGACCACCTATGAGACATTTTGGACCTCATCCTTTGAGCATTGGGAAACTTGGATACTGTTGACCAATTCCACTTTTTTTTTTTCAATTCCCGCTTTTATAACAATCTTTCTTTCTTTCTTTCTTTCTTTCTTTCTTTCTTTCTTTCTTTCTTTCTTTCTTTCTTT
>NW_026586550.1:8907189-8962202 GCF_907164565.1 Psammomys obesus
TTTCTTTCTTTCTTTCTTTCTTTCTTTCTTTCTTTCTTTCTTTCTTTTGTTATAGCCCCTTCTTTATAGAAGTCTCTTTGTCTTCTCTCATTTGCCTTACTCACATTTCCATGTTATAAAACACGGAAAGTAAAACTAACATAGGAAATATTTATTTGGCATCATGGATTCAATCCATGGTCACTTGGCCATATGATTGGGCATGGAGGGCAAGACAGAACAGCAAGGCAATAAGAGTGTTAGGAAGAAAAACTACTCACTGACTGGGAAGGACTTGAAAAAAAAATATATATATCCCTCCACTTGTTCCAAGTAGTTGTCACCCTCTAGTTTCTGCTCCCGACCAACAATCACTTAGCTATTACTGTATCTGTGGATAAATCACTGATTAGTCTGGAGCCTTGTGGTCCAAGCTCCTTCTAAAGAACACACTTCTGAACACTGCTGTCTTGGGTACCCTGACATGAGCTATCAGAGGTAATTTCACATCCAAAGCTAAATGTCATTCCCTATTTTATTTAAAGACGGTTTTTCTTTCTGTTTGTCTCTAAATAGTGGTACTTTAGTCATTTCTCTCACTATATTAATGTGCATGTATTTTTTTCTTTTTAGGTAAAATTATAAGAATCTATGGATACATAGGAATCACCCTTCTTTTTGATTCTCCAACCAAAATTTTCCAGCAAAACTTTTCTTCATAATTTCATAGGTATTTAATACTATTAGACATTTAAATTATGATGTCTCACAGACTGACTTTGTTCAAAGCTAATATCTATATCCCCTAGCCTGTTTACAGACCATTCTAGTTACTACAGCAAACTAACAGACAGGCTAACTTTACAAGAAGATAGATTTTTCATAGTTTTAGAAGATCAAAGGTCTATCACTTGTATCAGTTTAGCTCTTATAAGGGATGTCTTGACTATATCATGTGGTAGAGGTGCTGATCGGATAGAGACAGTGAACATCAAAATAATCTTAGAGTGAGAAACGTCTCACAATGCTTCTGAGTATACTCTCCAATAACTCAAGAACTTTCCTCTAGAATTCATTTTGTAAATGTTCCAGCACATCTCAATACCATGGCTCTGAGGACCAAACTTACAAGATATCAATCTTACAAGAAACAATAAGGTTACATGTAAGAGATATTATAAGAAAAATGTGATTTGAGGGCTACATGGCCCAGATCTGAGTTGCACATCACTACTTACAGTAAGATTTCCAGTTCAATATCTCTGAATCTCGGGGAAACAAAACCATCAGTACTATCAAAATGTAAGAACTGGACAGGAGATAGAAAGGGGAGGGAAACAAGAGTGGGGATCAGATGTGAGGGAGAATGAGTGTGAGAGGTGAGAGGGCTGGGAACAAGAAGGGAAACTGGGGAGGGACATCTCTTGGTCAAGCTGGAGGCCTGCTACAGGGTAGATGCCTGGAAGGATATGGGTGTGATTCTAGCTGAGACTCTTAACAAGGAGGGACATGAAGACTGAAGTAACCACCTCCTAGTCAGGCAGGGCTAGTGGGAGGAGGAGATCAACAATCCAGTGATAAAACCCAAGAACCAAAAATTACCCTGCCTAGAACTGTAGGGACAACAAGGGAACAAAGATAGAGGGAAAGTCCAAACAATAATTGGCCCAACCTGGGACCCACCTCATGGTAGAGAGACAGCCCCTGACACTATTAATAATACTCTGCTATGCTTTCAGACAGAAACCTTGACTGTCATCTGAGAAGCTCCAGCCAACAGCAGATAGACACAGATGCTGGAACTTACATCCAAGCATAGTGGGCGAGGACTTCTGGGGGTCCTGTAGAGGTGTTGGGGGAAAGATGAAAGGCCTTTTAGGGGACAGGAACCTCATAAGAAGACCAACAGAGACAACTAACCCTGACCCATGGGAGCTTTCAGAGACTGAGACATCAGCCAAGGAGCATGCATGATCTGGACCTAGGCCCCCTGCACACATGTAGCCATCAGGAGACTTGGTCTTCAAATGGGATGCCTGGCAAGTGGTGGGGGGGGGGGCTATTTCTAACATGGACTCTATTGCCTGCTTTTGGATCACTTGCCCCTGGCAGGACTCCCTTATCTAACCTCGGGGGATGAAGAGATACACAGTCTTAATATGACTTGATGTGCTGGGGAAGGTTACTACGGGGGAGAGGGCTCCACTTCTCTGGGTGGGGGCGAAGGAAAGGAGAAGGGGGAAGGAGGAGAAGTGGGAGATACTGAGAGAAGGGGAGGGAGGGGACACCCTTAGGATGTAAAGTAAATAAATTAATATAAAATTGTAAAAAGAAGAAAATGAAAAAAAATATTGTCAAAATGTACAAACAGATTTAATACCAAGTATGGGTTTTACGGAACTATAATAAAGCAATTCTTAGTAAAAATTAGTGATGCCATCACACTACCTAATCTTCAACAATGATAAAATAATTCTAAAATATTGCTAAAGTAAACACAGGTACAAATTAAACAAAATAGCAGAAAAATGAGCCAGGCATTTATGGCTAGTTTTCAATAAAGTTACTCAGAACACACAGGGAGGACAAAGCTGTCTCCTCACGAAAGTGTGTTAGGTAAAAGGCATCTACATGAAGAATGATGCACTTCCACCATCATACAACACCATAAACAAAAGTTAACACAAAATGTAGCAAACAAATACATTTAAGACTTAAAGCTGTAAAGCTAGTGGAAAAAAATGTAGCAGGGAACCTTTACAATACTGGTCTTCACAATGATTCTTGTGAATATTATCCCAAAAGCATATGTAGCAAAAGCAAATGCAAACTAATAAAATGCATCAAATTAAAATGTTTCTACATGGAGTACAGCAGAGACAATGAATCCAGTGGAGGTGAGCTGGGCATGGGACCCAAGCCCCATCATCTCCTGTCCCAAGGAGGCCTGTGTGGTGCCAGAACAGCAATAGGCTTGGAGATCTTTTCACCTGATCCCCATCTGCCTGGCCCACTTGGGACATAGACAGCGAGCCCAGCAGTGGTGAATTGGACACGGAACCCAGGCCCCATTGTCCTTCATCCCAAAAAAGACCTAATGAGTTCCAGGAAAGTGTGTGGTTTGAATATCTTTCTGCCTGATCCCCATCTGGCTGGCCCACCTGGGACACAGACAGTGAACACAGTGGAGGGACCACTAGGCCTGCGAACATCAGAGTCAACCAGATGACTATAGATCAGTGAAAGAACAAAAGCAACAAAATTTAGGGCCATATGACACCACCAGAAACCAGCAGTCCTACCACACAAGCCCTGATACTTTCACACTCAAAGCACAAGAAAAAAAATTTTAAATCTGAAGTTATAAAAATGATAGAAGCCTAGAAGTAGTAATGGCTGGATCTTGAGGAAGAGCTGTTCCTAATTATCTGAGAAAGCACCAGATTGATGTCCAGAGTGGTTGTACAAGTTTACATTCCCACCAGCAGTGGAGGAGGGTTCCCCTTTCTCCACAACCTCTCCAGCATGTGCTGTCACTTGAGTTTTTGATCTTAGCCATTCTTATGTGTGTAAGGTGAAATCTCAGGGTTGTTTTGATTTGTATTTCCCTGATGACTAATGACATTGAGCATTTCTTTAAGTGTTTCTCTGCCATTTGATATTCCTCTATTGATAATTCTCTGTTTAGTTCTATTTCCCATTTTTTAATTGGATTACTTAATTTGTTGCTTTTTTTCTTTTTTTAAATGTTTTTCAAATTTCACTTTATTCATTTTGTATCCCCCCATAAGCCCCTCCCGATCCCACCCTCCCTCCCCTTTCTGCATGCATACCCCTCCCCAAGACCACTGATAGGGAAGGTTCTCCTCTCCTTTCTGATCTTAGTCTATCAGTTCTCATCAAAAGTGGCTGCATTGTCCTCTACTGTGGCCTGGTAAGGCTGCTCCCCCAATTTGTTGCTTTTAACTTCTTTAGTTCTTTATATATACTGGATATTAGCCCTCTGTCAGATATAGGGTTGGTGAAGATCCTTTCCCAATCTGTAAGATGCTGTTTTGTTCTGATGATAGTGTCCTTTGCTTTACAGAAACTTTTCAGTTTCATGAGATCCCATTTATTGATTGTTGCTCTTAGAGCCTGTGCTGTTGGTGTTCTGTTCACGAAGTTGTCTCCTGTGCCAATGAGTTCCAGGCTTTCCAAAAGAGGCTCAAGTACACAATAAGAATATTTGCTCAACCATGTTTGTAGCAGCTTTATTTGTAATAGCCAGAAGCTGGAAAAAACCAAGATGCCCCTCAACTGAGGAATGGATACAGAAAGTATGTTACATCTATACAGTGGAATACTACTCAGAAATAAAAAACAAAGAAATTTGCAGGTAAATGGTGGGAACTGGAAGAGATCATCCTGGGTGAGCTATCCCAGAAGCAGAAAGACACACATTGTATATGCTCACTCATATAGACATATAATATAGGATAAATCTACTAAAATCTGTACACCTAAAGAAACTAATCAAGAGGGAGAACTCTGGCTAAAATGCTCAATCCCCATCCAAAAAGGCAAAGAGGATGGACAGCAGAAGAAGAAGAAAACAGGAAACAAGTTAGGAACCTGCCACAGAGGGCCTCTGAAAGGCTCTGCCCTGCAGACTATCAAAGCAGATGCTGAGAGTTATGGCCAACCTTTGAGGAGATTGCAGGGAATCTTATGAAAGAAGTGGGTGTTAGTAAGACCTGGAAAAGACAAGAACTCCACAAAGAGAGCAACAGATTCAAAAAATCTGGGCACATGGGTCTTCCCTGAGACTGGTAATCCAACCAAGTAGATTGCATGGAGATAACATAGAACCCCTGCACAGATGTAGCCCATGACAGTTCAGTCTCCTAGTGGGTTCCCTAGTAATGGGAACAGGGACTGCCTTTGACATGAACTGATTGGCCTGCTCTTTGATCTCCTCCCCCTGAGTTGGGAGCAGCCTTACTAAGCCACAGAGGAAGACAATGCAGCCACTCCTGATGAGACCTGATAGACTAGGGTCAGAAGGAAGGGGAGGAGGACCTCCCCTACCAGTGGACTTGGCAAGGAGCATGGCTGGAGAAGGATGAGGAAGGGAGGGATTGGGAGAGGAGGGAGGGAACTACAGGAGGGATACAAAGTAAATAAAGTGCAATTAATTAAAAAAATAAAATGAAAAATGAAAAAAATGATAGACATTAAAGGAGAAAATAAAGCTCTCAAAGTAGCACAAGAAAATGCAATCAAAGAGGTGGAAGAATTGAAGAAGTTCTATAAAGAAATTACAGAAATACAGGAAACTACAATCAAACAGGAAAATGAAATGAATAAAACTGTTCAAGACCTGAAAACGGAGCTAGAAGAAATAAAGAAAACACAGTCTGAGACAATCCTGGAGCTGGAAAACCTAGGGAAGAGGACAGGTACATAAACACAAGCACCAATAACAGAATACAAGAGGGAATCTCAGGGGTAGATGATACAGTTGAAGAAATACATAGATCAGTCAAAGAAAATATTAAATCTAAAAATCTCCTCATAGAGAACATCCAAGAAATATGGCACCCTGTGAAAATACAAAACCTAAGAATAGTAACAATGGAGGAAGGAAAAGAATCCCAGCTCCAAGGTCCAGGAAATATTTTCAACAAAATCATAGAAGAAAACTTTCCCCAATCTAAAGACAAAGAGGGGCCTATAAACATGTAAGAACTTACAGAACACCAAATAGATTGGAGCAGAAAAGAAAATCATCCCGCCACATAATAATCAAAACACCAAATGTACGGAACAAATATACCAAATGTTCAGAGAGAATATTAAAAGCTTCAAGAGAAAAAGTTCAACTCACATATAAAGGCAAATCTATCGGAACTACACCTGACTTCTCATCAGAAACTCTAAAATCCAGAAGGGCCTCGACAGATATCTTACAGAGACTACAGATGTCAGCTCTGACTACTATACCAGAAAAACTTTTAATCACCATAGAGGGAGAAAATAAGATATTCCATGACAAAAACAGATTTAAACAGTACTTATCCATAAATTCAGCCATACAGAGAAGATACTAGAAGAAAAATTCCAATCCAAGGAGGCTAACTACTCAGGAAAACACAGGTAATAAAAACCTCACATCAGCAAAACCAAAGAAGGGAATAAAGAATGGTGACACCTCCAGAAGTTCTTTTATTATAAAGGATTATTTTGCTTATCCTGAGTTTTTTTTGTTTGTTTGTTTTTGTTTTTGTTTTTCCATATGAAGTTGAGAATTGTTCTCTCAAGGTCTGTAAAAATTGTATTGGAATTTTGATGGGAATTGCATTGAATCTGTAGATTTCTTTTGGTAAGATGGCCAATTTTACTATGTTAATTCTCCCAATTTACAAGCATGGGACAGCTTTCTATCTTCTGATATCTTCTTCAAAGACTTGAAATTCTTGTCATACAGTCTTTTGCTTGCTTGGTTACAGTTACACCAAAATACTTTATATTATTTGTGGCTATTGTGAAGGGTCTAGTTTCCCTAATTTCTTTCTCAGCCCTTTTGCTTGTATAAAGGAGGCTACTCTCTGTTTTGAGTTAATTTGTATCCGGACTTTGCTGAAGGTGTTTATCAGCTGTAGGAGTTCTCTAGCAGACTCTTGGGGGTCACTCATGTATACTATCATATCATCTGCAAATAGTGATACTTTGACTTCTCTTCCAATTTGTAACCCCTTGATATCCTTTACTTGTCTTATTTCTCTAGCTAGAACTTCAAGTACTATATTGAAGAGATATGGTGAGAGTGGGCAGACTTGCCTTGTTCCTGATTTTAGCAGGAACACTTTAAGTTTCTCTCCATTTAACTTAATGTTGGTTATTGTCTTGTGTTTTACCTTTATTGGGCTCTGTATCAGTGATATCTCCAAAACTTTAAACATGAAGGGGCATTGCATTTTTTCAAAGGCCTTTTCAGTATCTAATGGAAGATCATGTTTTTTTTTTCTATTAGTTTGTTTATATGGGGGATTATGTTGATTAACTTTCATATATTGAAGCATCCTTGCATCCCTAGGATGAAGCCCACTTTTCTTCGTCACTCGATGACGTTTACTATGCCAATATTACCCTTCAACATCCAACCCTAGCTCCCCAGAAGGCCTTTATGTCCTATCCCACATACATACTCAACTGCCACAGCCATTCTACTTTCCTTTGATATTCATAGCAAACTTCCACATATGATGCACTTTTCTTTTTTAGCTATTTTTCAGCTTTCTTTTCTCTTGAAGCTTAACTTTTTCCAGAATTCTTACCAATCAAGGCTTCCTCTTCATTACATTCCTATATAAAAAAGGGACCCCGAACTCTGACTGCTTCTAAAATACCTTTATTCTTTCCTCATTTGAACCCAAAACCAAGCTAAGGAAGAAAAATAATTTCCAGAAGCTTGCATCTGTACCACCACTGTTATGGAGTCCTTGGGTTGGGTCATAAATATATCACATAGATTCCCTATCTCTTAAAGTAAATTAAGACTTTGAAATTGACAAAGTAAAGTATATTATTATTATTATTATTAGTTACGTTTTATTAACTCTGTATCCCAGCTGTATCCCGCTCCCTTATTCCCTCCTAATCCCACCCTCCCTCCCTCAGCTCCTCTCTGCCCCTTTCCAAGTCCACGGACTGGGGAGGACCTCCTCCCCTTTTGTCTGGCCCTGTTTTATCAGGTATCTTCAGGACTGGCTGCAAAGTCCTCCTCTGTGGCCTAGCAGGACTGCTTCTCCCTTGGGGGTTGGGAGGTCAAAGAGCCAGTCATTGAGTTCCTGTCAGAAATAGTTCCTGTTCCCCTTACTATGGGAAACCAATCGGTTATTAAGCTACCACGAGCTTCGTCCGAACAAAGGTTCTAGGTTATATCCATACATGGTCCTTGGTTGGAGAAACAGTTTCAGAAAAAAACTCTGTGCCCAGATATATTTGGTCCTTGTGGAGCTCCTATCCTTTCCATGTCATACTAACTCCTCTTCTGCCGAAGATTTGGTTATGAGTCTTAGTATCTGTTTTGAAACGCAGCTAGATAGAGTCTTTCAGATGCCTTCTGCAGTAGACTCCTGTCATATGTCCAATGCACATCCCATTTGTCTTTGTAAATGAGGATTGTTCATCTTACCCCGTGTCTGCTTTCTTGTTTATCTTCTTTAGTTGTATAGACTTCATTATGTTTATCATATCTTGTAGGTCCATATAAGTGAGTATATACCATCTCTGTCTTTCTTCTTCTGGTATACTTCACTCAGAATGATCTTTTCTAGATCCCACCATTTGCCTGCAAATTTCATGATTTCCTCTTTTTTGATTGCTGAGTAGTATTCCATTGTGTAAAAATACCATAATTTTTGAATACATTCCTCCGTTGATGGACATCTGGGTTGTTTCCAGGTTCTGGCTATTACAGATAAAGCTGCTAAAAACATGATTGAGCAAATGCCCTTGTGTACTTGAGCAAATTTTGGGTATATACCTAGCAGTGGTATAGCTGGGTCTTGAGGAAGCATTATTCCTAATTGTCTGAGTAAGCGCCAGATTGACTTCCAAAGAATCTTCACCAACCTTTTATCTGACAGAGGGCTAATATCCAGTATATATAAAGAAATAAAGAAGCTGAAAAGCAACAAACAAAGTAATACAATTAAAAAATGGGGAACAGAGCTAAACAGAGCGTTCTCGATAGAGGAATATCGAATGGCAGAGCAACACTTAAAGAAGTGCTCAACCTCATTAGCCATCAGGGAAATGCATATCAAAACAACCGTGAGATTTCACCTTACACCCATCAGAATGGCCAAGATGAAAAACTCAGTGACAACACATGCTGGAGTGGATGTGGAGAAAGGGGAACCCTCCTCCATTGCTGGTGGGAATGTAAACTGGTACAACCACTTTGGAAGTAAAGTAGATTTATTTACAATTTAGCCAAACCAAGAAAATAATACTGTAAGTATCTTAGCTAAAACCAATGTTTTCTCCAGTTTTCAGGTGGGAACTGAATGGGAAAACCTCAAGCATGTGTTCAGTCTCCCATTCCACTATGAGCCAGTGACCTCAGCTGTGGTGATACCTCCCTGATATGAGTAAGATGCAGGTGACTGCTTCCCCCTTCCCACCACTCCAGCTCCAATTATCTTGAAACTGGTTGTCTCAGGTGGGTCCTTTGTGGGAACCTTTCACTATGTTCTCACGAACCACTGCTGCATAAGCTATGTTCTCTTCATACTGCTCATCTGCTTCCACAATAGTAAAGTTCAGCTGGTGACATAGCTTCTCTTTCATCAAAGACACAGAACACAATTCCCGATTTCCACACTGTCCCACCAGGCATCTCTACCCACCTGTGTCTGAGTTTTGCTCTCCTGCCTGTTGTGATAACTGATGAATCCCAAACCTTAGGTAAGAATGTTAATTCATGGTATGGGGATTCAGTATACGGTCACTGAAAAGTTTGAGTCACTAATTTTCATTCATAACATGAACCCCGTAATTATAGTCTATTGAATACAGCATCATTATAACACAGATTTTTTTCTTTTATTACATTTTATTCACTTTGTATTTCCCCTGTGGTTCCTTCCCTCCTCCCATCCCAATACCTCCCTTCCTCCGCCCTCCCCATGCATGCTCCTTCCCAAGTCCACTGATAGGTCTTCTTTTCCTTCCTTCTGATCCTAGTCAATTAGGTCTCATCAGGAGTGGCTGCAGTGTCTTCTTCTGTGGCCTGGTAATGCTGCTTCCCCTTCAGGGGGAGGTAATTAAAGAGCAGGCCAATCAGTTCATGTCAGAGACAGTTCCTGTTCCTATTACAATGGAACCCACTTGGATACTGAACTGCCATGGGCTACATCTGTGCAGGGTCTTAGGTTATCTCCATGCATAGTCCTTGGTTAGAGTATCAGTCTCAGGAAAGACCCTTGTGCTCAGATTTTTTGGTTCTGTTGCTCTCCTCATTTAGTTCCTGTCCTCTTCAGATCTTACTATTCCCCACTTCTTTCCTAAGATTCCCTGCACTCTGCCCAAAGGTTGCCCATAAGTCTTAGCATCTACATTGATAGTCTGCAGGGCAGAGCCTTTCAGAGGTCCTCTGTGTCAGGCTCCTGACTTTTAAATGACAACATTAAATCAGTTGACCCAATCCAACCTTAGACTAATTTCTGTGAAAATCAATACAGATACTCTACTGGTAATGAATTAAAATAAATATTAATGACTAAAATTTTCAGAACAACTATCATCCAATTTCTGATATTGGAAATTTTTTTCCATGTACAATATGACTGCTTTTTTTCCTCTTGGTAAGCAAAATCCTCCTGCCAGCCAAGGCTTATATTGTTCCTACCTCTTCTAGATGATGCTGACTTCTCTCCAGTGACAGAAGTTGTAACTCTTAGTAACACCCAGAAGAAACATGAAAACAAGCAAACTAAAAAATAGACCAATTAAGGTCAACTTTCAACCATATGGGTAAGGCGTATGGGAGAAAACAGGAATATAATAGGCCACTGTTACTAGGAGCAGGGGCAATCTTTATCCATAAAAGGTGAAGTACAGGAGCAATCACACCTCAGAGTCTCTCATGGAAAGGAGGTAACCTGGAAGGGATGGATTCACCCTTAAGCACCCCCATCTCCCACTGGTGCTTTTGCTGACAAAATTCAGCTGGAGCCATGAGACGAGGAATTCTGCTGAAGAAGTGTATTTCAGGGCACAGACTAAAAGAAGACTGCAGACATATCCTGAGTGATAATCTCCATCATTGGTTAATTGCAATCTCCAAGTCAATTAAACACATTTCACAGACGGTTCCAAGCTCAATCAAAACCACTCAGGTCATGGAAATGGAATTACCGTGTTAAAGAAGCAATGTACAACATTCAGTTCACGTCACAGAAGCCAGTTAATGTGTGGGATATGGTTCTCATTCCAGGTAAATTCCTGGGTTAATTTCTGTAATTGGTGGGGTCGAAAAGTTAATCATGACGATGTTCATAAATTAGTCAAACAGCATGACTAACGGGGCCTAAGAATCTCTATTAAATAAACCACATTTTTTATTTCTAGCACATAAAAGCAGCAGAGTTTTGAGTAGAATGACAGATCCCTCTGTTCCTTCCAACCTTGCTCTGTCCCCTTTTTCATTCTAGGTCACCTTTTGGCATACTAATGCCAAGTGTGCTTTTACCCAAAGTGCCTGCTTCGTATGCTATCACATATAGGGTGGCTGTTGGATCTCAGCCCACGGAATCAAATGAAATGGTTTTCTGTCAGACTGAATACTAATTATGTCTCCTTGCCAAAGCTAGGTCTGCATAATGACATCATTTGCAAGTGGGTTGGAAGTGGAATTACAAATAGGGTTTGCTTTGATATTTATGGGCATAAAGAGAGTGGTGCTGTGCAGCTAGTCTACCTGGCTGTGTTGACTTATTTGTTTTCAGAGCTTTCGCTTTGAAAATCCCTTCTGCCCGGGTTGTACCACACATTAGGTAAATTGTTCATTGTCTAAGTCACTGAGATCCCTTTCAGCTTCAAAACTCACAGCTCAAATACCCAGCAATTGAAACAGCAATTATTCAAACCGGCTCAGCATGATTGACATTCTGAGAAAGTGTGATCTATGCTACTGGTACCAACACCCACATTTCACTCTTAAAAGCATCTTAATTTTAAAATAAATTAATAATTACCTTCACCTAATTCCCTACAATTTCAATATATAGTCCACTCTTCTGTGGTCTGTACAATGGGATCAACCATCCATCTGAAATCACAATTTCTTCTACCCTTTTCGATGAGGCTGATATATGTTGCAACATTTGCTGTGCTCAAATGGCTAAATAACTAATAAATCCATGTTATGAATGCCTCAGTGTTAAACTATGAGATCATGCTTACATACCACGGATAAGACTCTGGGTTCAATTCTCAGCACTCTGAAAATGAGAAGAGAGAGAGAGAAAGAGGACATATATTCACCAGAGAGAAAGGGAAGGAGGGAGAGAGGAAAGGAGGGAGGCAGACAGAGACAGACATGCGCATATACATGCACAGATGGGGAGAGAGAGAAGAGAGAGAGAGAGAGAGAGTGATAACACAAGAAATATTATTTTGACAGAACAATGAAGCTGCCCTTGGCTGTGGTCTGGAGGACTGACCCCAGTGTTGTTAGCTGTGTTTCACAGCCTTGAGCCTGGCTGATATTTGCTTATTTGACATTTTTGTTACTTGTTTCTATTATGTGAAGTACAAAGGAACATAAGCTTTCTCCCATTGGAACATGGCTATAAGCCATATAAAGGGTATTTGTGGGAGAGTAAGCAATGTGAATCTCACATTAGGAAAACAGATTCTGTAATTGTCAGCCAAATAGTGCAACTAAAAAAAATGTCACCAGGGTCTTAAGTTCCGGCCTCCTTCCTGGTGTGCTAGAAAACAATCAGTGGAACATGTTTTGATATTTGGTGATATGGCTGTGTTCTGGCAGTCAGAAGAAAAATTGTGTTTGTATAATATCTATTTCTAAAGTTAAAAAGAATTATTTCAATATACGTATATTCAGGCCTATGAAGAAGGGCAGATTTTAGAGGTCATGCACGCATGAGATCTTCTATGGCAGTCCTATTATTCAGCAGTTTGCCAAGGTCATTCAACAGTAATTAATACAGATTGACCTAAAATGATGTCTGACACGTGGCCTGATGTTCTGTTCAGGATTCTATATAATTTTCCAGTGGTGGAGCGGGGTGTCCATATGCCAACCTCCCCATGCCTCATATACCTATCAGAATCTTAGAAACTCAACTAGACTGTGTTGGTACATGCTGCATTAAACAGATACCATAGGTACCTCCTAAAATGCATTTTCTTTCTAATGGAAGCCCCATAACATTATTTTTCTCCCCGGGCTTTTATCTCCAGGAGTATAGTTATCCTTCAAGAAAGACATTGTTCAAAAGCCAAATAATTTTTGAAATGAGGGCTTTGGGGAAAATATTCTATATATCCTTTCATGGTGTGTGTGTGTGTGAGAGAGAGAGAGAGAGAGAGAGAGAGAGAGAGAGAGAGAATCTGTGTGTGCATATGTATGGCTCTGTGTATGTGGCTGTGCGTGGCTGTGTGAAGGCTCATGACAGCTCTCCCTGTCACAAGCATACCATATCCGAAACATAAATCAGTACATCTCTGTCTTCCCACAGTGCCAAACATCATGAAACCTCAATAAATTTACAAATTATGGTGGTTTGAGTGGCAGCAATTTGCCAAGTCTTGATGTCTTCTATAGCCCTGGCCAAAGAAGAGGAAAGTTCTTCTAGTCAGATTTTAACTAGCAATTCTAACACTCAGAATACACACTAATTAGTTCTATGTGCTTGTAAGTTACAGAATGGCTTGGAGATGGTTCAAAAGGCCACAGCAGAGTTGAAAAAGTTTCAGCTGTACTCTGGATAGACTAAGAATCAAAAGAAAATATGATCTGAATCCAAAGTCAATGACACATCATTTGTTTTGGGATAACTTACTTAAATGTTCTTTATCTGTTTCTTTAATTTAAAAAGGGGGCATAACACATAATAATAAAAATGCTAAACATACAGAACAAAGAAAAACTATTAAAAGCAGCATGGGGAAAATACTAAGTAACATATAAAGACAGAGCCGTAACTTCTTAACGGAGACTCTAAAAGCCAGAAGGTCCTGGGAAGATATTCTGAAGATTGTAAGAGAACATAGCTGCTAGCCCAGAAAACTATACCCAGCATTTTTTTTCAATCAGCAAAGATGGAGAAAACAAGTTATTGAATGAGAAATTCAAATATAAGCAATATCTATCTATAAATCCAGCCCCACAAATATACTAGAAGAAAAAACCCCAACATAAGGAGGTGAACTATACTTATGAATACATGGGAAATAATCTTATACTAGAAAAACTAAAAGAATGGAAACAAACACATACTGCCAGCACTACCAAGTAAATAACAGGAATTAACAGTCATTGGTGATTGATATCTAATAGCAATGTACTCAATTCCCTAATAAAAAGACACAGACTAACATAATGGATGTAAAAGTAGTCAATGGCTGGCTCTTTGATCACCTCCCCCTGATGGGGGACAGGCAGCCTTGTCAGGTCACAGAGGAAGACAATGTGGACACTCCTGATGAGACCTGATAGGCTAGGATCAGATGAAAGGGGAGGAGGACCTCCCCTAGCAGTGGACTGGGAGAGGGGCAGGGAGGAGAAGAGGGAGGGAGGGCAGGATTAGGAGGGGATGAGGGACTGGGCTTCAGCTGGGATACAAAGTGAATAAATTGTAATAAATAAAAAAAATTAAAATGTTGGGGAAAAATAGAATCCATCCTTCTGCTACATGAAAAAAAGAAAAAAAAAAAAAACCTACCTCAATGTCAAAAGTAGACAATACCTCAGAGTAAAGGGTTGGGAAAAGATTTTCCAAGCAAATGGACCTAAGAAATAAGCTGGCATACCCATTGTAATATCCAACAAAATAGACTGCAAACCAAAATTAATTAAAAGATATAGGGAAAGACACTTTGTATGTTTCAAGGGAAAAATCCACCAAATTCTTAATATCTATGTGCCAACGCAAGGGCATCCACATTTATAAAGAAAACACTACCAAAGGTTAAATCATACACTCGCCCTCACACCTTAGGTTAAATCATACACTGGCCCTCACACCTTAGGGATTTTAATTTCCCACTATCATCAATGGAGAAAGTTATCCAGGTTATCCAGACAAAAATTAAACTGAGAAATACTCATGCTAATAAACATTATGAAACAAATGGACCTAATAGATATGTATATAATATTTCACCCAACCACAAAAAAAATATACTTGTTTCTCATACTTACTTCATAGAACATTCCCTTAAATTCACCACACATGCTTGGTCACAAAGAAAGGCTTGACAGATACAATAAAATTGAAACAACTCCCTGCATCCCATCAAACCACTAAGGACTAAAACTGGATTTCAACAACAGAAAGCCTACAAATTCATGGAAAATGAACAACTCTCTATTAAATGACTCCTGGGTTAAGGCATAAAAAGAAATTAAAGACTTGCTAGAATTCACTGAATGCACAACATACCCAAACTTATGGAACACAATCAAAGGGGTGCAAAGTGAAAAGTTCAAAGCACTAAGAGCCTACATTAACAACATCAACAACAACAAAAAAATCAGAGATAACCAATACTAACAACTTAACAGAACACCTAAAAGCTCTAGAACAAAAAGAAAGAAGCCTCCCCAAGAGAAGACAGCAGGAAATTATCAAACTGAGGTCTGAAATCAATGAAACAGAAACAAAGAGAACAATACAATGAATCAAGAACACAAAGAGTTGGTTCTTTGAGAAAATCAACAAGATAGAAAACCCTTATTCAAATTAACTAAAAGGCATAGAAAGAATATCCAAAGTCACAAAATCAGAAACAAAAAATGGGGCATGGAAACAGACACTGAGGAAATCCAAAAAATATCATTAAATCACACTTTAAAACTGTATACTCCAACAAAATTGTAAAATCTAAAATAAAAGGATAATTGTATTGATAAACACTGCTTACCAAAGTTAAATCAAGACCAGATAAACTATTTAAATCCAAGAAAATATAAAAAGTCATTAAAAGTCTCCTAACTAGAACAAAACAAACAAACAAACAAAAAAACCAAAGGCTAGGGCCAAACAACTTTAACACAAAATTCTACCAGACTTGCAAAGAAGAGCTAATGCCAACCCTCCTCAAATTATTCCACAAAACAGAAACAGAAGGGCATTGCCAAATTCATTTTATGAGGCCACAGCCACTCTGATACTGATACTACACAAATATTCAACAAAGAAAGAAAATTACAGACCAATTTCCTGATGAACATAGATGCAAAAATACTCAACAAAATGCTTAAAAACTGAATTCAAAGACATCAAGAAAATCATCCACAAGATTAAGCAGGCTTCACCCCAAAGATGCAGGGATGGTTCAACATACAAAAATCAGTCAATCTTATCACCACATTAAAAACAAAAAACAAAACAAACAAAAAAAAAAACTGGAAAAAAAGCACCACATGATCATCTCATGAGTTGCTGAAAAAGCCTTTAACAAAACCCAACATACCATCAAGAATTTAGTCTTAGAAATATTGGGAGTATAAGGCACATACCTAAACATAATAAAGGCAAGTTACAGTAAGCTGATAACTAACATCAAATTAAATGGAGAGAAACTCAAAGCAATTCCAGTAAAATCAGGACCAAGACAAGGCTGTCCATGCCCTCCATTATCTACTCAATATAGTACTTAAAGTTCTAGGTAGAAAAATGAGACAATTGAATGAGATCAAGGGGATACAAATTGGAAAGAAGAAGTCAAATTATTATTTGTACATGATATGATAGTATACATAAGCAACCCTCAAAATCTTACCATGGAACTCCTACAGCTGTTAAATACTTTAGTGAACTGGCTGGATACAAGATTAACTAAAAAAAAAGAAAGAAAAAGAAAAACAGTAGCCCTCCTGGACACAAAAGAGAAACGAAACGGACTGAGAACAAAATCAGGGAAACAACATATTTCACAATAGCTCCAAAAAATACAAAATATCTTGGGGTAACTGTAACCAAGCAAGTAAAAGACTTGTACAACAAAAGCTTCAAGTCTTTGAACAATGAAATTAAAGAAGATATCCCCCATGCTTATGGATTGGCAGGATTAACATAGTAAAATGGCCATCCAACCAAAAGCAATCTACAGATTCAATGCAATTTCTATCAAAATTGTAACACAATCCTTTAAAAGCCATGAAAAGCCAATACTCAATTTTATATGGAAAAAAGTCCAAGATATCTAAAATAATCCTGTACAATAAAAGAATATCTAGGGTTACCACTATTCCTGATTTTGAACTGTACTATAGTAATAAAAACCACATGGTATTGGCAATAAAGCAGACAGGTGGATCAATGGAATCCAACTGAAGACACAGATGTAAATTCATACACCTATGGGACACCTGATTTTTGATAAAGAAGTCAGAAATACAGAATGAAAAAAATAAAGCATCTTCAACAAATGTTGCTGGTCTAACTGGATGCCAGCACATAGAAGAATGAAAATAGATCCTTATCTATCACTCTGCACAAAACGTAAGACCAAGTGGATCAAAGAACTCAACATAAAACCAGATACACTGTACCTAATACAAGAGAAAATTGGGAGTAGACTTGAACTCATTGGCACAGAAGACTACTTCCTGAACAGAACATCAATCATATAAGCACTAAGAGCAACAATCAGTAAGTAGGACCTCATGAAACCTAGAAGTTTATGTAAGGCAAAGGGTATCATCAAAAGAACAAAATGACAGCCTAGAGAACGGAAAAGATTGTCACCAACTTTACATCTGACACAGGGCTAATATCCAAAATATATAAAGAACTAAGAAATTAAACACCAACAAACCAAATAACCCAATTAAAATGGGGTACAGACATAAACAGAAAATTCTCATCAGAGGAATCACCAATGCTTGAGAGACACTTAAAAAAATGTTCAACATCCTTATCCATCAGGGAAATGAAAATCAAAAGTACTTTGAGATTCCATCTTACACCTGTCAGAATGTTTAAGATTGAAAACACAAGTGACTGCTCATGCTGGTTAGAATGTGGAGTCAGAGGAACATTCCTCCATTGCTGGTAGTAGTGCAAACTAGTACAGCCACTACACAAATCAATATGGCAATTCCTCAGGCAATTGAGAATAGCTCTACCTCAAGACCCCACTCCTGGGCATATACCCAAAGGATGTTCTACATTACCACAAGGACACTTGCTCAACCATGTTGACTCCAGCTTTATTCACAATAGCCAGAAACTGGAAATGACCTAGATGTCCCTTGAAAGAAGAATTAATAAGGAAAATGTGGTACATTCACCCAATGGAGTATTACTCAGCTGTAAAAAATAAACATGTTATGTACTCACTTGTTAATTGATATTATCTATAAGTAAAGGACAATCATTCCATAATCTACAGACCCTGGGAGCCAAAGTAACAAGGAAGGTTTAAGGGGGGATGTAAGTATTTCCCTGGGAAAAGGAAATGGAATGTATTTTATGAGTAGGAATGGAAATAGAAGGGATCAAGCAGCAGTTGGAGTGGGACAAAGTACTTGAGATGATTAGGATTGGGAGGAGCATGTAGAAACCTAATGTATCTTTTTTTTTAACTTTTACAACTTTTTTATTCTTAAATTTAAAGACACAGATTAGTTTGACAGTTTAAATTTCTTTCTATCTTATCTAGCTATGTGACAAATATAAATATAAATAGACATATTTATATGACTATATGACTATCTCTGTATATCACTATATGGCTATCTGTCTTATCTATTGATGTGATTATCTATTTATATGACTAACTATTATAACATTGACTAGCACTCTCTCGCTATATATATGTCTATATGACTGACTATCTATATTTTTTTGTATTTTATTTTTTTCTTATCAGTTACATTTTATTAACTCTGTACCCCAGCCATGTCCCAATCCCTCATTCCCTCCCAGTCCCTCCCTCCCTCCCTCCCTCATCTCCACCATGCCCCTTGCCAAGTCCACTGATAGGGGGGACCTCCTCCCCATTCATCTGATCTGACTATGATAGTTCATCCATTGAGGTAAAGATGTCTTTGCTTGGGTGACTGATTAATATTTAGGAAAATACGACTGTATGAAACTGCTCCAGTTTTCACTTTATACAAGTGGTATAAATAAGAATTAATATCTTTATCTTATTTGTAGTTCTTTCAAGTCAGTGCTAGTTTATTCTGGTTATTAAAACCTTTTTAAATTCTTGAAGTGAAGTTTCAAAGTATAACATAGTTTAAACCTCTGTCTCTCTTGTCTATAGCAAAGGTGAATTGTGCTTAATAGAAACCAGTAGAGATGTGAAGAAAATCATTAAAAAAAAAGAAAAAAAAAAGAAACCTAATGTAATGGAAACTCCACGTAATCAATGAGAATGATCCTTTCGCAGTCTCCTATTATTGGGGGATATGGAGCAAAAACTGGCCATCTTCTATAACCAGACAAGGCACCTAGCAGTGGAACAGGGACATCAGCCTAGCCACAAAACCTCCAATCTTCAGTCTGTCCTGTCTGCAAGATGTGCAGGAGCAATGGGAGTGGCTACTGACCAGTCCAGCTTGTTGCCCACACCACAAGAGGGAGCCCATGCCTGCTGTCCAGCTGTCACGATGGACAGCTTGTGCCCAGTCTTATTGTATCCTGTTAGGCCATGTTCAGTGATATACATGGGAAGCCTGTTGGGTTTTGTTTGTTCGTTTGTTATTAAGTGAAACAGGAGTTGATGTGGAGAAGAGGAAAAGTGGGGAAGGGTCTGGGAGGAGAGGAAGAAGGAGAAACTGCTGTCAGATATAATTTATGAGAGAAGAATAAAAGTTAAAAAAAAAATCTGGGTGTGGAATTCCAGCACTTAGGGAGGCACAGGCAGACACTGTGAATTCGAGGCCAGCCTGGCCTACAAAGTGAGTCCAGGTCAGCCAAGGCTACACAGAGAAACCCTGTCTCAAACAAACAAGCAAAACCCCAAAACCAAAACAAAAAAAATGAGCAAAATGTGTAAATGTGTAAAACTATCAAAAATAAATATAAATATCATATTTAAAAGGGCCTGAGGTATACCTTTGTAAATACGTTACATAGGCTAATATTAATTACGAGAAAATGTGAAATAAAGTACGTAAAATAAGGAGAGCAAATAATCAATAAACTTACTGTTTAACATATCTGGTAAGATTTTTTAGTTATACATTTCCTCCCCAAATAACTGACAACTTTGAAAATGTTCTTTACTCTTGATTCTTTACTATATCACACACCATTGTTATACTTTTGAATAGACAAAACATGTTTACAAACAGCCTAAAACTGTGCTTATTCATAATAAACACATCTGTGAGCTCTTGTTACTTTCTTCAAAATTTGATAGATTGTCTCTGAAATGATAAATAGATCCCATTAAAGTTTTAAAAATATTTAAAAAAAATGTGTTAAGACTTGGAAATGCATCTCCATAAAGTATTTGTCTAGGATGCATGAGACCCTGGTTTCAGTGCCTGGTACTGAAAAAAAAAATATAGCCTTTCATTTTATTTAAACAGTGTTATCGTTGGATAATTCAATATATCACCAATGTTTCTCAATGATACCTACAGTTCCTGTTACATGAAGCTAGGTCTTATATCAGGAACGTTTTACCAGTAACAATGGTCATCAAGATGTTGGAAGTTCATGAATTATGTCAAACAAAACCTTAGAGCTTTGACGTGGCTTATGCATTGGAGGATCGTGAGCTCTACTGAGAAGCCATGCTCACACGATCAAAAGCACAGAAGCAATAGAAACATGCTCACAAATTTTCTCAGACCCCCAGCTGAGAAGCACTGTTTTCAGGGTTTCGGATACACTCTTATTCTCATTCTTACTCCTTATCTCTCAACTACAGAATCAGTTCAGTATGATGACCCTGGAGACTCGCAGACTTTGATGCAGTCATCATGTTCTTTAGAAATGTCAATAAGTCATACCCACCCTAAACAGATATTTTACATTAACACCAAATTGTATTTTCTGTTTCAATACATTGTTCAATCTATCATTTTGAACAGTGACTGTGACAGGTTGTATTATTGCTTTCTTGTTTCCTCACCTGCAATTTAAATTATCATTTTCATCTTTATCTCAGTTCTTGAAAATGAGTATTTGAAATAATGAATGACAGAGCTTTGTCAAATTAGAATATACATTTTCCTCTGTGCTGGCACAGCTCACTATATGTCACCCGTTTATTAATAAGTATTCAACCAAAAGGGATCCATAAAAGATGTCAATAACCTTACTAAGACTAAGAAAAACCATGTCCCCATTATCCTCATTATTGGTCTTAGGTACCAAAAATTAGTAATGTTTTTGTTTCTAACTCTAGGGGAAAGTGTCTTTTTATCTTTTGGTGGGAATTCTGCTTGAGAAATTCCAAGCTTGAAATGTTTGCATGGTTTGCTTTCAGCACATGGTCTTTATCTTTCTTCCCTACTAACAGCATTGCTGAAAAGGCATGGAAATGGAAAATAATTAAACAAGATCGCATTCTAGATGTGTAATAGCTACAGCTCGAGTTAGGAAATGCTGGATTTGGGGCAGCAGGTAAACGCCCTGCTGTCCTGAGGTTAACCTCTGCAACCCATGAAAAAAATCAGACAAAGCGGTGTGCATACTGAGATACATGCACACACACACACACACACACACACACACACACACACACTTTCTAAAAACTCAGGAATAGATTTGGTTGAGCTTCTTTATGTCAAATCAAAATATTATTAATATCTAAAGTGACCAATTCTTGCTATTTTTATATAGTAGATAATTTATTTTATGATTACCATCAATGAAACACCATAAAAACCTTCACAGAAGATATTGGAAAACAGTATTTACAATAGGTACAACAAAAGATGCAGCATCATGGGCAAAGATATAATCAGCACTACATAAATGATATTAGAGAAGTGAGAAAACATGGTCTATAGAATTTTCAAGCAGTGTTCAGTTGAAAGAACTTGAACTCTGCTGTGACTGTCAGGGCTGCCTGGTAAACTCCAACCTGTAAACTCCAACGTCTGGCCTTGCAAGCCCTTCCTTTGCAGTCACAAGCCCATTACCGCAAACACTTGCATTTTACTTGTTTACAAAACCAACATCACATGGATTATGCCAAGGACTGGCACCAGCATAAACAATTACTAGACCCTCTTGGACCATGGCTGAAGTGGCCTCCTAAATCCCTAGATGAATGAGCCAGGAAAAACATTTTCCTATGGGTCCCAATTGCTCTCTCTTCTCAAAGGAAATGTGTTCATATGCATTTGCAGTTTTATGACCTGGAGCCTGTGATGAGCAGAGTATGGGCCAACCTAACTGCTAAGATATCTTGGAGTTTCCTCTACCAAACTAATCCAAATCTTTTATCCACTCTCATTTGTGTTTTTTGAATATGGATAAAACATAGACAATGGCATTGTTAGAATCTATCAATAATGACTTCGATTCCAATTGCCTATATTGTCTCTTTTCCTATAGAAACCTCTTGAGTTCCCTCTAGAATTATCGATTGAACTGTATTTAATGCATTCTAGGTATCCACTAGCCCACAGCTCAGCAACTCTTCCCTGTCTTCCCTATGTAAAAAAAAAAAAAATGAGATAACCCAAACCAAAGCCTCCAGAGATAGAAGCTATTCCTGGTTATGATTGGTGGTGGTGGTGGTGGTGTTCTTATTTTTTTAAATGGTGTTACAGTTGCTGCTGTTTTTCCTATGGAAGGGAACTATCTGCTGTACTTGAATTAATTATTTTTCCCTACATTTCAAAAAAAATTTACAGCATTTGCATAGCTATCAGTCTTTTCTGTGGAAAAGATTACTATATTTAGAGGTAAATTTACTTAAGTTAATTCTTTGACAATATCATACCTGAATAAAATGCGTATTCTAATGAATCCCCACCATCCTCTTTATCTACCTCCCATCCTTTTACTCTGTTTCTCAGATTCATGACTTTGTGTGTGTGTGTGTGTGTGTGTGTGTGTGTGTGTGTGTGTGTGTGGCCTATTTGGCTTAATCAGAGACACCTGTACAACTTCCGGGTTAGGACTATCTATTTGTGCCTGGTGGGGTCACCAATGGTTACACAACTGAAGGCGTTGATTCTCCCTCCCTCTGGCTCTCCTCAGAATAAATCCTTCAGCAGTGAGGGGTTGGGCTCCACGAATTTTCCATTTATCTTTGCTTGGATCTTGATGGACCAGTTCTTGTACAGTGCTCCCTAGTTGTTAAGCATCTGTGACTTTAACAGCTGTTTATCAAGCAGAAGATGGCATTTTGCAACCTTTCTTCCTATCTTCCAGCTTTACATTCTCTCTGGCCCCTTTCTCACAGTGTTCCCTGAGCTTTGGAAAAGATAGCACTAATATCTCACATTAGGTCTTCATTTAATCTGTCTGCTTCATCATCTTCTAATCTCAGAATTTAGGATTATTCTGCAACTCCTTCCACTTTTTATCTTTTTATTTTTTTTCTGGGCCACTTTTTATGTTATGGTACAATTTTTATATTTTACTGACTTCCTTGAGTTAATTTACTTATTCTTATTTTAATTAGTTGTGGGAAAAGGGAGCAAAAAATTTTTAATTAATTAATTTAATCACTTTGTAGGCTGATTTCATTTCTTTTACTTATTTTTATTTTTATGTCCATTTGTGTTTTGCCTGCATGGATGTCTGTGTGAAGGTGTCAGATCTTGGAGTTACAGACAGTTGTGAGCTGTCATGTCAGTGCTAGGAATTGAACCAAGGACAGACAGGGCTCTTAACTATTGAGCCATCTCTCCAGCCTGGGAAGAATTTCTTCATGTCATATTGCTAATCCCACATGTCCTTTGTAAAATTTTATTAATTCAAATATATATTGTTTTCATTGCTTTTATTTTTCTATTAATATTAGAAGTGTTTCTTTTCCAATATGCATTTTATTGAGTAATGCACTAGGGAGTCATCGCGTGTATTGTGCAAACATCAATGATTATATATAAATAATACATATAATGTACACCTTAAAGGAGGGAGAGCTGTCAAGATCCAGGAATTTTCTAAATCCATGGTAATTTGCTTGACTTCTCTAGTAGCTGATGAGATAAACAGATGAATTTCAGATTGTGTCTTGCAAATAGGCCTAGCAGGCGATTGTCTACAGTTAGCTCACTGTACCAAGGAGGAAACATCTTAATAGTCTCTGGTATACACAAAGTCCAAAAATGATGAGATAGTAAGATAAAGCCATTATCTACAATACGCCCTAAATACAATCTGCCCTATAATCCAAATGAAGATTTCCCATAAGGCGAAAGCCTGTCTATACATCATACTTCTAGCATGTAATTTTTTTCTAGGAAATTGTATACATTACTCAGCAAAGACGTGGTGATTTGAGGAAGACAGGAAGGCTGCACCAGAAGGTCTATGTATTGCAAAATGAGCATCCAACTTGCTTTCTAATTTTCTGGCCAGCATAACCTTTGCAATTCTGAGTATGGAATGGAAAGCATAAGGAATTGAAATATTTAGTATTCTCCTTTAAACCCTTAGGTTGCTGCTTCTAAGAGCAAAAGCAAAGAAATCTTCAACCACATTCACCCCATTTACTTCCAATTGTTCTGAATTTGCGAGAAATCTTCCTAAAGTGGGGGGGGGGGCAGACTCGGCAGTTATTCTGGATTTCTATTTGTGATATAATGTTTTGGTTTTTTATATCCTTATTAGGTTAGACCTCATTCCTGTCCAGACTCCTTAAAGTCAGATCTCTTGTAATTCTGATTTCTGCAATTTAGAAAGAATCAAACTTTTCTAAATATTTTCTTCTGGGGATAGAGAAATATGAAGCAGATCAAAAGAAAATTTGGAAATTATACCTTCCCACAAGCATCTCTTCACATTTCCTAAATGACATTTATAAACCACTATCTAGCCTACACTCAAGCATTCATTGAAATGATCATCTCTGAGGCACAGAGGTGGATGGAGGTGGAGGAAACATGACATATTGCCTTCTTTTATAGAACTGAGAGTAATTGAGGGAAGATGCTTGTTTACAAGAAAATTTAGCACAGAGACACACAACCCACATTGAGGCGTACATATAAGAATAGTTTAATTCAACACAGTAATCTTATAGAAGGGTTCAGCATACAGTGTTTGGCTTGCTCTGCTACTCCCTGAAGGACCAAAGAGAACACAATGATGCCAAAGAGAACACTTGCTATGTGGTAAAATATTCTGCTTTGTTTTTTTTTTTTTAGGTTTCTACTGAAGAAGAGCAGAGGCTGTATCTGTGGAGGTTGTTTATGCCTTCTGTCCACATTCCTTCCTGTATTACACACAACAGAACTAATGGACCCTTATGCATGCTTTCCCTGGAAATATGTCTCTGTTGAGGTTAACCTTCCTTTGCCTGGAAAACAGAGGGCAATAACTTACTCCTCTTGTAAGGTCATTGTCTGGCAGGGTTACCATGTAGCTCATATTCTTGTTTACATACTCCTAGGGGTTTAAAATCACTCTACAATATTTTAAAAGGCTCTGCTCACTTTGAATTGAATATTTCATAAAAATTTTATACATGCACATATCTGATTATTTATTTTTGTGTATTTTCAGACCTTTGCATGTGTACTTTTGTATATGTGCTTGGAAGGCATGCTGTCTAAACTAATTAATTTGTTATATCATTCTTTCACTGCTAGGATTGTACAAAGAAAAATAACAGGAATTCATCTTGCAGAATTTTCCCACACTCTTTAATTGCATTCATTTACAATTTTTGGCCTTAGGATGATAACTATATTTTCTCTGAAAATTTTAAATGAAACCTGTGTAATGCAATCATCCAGAATCTAAATAAAATTTACTAGTAAATATCTAAAGGCAATATATTGCTCAAAAAGACAGACTCTTGGGAATTCACTTTCATGAAATCAGAGTGAAATGAAAAATTATATGAATAAAAACCACGTTGGGCAAGATAGAAGCATTTGAGGATAAATGTGTCTTAATATCTATAATAATAATTGTTATTTATAATATAGATTAATTCCTCTTCATGTTTTTATATTTATGCAAAAGACCTATAGGCTATAAATAGAGGCCAAACAATTTTCTTAACTTACCTGAGGAGACAAAGGGATCAAATATTATTGTTTTGATTTATAAAGAGAAGAAAGAAGAGATGAAAGGATGATGGGAGAAAGACAGAGAGAAAGAAAAGGAGAAATCCCCCACCTTTATTTTGTATCTCAGAAGCATTTTGGTATCTCAAGGATAGAGCCAGAACTGGAGAAAGACTGCAGAAGCATGGAAAGATGGACCCATGGTTTAATAGGGTTAGCTGTGCACTATTTTATGGTTACTAAACCTCTAAAAGTAACAGTGCCTAGAAGATAGGTATCATATTGTAAAAGCATACAAGTGCCCAAGACAATGCATTTTTTGACATAAAACATTAAAAAAGCAACTGCATTTATGGCTAGGTATGGGTTCTATCAATTAAAGCAGAATATGTTATATTGAGATAACAAACAAATGTGAAAATTCAGGGACTTAACTAGACACATGTGTATTTCTCAGTCTCTCAAACGCTTGGAGAGCTTAGATTAATTCTCCAAACAGCTAGTCATGTAGTAAGCCAGGAACCAAGCTGCAAACATCCTCCAGATGAAAGTGCAGTTAATGAATCTGAGAGACACTGGAGGATGTAAATTGACAATTAAAATAACAGGAATCACTTGCTCAAAAATTATCACATGACCTCACCAGTTGCCATCTTTTTTTAACTTTTATTAATTACACTTTATTCACTTTATATCCCCCCATAAGCCCCTCCCTCCTCCCCTCCCGGTCCCACCCTCCCCCCTTTCTGCATGCATGCCCTCCTTATATACTACAAATTGTGGGGCCATATTCAATCTGCCTAAACCTCTAAAATAGAGATCAACATCTTACATGAGAAAAGGGTAAAAATCTTCTTTAATATGTGTTATGTATTACACACACACAAACACACACACACATACACACATTGAAGAGAGAAGTTATTTACAATAATTTGTAAGTAAGAGCTAGTAAGGTATGTAGATACCTTATTACATGGATGATTGTAATTTCTATTTATGACATTTCTAGATTTAATGGTACAAATCCATCTCAGTCCTTGCCAATTAAAGCCATTCTTCCTTGGGAATATGTGCCAATATTTGGAGGTAGTTTTACTTGTTTTCACATCTTCTGGCTAGAGAACATGAATGATGGTTACCACTTTACAATGCACAGGACAAGCCTAGTAAAAAAAATAACAGTAGTTCTAAGGTTAAGGACACTGTCAGACAGCAATGAAACTATATAACAAAGGCATAGCTGAAGTACAAGTTTCGAGAAAATGCCCACTGAAAATGAAATTTCATCTCCATAGGTATGGTAGATAATTGAAATCACCGGTGATTATAAAGATATGCCCTCCAATTAGAAGAATACATGGAGTCAGAAGCAAAATTTTGATGTGGCTATATAAGTGTTCCAGTAGCCCCAAGACCAGCACAGATCAGGGAGCGGCAGGTAAGAACATTACCCTTTCATCTACTGGTCTGCCATAGCTTTCCAGTAACAGTGGTTAGGTCTGCCCAGGGCCCCCTGTGTTCTACTTCCACTGCATGCCCCACATCCCAGTTCCTCAGCCTACACCATTTCCCAGGGCCCAGCACAATCTGTGTCCCCCAAGACCAGCACAGATCAGGGATGAGCAGGAAAACCAGAAGACTGAGGCCATGTGGGACCATGAGCTCTACCTACGATCCCAAAACACCTAATATGATCAGAGACCACCAGGCCTGCTAATAACAGAGTCAACGAAATGACTAGGGTCACCACAAGAACACCAGTAACAAACCCAGGGCCATATGACACCACCAAAGCCCAGCTGTCCTACCACAGCAAGCCCTGGGGACAAATCCCTTAATGAAATACAAGAAAATGCAACCAAACAGGAGAAGGAAATGAATAAAACTGTCTAGGACCTAAAAATGGAAATACAAGCAATATAGAAAACAAAATCTGAAGCAATCCTGGGGATGGAAAACCTAGGGAAGAGAACAGAAATTACAGATATAAGCAAGCATCAATAACATAGTGCAAGAGATGGAAGAGAGGCTCTCAGGTATAGAAGATATGTTTGAAGAAATCAATACATCAGTTAAATATTAAATATAAAAATGTAAGTTTATACTTATAAATGTTAAATACAAAACATCCAAAAATTCTGGGGCAATCTGAAAAGACCAAGCCTAAGAATAATAGGAATAAAAGAAGACTCCAAACACAAGGACAAGAAAATATAGAAGAAAACTTCCCCAAACTTAAGAAAGAAATGCCTAAAAACACACAAAAAGCTTACAGAACACCAAATATACTGGACCAGAAATAAAAAATCCTCCCCTTACATAATAATCAAAACACTAAATCTACAGACTAAAAAAAAGAATCTTAAAAGCAACCCAGAGAAAAGGCCAAGTCACACATAAAGGCAAACCTATCAGAATTACATCTGACTTCTCAACAGAGACCACAAAAGCCAGAAGAGCCTGGAAAGATGTCACGAAAACAATAAGAGAGCATAGATGTTAACCCAGACTACTATAGCTGGAAAAACTTTCAGTCACCATACATGGAGAAAACAAGATATTCCACGACAAAACCAAGTTTTAAAGTATCTAGCCACAAACACAGCCCTACAGAAGATACTAGAAGGAAAACGTCAACCCAAGGAGGCTAACTACATCCAGGAAAACACAGGAAACAAAATAATCCCACAGCTGCAAAACTTAAAGAAAGAAAGCATGCACACACACATATGCACACACACATACGCACACACACATACACACAAACGACCACCACCAACATCAAAATAACAAGAAGTAAACAACAACTGGTCATTAATATCTCCCAACATCAATGGCCTCAATTTCCCTCCAAAAAAGACACAGGTTGACAGAATGGATGCATAAAGTGGACCTATCATTCTGTTGCGTACAAGAAACACACCTCAGAAATACTGATAGACACTACCTCAGAATAAAGGGCTGAAAGAAGGTTTTCCAAGCAAATGGACAAAAGAAACAAGCTGTAGTAGCTATTGCAATATCTAATAAAATAGACTTTAAACTAAAATTAATCAAAAGAGATGGGGAAGGGCAAAGGAAAAATTAACCAAAATGACATCTTAATTCTGAACATATATGCCCCAAATGCAAGAGTACCCACATATATAAAAGGAAGATGACTGAAGGTTAAATCACACATTAATATTGGAGACTTCAACACACTTCTCTCACCAATGAACAGATCATTGAAATGGAAACTTAACAGAGAAATAACGAAACTAACATTATGAATCAACTGGACCTAAAAGATATCTACAGAACATTCCATCCAAACAGAAAAAATATATACCTTCTTCTCAGAACCACATGAAACCTCCAAAATTGACCAATACTCTGACACAAAGCAAGCCTCAAAAATACAAATTAAAATAAGATCTTGCAATCTATCAGACCACCATGGATTAAAGCTAGACTTCAACAATAACAGAAACAATAGAATGCCTACAAACTCAAGGAAACTGAGCAACTCTTTACTTAATGACAATTGGGTCAGGGAGAAAATAATGAAAGAAATTAAAGACGTTCTGGAATTCAATACAAATGAAGTTACAACATATCCAAACTTATAAGACACAATAAAACCAGTGCTAAGAGGACAGTTCATAGCACTAAGTACCTTTAAATTTTAGCTAGAGCAATAAGACAAGTAAAGGAGATCAAAACTGATACAAATTGGAAGAGAAGTCAAAGTATTGTTATTTGCAGATGATATAATAGTATACGTAACTGAACCACCAAGACTCAACCAGAGAACTCTTGCAGCTGATAAACACCTTCAGCAAAATGTCTAGATACAAAATATGTGACAAAAGGACTGAGAAAGAAATTAGGGAAACAACACACTTCACAATAGCAACAAATAATATAAAATATCTTGGTATAACTCTAATTAAGCAAGTGAAAAACCTGTATAACAAAAACATCAAGTCGCTGAAGAAAGAAATTGAAGATTTTAGAAGATGGAAAGACCTCCTATTTTGTGGATGAGTAGGATTAACATAGTAAAAATGGCCATCCTTCCAAAAGTCATCTATAAAATCAATGCAATTCCCATCAAACTTCCAATACAATTCTTTACAGACTTGGAATTTCAGGTAAAAAAAAAAAAAAACCTAGGATAACCAAAACAGAACTTCTCACAGTATCAACATCCCTACTTTCAAGCTTTACTACAGAGCAATAGTAATAAAAATTGCAATGTATTGACATAGAAACAGACAGGTTGATCAATAGAACCAAACTGAAGACCCAGAAATAAACCCACACTCCTATGGGCACTTGATTTTAGACAATGAAGCCAAAAGCATACAATGAAAAAAAAAGATTGCATCTTCAACAAATGCTGCTGGTCTAACTGTATATCTGCATGTATTAAAATGCAAATAGACCTGTGTTTATCACCCTGCACAAACTCAACTCCTAGTGGCTCAAAGACCTTGACATAAAACCAGAGACTCTAAACCTGTTAGAAGACAGAGTTGGGTAAAGTCTGAAACTCATTGGCATAGGAGACAACTTCCTAAGTAGAACACCAACAACACAGGCTCTGAGATCAACAATTAATAAATGAAATCTCATGAAAGTGAGAAGCTTCTGTAAGTCAATGGACACTGTTAATGGGACAAAACAGCAGCCTAGAGATTGGGGGCAAATCTTCACAAACCCTACATCAGACAGAAGGCTAATTTCTAACAAATATAAAGAACTTAGAAAATTAAACATCAATAAATCAAATAATCCAATTAAAAATGGGGGACAGAACTAAACTGAAAATGCACAACAGAGGAATCTTAAAGACACACTTAAAGAAATGCTCAATGTTCTTAAGTATCAGAGAAATGCAAATAAAAAAATGATTCTAAGATTCCATCTTATATCCATTAGAATGGCTAAAATCAGTAACTTAAGTTGCAACACACGCTGAAGAGGATGTAAAGAAAGTGTAATCTTCTTCCAATGTTGGTGTACAACCTCACTGAAAATCAATGTGGTGCTTTCTCAGCAAATTGAGAATAGTTCTACCTCAAGACCCAGCTATATCATTCCTGGGCATATACCCAAAAGATGTTCCACCATACAACAAAGACATTTACTCAACTATGTTCATAGTAGATATATTTGTAAGAGCCAGAATCTGGAAACAATCTAGATGTCCCT
This sequence comes from Psammomys obesus, assembly GCF_907164565.1. Lineage (NCBI taxonomy): Eukaryota > Metazoa > Chordata > Mammalia > Rodentia > Muridae > Psammomys > Psammomys obesus. The sequence goes on from NW_026586550.1 coordinate 8,938,280, forward strand.
CAACTGAGGAATGAATACAGAATTTGTTCTACATTTACACAATGGAATACTACTCAGCTAAAAATCATGAAATTTACAGGCAAATGAAAGGAACTAGAAAAGGTCATCCTAAGTGAGGTAACCCAGACCCAGAATGACATATATGGTATGTACTCACTTTTAAGCTGAAATTAAACCTATAGTACAGAATAACCACACTACAATCCATAGACCCTAAGAAGCTAAGTAATAAGGAGTGTCCAAAGTATGGTACTGGAATGTCACTCAAAAGAGGAATTAAAATAGGCAGCAGATTTTAGTAGGTTTATCCTATATAATATAGCTTATATCCACTTATAAGTGAGTATATACCATGCATGTATCTCTGCTTCTGGGATACCTCACTCAAGATGATTTTTTCTAGTTTCATCCATTTGCCTGCAAATTTCATGTTTTCCTTGTTTTTAATAGCTGAGTAGTATTCCATTGTGTAAATGTACAATTTCTGTATCCATTCTTCGTTTGAGGGATATCTAGATTGTTCCCAGATTCTGGCTATTACAAATAAAGCTGCTATGAACATAGTTGAGCAAATGTCCTTGTTGTATGGTGGGGCATCTTTCAGATATATGCCAGGAGTGGTATAGCTGGATCTTGAGGTGTCACTATTCCCAGTTTTCTGAGAAAATGCCAGATTTATTTCCAAACTGTTTGTATAAGTTTACGTTTCCACAAGCAAAGAAGGAGGATTCCCCTTTCTCCACATCCTCTCCAGCATGTGTTGTTACTTGAGTTTTTGATCTTAGCCATCCTGAATGGGTGTGAGATGGAATCTCAGAGTCACTTTGATTTAAAATCTACAGACCAGAAAAGCTAAACCCTAGGGAAGATGCTTAATTCTCATTCTGAAGGAAAAATGGGATAGACACCAGAAGCAGTAGAAGAAAAGGAACTGGATTGGAGCCTACCACAGATGTCCTCTAAAAGACTTCAACCAGCAGGGAACCGAAGCAGATGCAGAGACTCACAACCAAACTTTAGACAGAGTGCAAGGAATCTTATGGAAGAAGCAGGATATAAAAGGACCCGGAGGGGACAGGAGCCACACAAGGAGAGCAACAGAAGCAACTAACCCTAACAACTGAAGTACAGAGACTGAAACATCAACTAAGGAATGTGAATGATCTGGACTTAGATCCCCTGCACATAGGTGAGTTGGTCTTCATATGGGTCATCTGTTGGGTAGAGGGGGTACAGGGCCCGTTTCTAACACATGGACTTTATTGCCTGCTTTTGAATCACTTATCCCTGGAAGGTCTGCTTTGTCTGGCCTCAGAGAATGAGGATATGCCGAGTTGTGATGTGATCTGATGTGCTGGGGAGGGTTGATATGGGGAGAGGGATCTCCCCCTTTCTGAGGGGAAGGGGAAGAAAGGAAAGAGGAGGATGTGAGGAGAGGAGGGAGGAGGCACCCTTGGGATCTAAAGTAAATAAACTGAAATAATAGTAATAAAATTAAAAAAGTGGTCCAGCAATATGCTCATAACATGAGTCCGTAACCTAGAACTCCCTTTTCATTTCTCTAAGCATTGTGTGTCTAGTGGTCATGGTTCAGGGTAGGGGAGAATCTTTCAGAGTACAGAGCAAGAATTCTATTAACTTCCAGCGAGGGCTGCTTTGTGACCCAAGGCTTTAACAGCATGTAAGGAATTTTCACTTTCATGATTTGTTCATCAAGAATAAAGCTGAACTTGCAAAATGAAGCAACAGGAAACTGTCTGCCATGAAGTAATGCACAGACACATCTTTCTGTGTTTTGCTGCCAAGTCGTGATTATAATCAACACTTCTAAGAGCCAGTGGCTGATGACCAAAAGTTCAGAGCTCTTACTGCATCACCGACGAGGAAAAACATCAGGACCAGCAGAGGCGCCTGTTTAAGTTGATGGTACTACAAAATGAGTTGTGTCTGAAGAAAGTTATAGACAATAAAAATGTGGGATTAGCTCTTCCAATTGATCATCCTTTACTTTTCACCAGAAAAAGAGATTAACCACTCTCCAGTAGCGTATCTTCTCAAAGAAAATTTCTGTTGCAAAAGCAAATTCTAGATAATGTTGCAGATTTCTACACACACTTCCTTACAGAACTGAGACAACTCATTTCCCCTAAATGTATCAGAAGTGATACCTGTGAATGCTCATTCCTCTGAACGTCTTTGGAAATTTCCATTAGCCAAATAGGAGCTGCGCCACCCAGAGATAAGCCCGCTTGACAAGGCAGACTACATTCAATGACTAAAATGTGGAAATACAAAGTAAATGACTTCTATCTTCACTAGCAACCATTCATAAGGCCCAAGAACTGCCCTTTCTTTCAGAATTCACATGAGACAGGCAACAAACAATTCCATTTTACATTTTTTCATGATTTCTACTAGAGGTGTTATTTCAAATAAAGATTAATAAACAGATTCTAATTAAGATAGCGGCTTAGCTTGCTAGGCCACAGAGGAGGACATTGCTGCCAGTCCTGATGAGACCTGATAAGCTAGAGTCAGATGGAAGAGAAGGAGGACTGCCCCTATCAGTGCACTTGGAGAAGGGCAGGGAGGAGATGAGGGAGGGATTGGAAGGGAATGAGGGTAGGGGCTACAGTTGGGATACAAAGTAAATAAACTGCAATTAATATAAAAAAATAAAATTTAATTTAAAAATCGTACAAGTATAAAAGCTTGGGAAGTTTTGTGAAAGAGTAAGAGGAAGGATTGAGGAAAGTGGAGGGGTCAAAGACACCACAAGAAAACCTACACAGTAAAGGGTCTAACAGAGACTGAACCAACAATGAAAGAGCTTGCATGGGATGAACCTAGTCCTCCTACACATATGTAAAAGATGTGCAGCTTGTTCTTCCTGTGGCTCCCTAACAATTACAGTGGGGCTGTCTCTGACCCTGTTGCCTGCCTATGGGTCTCTTTCCTCTAGCTGAGATGCCTTGTTTGGCCTCAGAGGGAGATAATGCACTTAGCACTGCTGAGACTGGATATGCCAGGGTGGATTGTGGCCCATGGGGGTTCTTCTTTTCTCTGAGCAGAAGGGGAGTGAGGAATGAAGGAGAGGGTGTAAGGGTAGGACTGGATGGAGGGGGGGAGGCTGTGATTAGGCTATAAAGTGAATAAATAAAATGTTAATGGAAAAAAAAGATAGCGGCTTAGATTCTGTCTTTTTGTGACCCATTAGAGAAGGCCAGGATACTAAAGATAGACTTTGTTCCTATACAGAAAGATATGACAAAAGTTAAATATAAAATAAAATAAGCCCATATGAGCTCTACAAAATCCTCTGCAACAAAACAGCTAAGAGAAACCACAAGTGGTAGCCAGATTCATCTGCACAGTGTTATGTCAGTGTAGCTTCCGGAGAAGTGTTGTCTTTCCCTGGACTTAGGAGTTGTATCAGGAACAAGCTGGAAGGAGATTGACCAGGCTGTGGAGGTGGGATCAGGAGCTGGATAGACCATATGAGTAAAGGGCCATCTAGTGGGACACTGTATGTGGAAATTGTTTCAGAAATACAACATGGGAATCTGAAGCTGAGATTATCCAGGAATGCCACAGAATAAATAAAATGAGATGGCATACCAGCAACACTATCTGTAAACTTGACAGCATGGAGACAAGGCAGAGCTAGAAAGGAATCCATTATTCCCATTATGCCAAAACAGGGCTGGAAAGATGGCTCACTGGTTAAGAGCACTAGCCGTTCTTCCAAGAACCCAATTTCAATTTCCAGAACCTACATGGAAGTTCACAACTGTCTGTCATTCCAGTATCAGGGCATCTAATGCCCTCTTCTACTTTCCATAGGCACGAAGATGGTGCACAGACATGCATGCAAATAGTAAGGTGTGCATAAAATAAATAAGTAAATAGAAATAAATAAATACATAATATTTAAGCCTCAAATCTTTAATAGTAGTAAGAAAGGGAGAAAATTCCTGTTGTCTACTCCTCTTGGATGTGTTTGCTTTTTTTTTTTTTTTTTTTTATAGGACTTTCAGGTGAGCCATTAAGTTGCATGTATGAGATGCTTCAGATTTCTTTATGAGGGCCCTTAGTGCTATGAACTTTCCTCTTAGCACTGTTTTCATTGTTTCCCATTAGTTTGAGGAGGCTGTGCCTTCATTTTCATTGAATTCTAGGAAGCCTTTAATTTCTTCTTTTATTTCTTCCTTGACCGACCCAGCTGTCATTGAGTAGGAGTTGTTTACTTTCCATGTGTGTGTAGGCTTTTTGCTATGTCTATTGCTGTTGAGGTCCAGCTTTAGTCCACGGTGGTCTGATAGGATACAAGAGATTGTTTCAATCAATATACAGATTCAATGCAATTCCCATCAAATTACCAACACAATTCTTTACAGAACTCGAAAAAAGTTCTCAGCTTCATATGGAAAAACAAAAATAAACCCAGAATAGCTAAAACAATCCTCTACAATAAAAGATCTTCTAGAGGTATCCCCCTTCCTGATCTTAAGCTGTACTATAAAGCAACAGTAATAAAAACTGCATAGTACTAGCATATAAACAGACTGGTGGAAAAAATGGAATGGAATCAAAGACCCAGAAATAAACCCACACATCTACAGACACTTGATTTTTTACAAAAATGGCAAAACCATACAATGGAAAAAAGATAGCATCTTCAACAAATAGTGCTGGTCTAACTGATGTCCACATGTAGAAAAATACAAATAGACCCATATCCATCACCCTGCACAAAACTAAAGTCCAAGTAAACCAAAGACCTTAATATAAAAACAGACACAATAAATCTATTGGAAGAAAAAGTAGGGAAGAGCCTTGAACTCATTGGCACAGGAGTCAACTTCTTGAACAGAACACCAACAGCTCAGGCTTTAAGATAATTAATAAATGGGACCTCATGAAGCTGAAAAGCTTCTGTAAAGCAAAGGATATTGTCAACCAAACAAAACGACAGCCTACAGATTGGAAACAGATCTTCACCAACCCTACATCCAATAAGGCCTAATATACAGAATATATATTAAAAAACTCAAGAAATTAGACATCAATAAACCAAATAACCCAATTAAAAATGAGGTACAAAGTACACAAAAAGGGCATTTGCTCAACCATGTTTGTAGCAGCTTTATTTGTAATAGCCAGAAGCTGGAAACAACCCAGATGCCCCTCAACTGAAGAATGGATGCAGAAACTGTGGTACATCTATACAATGGAGTATTACTCAGCAATGAAAAATAAGGAAATCATGAAATTTGCAGGTAAATGGTGGGACCTGGAAAGGATCATCCTGAGTGAGTTGTCCCAGAAGCAAAAAGATACGCATGGTATATACTCACACATATAAACATACAATATAGAATAAACCCACTAAAATCTGTACATCTAAACAAACTAAGCAAAAGAGAGGACCCTAACTAAAATGTTCAATCCCCATCCTGAAAGGCAAAGAGGATGGACATCAGAAGAAAAAGAAAATAGGAAACAACCTCGGAACCTGCTACAGAGGGCCTCTGAAAGCCAGAAGAAAACAGGAAACAACCTTGAAACCTGCCACAGAGGGCCTCTGAAAGCTTCTGCAGTATAGACTGTCAAAGCAGATGCTGAGCCTGATGGCCAACTTATGGGCAGAGTGAATGGAATTTTATGTAAGAAGTGGGAAATAGTAAGAGCTGGAGGGGACAGGAACTCCACAAGGAGAGCAACAGAACAAGAAAATTTGAACACAGGGAACTTCCCAGAGACTCATACTCCAACCAAGGACTATTCGTGGAGATGACCTGGAACCCCTGCACAGGTGTAGCCCATGGCAGTTCAGTGTCCAAGTGTGTTACATAGTAATGGGAAGAGGGACTGCCTCTGACATAATCTGATTGGCCTGATCGTTGATCACTTCCCCCTGAGGGGGGAGCATCCTTACCAGGCCACAGTAGAGGACAATGCAGCCACTTTTGATGAGAACTGATAGACTAAGATCAGAAAGAAGAGGAGAACCTCCCCTATCAGTGGACTTGGGGAGTGGCATGTATGCAGAAAGGGGAGGGAGGGTGGGATCGGGAGGGGAGGAGGGAGGGGCTTATGGGGGAATACAAAATGAATAAAGTGTAATTAATAAAAAAATGAGGTACAGAACTAAACAGATAATTCTCAAAAGAGGAATATCAAATGGTGGAAAATACTTGAAATGCTCAACATCCTTAGTCATCAGAGAAATACAAATCAAAAAGGCTCTGAGATTCCATCTTATACCAATCAGAGTTGCTAAGATTGAAAACTCAAGTGACAGCACATGTTGGAGAGGTTGTGGAGAAAGGGGAACCCTCCTCCATTGCTGGTGGGAGTGAAACTTGTACAACCAATTTGGAAATCAATCTGGTGCTTTTTCAGAAAATTGGGAATAGCACTATCTCAAGATCCAGCTATATCACTCCTGGGCATATACACAAAAGATGCCCCACCATTCAACAAAGGCATTTCATCAATTATGTTCATAGCAGCTTTATTTGTAATAGCCAGAATCCTTTCTGGTGTCTTGATTTTAACCTATCTCTCTTTCTTTTTTTATTTTCATTATTAGTTACATTTTATCAACTGTATCCCAGCTGTATCCCGCTCCCTCATTCCCTCCCAATCCTACCTTCTGTCCCTCATCTTTTCCCTGCCCCTTTCCAACCTATGTCTCTTAAGCAGGGAGAAGGAATATGTACATTACAGAAACCAATCCATACTGTCTTTTTAATTAATCCAATATTACAGATTGAAACAAATACCTGGCACATGATTAGCGGGCACTCTCCCACGGAGGTGTGACCCCAGTCTATCTATGCCACCTCTATATCAAATACAACCCTATGGTAATTTGTCTAAGCTCTCGCAGTGGAGTCTCTATTTCCTTATATAGTGCTGTCCCCATGAATTGTGCAGCTATCTCTTCACAATGACAGTGGTGCCCTTTTCTACTTAGATGAAAGACAAGCCCACCCTGAGGCCTCCCTCAGCTTAGCCGCCACTGAGTTCAACTATTTCTGTATCTGACTATGCTGTGGTCATTCTTTCTTAAGTAGCAGAGCAAGGGCTGTCAGTTTCAGAGTAAACAATAGCACTTTGTAATTCATCCCACTTATGTCATGTTCTATAGGAGGTACCCCTGTGGGCTTTAGATGTCTTCAATCTCTGTCTCCCTATTAGGTTATTCTTAAATAGTGTCATTCTCTATAAAAATACAACTAACTTTGGACCTACCTGCTCTCATCTCACAGTGTTTTCTAGTATATAAAAAAGATTTAAGACATCAGGTCCACTCTGCTTCTGACAGTTTTCCTCACAGTTATTTTTCAATGTAAGGAAAGCAGTTTTTATGAGTTTTATAAGAAAGAGCTGACCTCTTGAAGACCAGCACCACCAAGCACTGGAGTGCTTCATCTGCAGCTACGTCCCAGAGCACTGGTTTTTGAGAACCATCACTATTATTTTCTTGTAGTGCATTCAGCTGAAATACTTCCATTTTTGGACAGTTTTTTACTCTTCTCTGCTGTCTTCCCTCTCTCTTCAACCTTTTCATTCCGTCTTGCATTCATATAAATATTCCTGATAGCCTTGGTTTTAATTCCAACAGGCATTTCTGAGGCTTCTTTTTAAACTAAGTCAGTGCTCTTTCATGATTCTTAAACCTCTCCAGATACCCTCAGAAGACTTTCTGCAAGCTATATCTTGATATCACCTCATGTTCCTTCCTAAGCTGTGTCTTCACCCAAGCTCCCAGGGTCAATCAGTGTCAGTGCTGTTCTCTCAGTGTGTTGTTCTGTGTAGTCTGGGTTAAGATCTACATTACCCTTTAAACTCTTCACCAAAAAAGCTACAGACTCTGACATTTAAACCTTGGTTCTTATTTTTTTCTTAATTATCCAGTTTGGTGACTTTTCACCTCTTTCATGGGCTATTATAATACTTATCAATCTGCTTTTTATGTCTTCACCTTGAAAAATATGATCTCCAATATCATCAGATATTACTCAAAATGCTAGTTTCATTAAGTCACTGATAAAAGAAAACAAATGTGTAAGTACATACTTACCCTATGCCAGGATTAGCTGCATGCTAATATATAAAATATATCAAATTAATTTTGGCTGTAATTATTTTATCATCAAGAGAGAGGTTAATAAACTTGCTCCCAAATCAGACAATAAATGATGGACTGGCAAGCAAGAATTTAAGTTTGTCCAACTCCCTAGTAAAGGAAACAGGGGCTGTCTCTGACATGAACTCAGTGGCTGGCTCTTTGATAACCTTCTCCTGGGGCGGGGGCGCAGCCTTACCAGGACACAGAGAAATACAATGCAGACAGTCCTGATGAAACCTGATAGGCTAGGGTCAGATGGAAGGGGAGGAAGACCTCCCCTATTAGTGGACTGGGGGAGGCGCATGGGAGCAGAAGAGGGAGGGAGGGAGAAAGGATAGGATTGGGAGGTGGTGTGGGAGGGGGCTACAGCTGGGATACAAAGTAAATAAATTATAATAAATAAATTAAAAAGTGAAAAAAAGTTTGCCCAAGTACAGAGATGAATACATATTGCCAAGCATTCATCTTCTGCTTGGGTCTAAATTAATCAACTGAACACCAAGTTTTAGCTATAAGATAAATGTCAGTTTTCTTTTTTTTAAGTTAACAACTTTCTTTGCAACTTTCTATAAAAAACTCTATATGCACAAAACAGGGACATAATATTTCCTGCGACCTTGGTGTCTTGTTCAATAAAAGTTATGTAGAGTAAAAACTCTCTGTGGACTCACTCAAATCTAATATCATGAAACTCATACTACTTTCATCTTTATACTTTAAACTCCTTAAACAAATGCCTGAGCTTTACAAGATAACTCATAAATACCCAGAATTTATGTTCTTATCCTCACAGTTTCTTTATTTCCACTCCTTGAACTTACCTGTCTTATCTATTGATGAATTTTCTAAGGTGTGCTCAGATGTCATTTTCTTTTTCCACTAAAGTTGTGTCCTACAGCAGAAAAATGATTATAATAAACTTCTCTTTCTGAGAAGTACATTCGATTTGTACCTGTGTTATAACCCAGATAAGTACAACTGTGTACTTATCTCTCTGAGAAGTACATTCGATTTGTACCTGTGTTATACTGCTTCAATATGTTTATTCACTTTGTTCTTTTTTAGCTGAGTCACTGGATTAAAAACTTCATTTAATTGGCACTGAAAATTATCTACCTTGAAACTACCATTGAATTACAGTCAGTAGTCATATAGTATTTTAAAAATTGCTGTGTTGACTCTCAGTTTTCTACCTTAATTTTCTCATATTCTTTAGCTAAATGGAAAAAGAGTTTAGCATGAAGGCCAGGAACATAGGTGGTTTGTGTTTAAACCTCTACTCTGTAATATCTACTTATGCTCAAAAGACTTCACTATCTACATCCTTGATGGTGATCATAACAATATCTACAGCTTAGAGTTTTGTGATATTTAATCCATATTAGAAAATGAATGGGTATGTATTTTATTAGCATGAAAAAAAGGCTTATCTATAATTGTACCTTTAAAAAAATAAAGGTTGTAAAGAAAGACCTAAATGGGTTCCAACAAATGGGGATTATTGTGCTTTGGAAAAGACTTCCTGGCAGGTGAAAAGTAATAAACAAACTTAATTAAAGGGTGACTTCTTTGGTCAGTATAAAGAACAGAACAATTTTAATCCTGGCATGCAACAGACTCTGGAAGCTTTTCATATTCAATCATTTTCTTTAACATGAATAAGTTGAGTGCTCATTAGTTCTGGAGAGGAGATGTAATAGAATCAGTTCTGTAATAGGGGCATTAAGCCCTCTTGCATTATAGGAAATTATTGGAAAAGGCTGCCAGACTCCAATCTCCTTGCCAAAATATGACTATGGGTACTCAACAGTGACATCAAGTCTGACAAAGATTTCACTTTAAATTGCTGGAAACCAGAGGGCAGTGTAGATGGTCAATCTTGAGCAAGAGTTGGAAAGGGGAATGATGCACGATTCTGTGCTTACCTGGAGTTATTACTCTGAGGAGATTTGATGAAAACAAGAGGGTATTACATTACATGTTTTGAACTTGCATTTCAACTATATATCAGAAATGAAAATTAAAACATCAACAGTCTAAGCAAAACAAAGATGTGTTTTAGTCTTATAAATGACTATTAAAAAAACACTAATTCCATTATAGTAAAATTAAAAAGACAGTTAACTGTATCTTCCTTTGTATTATTTTTATTGGGAGGTAGATTTTTCCATTATATTCTTATTACAATATTTTGAAGTATACAAAAATGTCTGTCATTATTTTATGCTTGGTTCCTCTTTTCTTTATTTCTTATTTAAATACAAGATGAGGTTTCTGTAGCTTAGGCTGGTCTTAAACTCACCAGTCGAAGCTGGCCTTGAACTTCTGGTCCTCCCTAGTGCTGAGACTCCAGGAATATTCCAAGGTGCCAAACAAGTCTACATATATTTATGTGTTGATTCTTATTCATTGTTGTGACAAAGAATAAGAGAATCCAACTTAAAGACAGGAAAACTTCATCTTTCTCATTATTTGGCTTCAGTCTATTGTGTCCACAGAGACAGAACAAAGCGACATCAGTGCCAGAGTTGTGCAGTTGTAGGAAGGAGTAGGGCAAAGTAGAGTCTCAAAGGACATGCCTCCAAAAACTTATTCTTCCTACCAGGCCTACATTTCTATGGTTACACCACCTTACAACAGGGTAATACAATTTTCGATGGGAGAGATGCTGTGCCAATGAAATCTCAACAAATACGGCTACCTAAATAAGATTTTCATAGCAGTAATAGCAGTTGGCATGCCAACATGGATGAATGAAATATCACAAGGCCCCATCCCCACATGAAGAGATGCAGGTAATCAAAGGCTGCTGAGAAAGTAGTAATCAGTTTTCTACAAAAGATGGAAATTAGAAATACCCAGTGCCAAGCGGTCAGTCCTAAACTCATGTACATATATTCAATACTAAATTGATGCAGTGTGTTGTATATGTAGTGGGGGGGAAGGGATAAATGTAACAGTAATTAAACAAGGGAAGGTCATGAATTTGAGAGGGTGTGAGGGCCTGGGAAAAGGTGGAAAAGAAGAGGCAGAATTGGAAATTATGTAAATTTAATATTGGTGTATGAAATCTCCATCCAAAAATAAGTTAATGATTTTCAGATGGTGCCATTCACTAGTTCAAAATCTTCATTATTTAACCATGAGGTATGATTTAATAATCTATGCACCCATCAATCTAATTAGATTAGGATAAGGGCTGACCATCACACCATTATACATTGTATTTTAATTCTACCTATTAATAAGACTCTGTGTGGTTATTTATGAGGCTAGTTCTAATACAATGTTTTTATAGCCTGTTATACAAAATTTAAGTTATAAAGAATAAGATCAATGACTGGTGACAGGAAGTGAGCCCTCCTTCCATTAGTGTCAGAGAACTTCAGAGAAGCACCAGGAGGTTTAGGGCAAAAATGGGGCTTCCATATATAAAACTAAGAACTAGTGTTAAGGCATGTGTACTGGATAGTTTTGTGTGTCAAATTGACATGAGTTAGACTCATCAGAGAGGAAGGAGCCTCAGTTGAGAAATGCTTCCATGAGATCCAGCAGTAAGGCATTTTCTCAATTAGTCATCAGTGAGGGAGGGTCCAGCTCATGGTGGGTGATGCCATCCGTGGCCTGATGGTCCTGGGAAACCATGCTGAGCAAGCCATGGGAAACAAGCCAATAATCAGCAGCCCTCCATAGCCTCTGCTCCTACCTTCAGGATACTGCCCTGCTTGAGTTCTGGTCCTGACTTCCTCTGCGATGAACAACAATGTGGAACTGTAAGCCAAATAAGTCCTTTCCTTTCCAACTACCTTTTGGCTGTGGTGTTTCATCACAGCAATGGAAATCCTGAGGCAGTATGCAAGCATCCTTTCATAAGATGTACACTGATGAGTTGACCCTCCAACTGCCTCTTCCGCTTAAAACTCCTCCTGTTTACCTTATAGCTGCACTATCCACAAGTGCATTGCCCATATTTCAACCCACTGAGGTGAACTAGATTTGGGAATAACTTCTGAGCTGGATTTTTCTTCTTGTCCTAAACTTCAAGAATCCTTGAGCTTCATATCACAACTCAGTCCAGGTGACTAACCCCAGCTCTTTTTTCCTGCCAGCATGCAAAAGACTTATTGTGTCCTCAACATCCTTTATGAGTCTAAATATCTCATTATTCACAAACACTTTTAAATGGGTAAAATGTTTTAAATGAAGATAAAATTATTCAGTGCCAACCCAGATACATATCTTCCCAATAGTTTAACTACAACCAATTTCCCATTTAACCTTCTGCTCCATTTAATAATCTAACAAAGCATTTGATAACAGCCTCCCTTGTTCCTTTATTGTAACTGTTAAATGAGAACTACAAGTGCTTTTTCAGACTTATTCTTTCCTGTGCATTATCAGATTGCAATAATTCAAAGAGAAAGAACAATGAAAAAAAATCTCATTCAAAGAGAGAGGTGTTCAGATTAAACTAACATAGTGATAGAGGAAAATTTTACCGCCACAGTACCGTGAGACAGTCTTCCTAGCACTTCTAAGGAACTAAGCAGTAATTTTAGTGTATATATCTTATACATTAAGATATGTGCTTAAAGTATGGAAATACATGCTCAAAGACAGAGACGTGGAAATGAGGTAATAAAAGGATGAGTTTAAAGGTCACTTGAATCCACCTCTCAGGGTTCAGCTTTATTAGTGTATTATTACATCCCAAGGATGTGTCAATTATGCAATACACAAAATTCAATAGCAGTGGGAAAGTAGCTCAGGCGTGCTCTGTGACTTTTTTCACTCATATGCATGTAATTGCTCTTTTTTCAAAGGTAGAGGTGGTGAAGCACAGTAGAAGGCATCTGCATCTAAATCCTATAAAATTATGATGTGAACAATATATATTTATGTACATGAATTGTCTTATATGGTGCATTAAGTGACAAATATACTTGATAGACAGGCATTCTCCATGCAAAAAGGTGATCCATGTGAGAATCTCAATTCAGTGCCCACCAACACCTTCTCAATGAATAATGAATATACTTCCTATTGTTGTAGGAAGAGGTAGCTGCTGCTGCTTCAAAATATTCTAAGACCAAGACCTTTCACCTAATGGTCTGAGGTTTCACTTCATATAGCTGAAAGAGCAAAGTGAACAAAATCTATAGGGGATTTCTGTCCACAAACTATCCTCTTTATCTTCCCTGCCCTTCCTACTTTTCCTTCCTTTTTTCCTTGTTTTCTTCCTTATCATTGAAAGAAAACTAAAAACTTTAAATAATAAAAAAAACTAAAGAAATTCATGGCTACTCAGGCAGCACTGTACAACACACTTGAAGGGCTTCTACACATGAATGGGAACAATGAGACTTTCCATGGGGCCAAGGTATAGAATAAACTGCAACAGAAGATTAACATCCAACGGAGGATATGAAAAGTATTAAGCATTACAAAAACAACACAGTAACATGAGTTAATAAATACTATTCAACAATAACTTTACATTTAAATGATTTCAATTTCCTAATTAAATGATCCAAATGAATACATGAGATTAAAAGTTAGAACTCAACTATTGATGCACACAAGCAACGAAATTCAATAGCAAATACAAAAACACTCGGGTTTAAAGAATAAAAAAGATATTCCAAGCAAACAGAACTGGAATGCATGCATATATAGCAATGGTAAGGTCTGACAAAACAGATTTCAAACCAAAACTATTCTGTACAAATGAAGCTCATTTCATGCTGATTAATATAAATTGCAATTCCAAACATACATGTACCAAACATTAGCACACCCAGTACAATAAAGCAGGCACTGCTAGATGTAAAGACATAAGTTGCTCTTAGTGAAAAAAAAAATAGTTGTCAATATTCCACTCCCATCATAGACCGATCACCCAGAACACTGAAAATTTGAGAAAGATTATCACAGTTAAATGACATGATAGATTAAACTAAGTTAATAAACAACTACAGAATGTTCCACTAAGACACTGCAAAACATATATTCTTGTTTTGTTTTGTTTTGTTTTGTTTTGTTTTGTTTTAATCACAGGTCATTCACTTGTATCACAGCTGTAGGCAACTCCCTCCTTCCCTCCTAATCCCAGCCTCCCTCCCTCATCTCCTTCCTACCCTCTTCCAAGTCCACTGATAGGGAGGATCCTCCTTCCCTTCCATCTGACCCTAGCCTGTCAGGTATCTTCAGGACTGGCTGCAATGACCTTATCTGTGGCCTAGCATGGCTGCTCCTCCCTTGGGGCAGAGGGGGAGATCAATGACCCAGTCACTGAGTTCATGTCAGAAATAATCTTGTCCCCTTACTAGGGAACCCACTTGGATACTGAGCTACCATGGGCAACATCCAAGAAGGGGTTTTAGGCTATATCCATGCATGGTCCTTTGTTGGAAAAACATTCTCATAGAAGACCTCTGTGCCCAGATATATTTGGTCCTTGTGGAGCTCCTGTACCCTCTAGGTCATACTAACTTCCCCTTCTTTCATATGGTTCCTTGCACTCTGCCAAAGGATTGGTTATTAGTCTCAGCATTTGCTTTGATACACTGCTAGGTAGAGTCTTTATGGTAGACTCCTGTCCTGTTTCTTGTTTTCTCCTTCTTCCAATGTCGATTTCCTTTGTCTTTCTAGGTAAAGACTTATCATGTTACCACTGGTACTCTTTCTTGTTTATCTTCTTTAGGTGTACAGATTTTAGTATGTTTATCCTATCTTATAGATCTAGTACCCACTTATAAGTGAATATATACCATGTGTGTCTTTCTGCTCCTGTGATACCTCACTCAGGATGATCGTTTCTAGATCCCACCATTTGCCTGCAAAATTCATGATTTCCTTCTTTATAATTGCTGAGTAGTATTCCATCGTATAAAAGTACCACAATTTCTGTATCCATTCCTCAACTGCGGGACATCTGGGTTGTTTCCAGGTTCTGGCTATTATGAATAAAAGCTCCTAAAAACATGGTTGGACAAATGTCCTGTTGTGTACTTGAAAATCTTTTGGATATATGCGTAGGAGTGGTATAGCTGGATCTTGAGGAAGCAGTATTCCTGATTGCCTGATAAAGCGCCAGGTTGATTTCCAAAGTGGTTGTACAAGTTTACATTCCCACCAGCAATGGAGGAGGGTTCCCCTTTCTCTAAAACCTCTCCAGCATGTGTTGTCACTTGTGTTTTTGATCTTAGGCAATCTGACAGGTGTAAGATGAAATCTCAGGGTCGTTTTGATTTGCATATTTCTAATGGCAAAGTATGTCGAGCATCTCTTTAAGTGTTTCTCTGCCATTCTATATTCTTCTACAGAGAATTCTTTGTTTATCTCCATAGCCTATTATTAATTGGATTGCTTGAATTATTGTCTTTTTACTTCTTTAGTTCTTTATATATTCCGGATATCAACCCTCTCTCAGATGTAGGGTTGGTGAAGATCCTTTCCCAATCTGTAGGCTCTTGTTTTGTTCTGACAACAGTATCCTTTGCTTACATAATCTTTTTAGTTTCATGACATCCCATTTATTGATTGTTGCTCTTAGAGCCTGATGGTGTTCTGTTCAGGAAGTTGTCTCCTGTGCCAATGAGTTTAAGGTTCTTCCCCACTTTTTCTTCTAACCAATTCAGTGTATCTGGATTTATATTGAGGTCTTTGATTCACTTGGACTTTAGTTTTGTGCAAGGTCATAAATATGGATCTATTTTCATTTTTGTGCATGTAAACATCCATTTGGACCAGCACCATTTGTTGAAGATGCTGTCTTTTTTCCATTGAATGGTTTTGGCTTCTTTGTCAAAAATCAAGTATTCATAGGTGTGTGGGTTTATTTCTAGGACTTCTCTTCGGTTCCATTGATCCACCTTTCTGCTTCTATGCCAATACCATGCAGTTTTTATTACTATTGCTCTGCAGTACAACTTGATATCAGGGATGGATATACCTCCAGATCATCTGTTATTATACAGGATCATTTTGGAAATTCTGGGTTTTTGGTTTTTCCATGTGAAGTTGAGACTTGTTCTTTCAAGGTCTGTAAAGAATTGTGTTGGTATATTGATGGGAATTGCATTCAATCTGTAGACTGCTTTTGTTAGGATGGCCATTTTCACTCTATTAATCCTACCAATCCATGAGCACAGGAGAACTTTCATTCTTCTGATATCTTCTTCAATTTCTTTCTTCAGAGACTTGAAGTTTTTTGTTTTTTAACAGGTCTTTCACCTGTTTGGTTAGAGTCACCCCAAGGTAGTTCATGTTATTAGTGGCTATTGTGAAGGGTGTTGTTTCCCTTATTTCTTTCCAAGCACTTTTGTCTTGTGTATACAGGAGGGCTTCTGATTTTTTTGAGTTAATTTTGTATCCAGCCACTTTGCTAAAGGTGTTTTTCAGCTGAAGGAGTTCTCTGGTAGAATTTTTGGGGTCACTCAGGTATACTATCATATCATCTGAAAATAGTGAAACTTCGACTTCTTCCTTTCCAAATTGTATCCCTTTGATCTCCTTTACTTGTCTTATTGCTCTAGCTATGACTTCAAGTACTATGTTGAAGAGATGATGAGAGTGAGCAGCCTTGCCTTGTCCCTGATTTCAGTGGGATAGATTTAAGTTTCTCTCCGTTGAGTTTGATGTTGGCTATTGCTGTATATTGCCTTTACTATGTTTAGGTATGTGCCTTATATCCCTGATCTCTCCAAGACTTTTAAACATGAATGGGTGTTGGATTTTGTCAAATGCTTTTTCAGCATCTAAGGAGATGACCATGTGGTTTCTCTCCTTCAGTTTGTTTATATGGTGGATTACATTGATGGATTTCCATATATTGAACCACCCTTGTATGCCTGGGAAGAAGCCTACTTGGTCATGGTGGATGATATCTTTTATGTGCTCTTGGATTCAGTTTGCAAGTATTTTATTGAGTATCTTTGCATCAATGTTCACAAGAGAGATAGGTCTGCAGTTCTTTTGTTGTTATTGTTGTTGGGTCTTTGTGTGGTTTAGGTATAAAGATGATTGTGGCTTCATAGAATGAGTTTGGTAATGTTCCTTCTGTTTCTATTTTGTGAAATAATTTGAAGAGAATTGGAGTTAGCATTTCTTTGAAGGTCTGGTAGAATTCTGCACAGAAACCATCTGGCACAGGCCTTTTTTTTTTTGAAGGGAGACTATTGATTACTGCTTCAATTTCCTTGGGGGGTATGGGGGTGTTCAATCTTTCTATCTGATCTTGACTAAATTTTAGTAGATGGAATCTATCAAGAAAACTGTCCATTTTCTTTAGATTTTCAAATTTTGTGCCATATAGGCTTTTGTAGTACAACTTAATGAATTTTTGGGTTTCCTCAATGTCTGTAGTTATGTCCCCTGTTTCATTTCTGATTTTGCTTATATGGATATTTCTCTCTGTCTTTTAGTTGGTTTGGCTAAGGGTTTGTCGATCTTGTTGATTTTCTCAAAGAACAAGCTCTTGGTTTCATTGATTCTTTGAATAGTTTTATTTGTTTCTAAGTGATTGATTGATTTCAGATCTGAGTTTGATTATTTCCAGCCGTCTCCTCCTCTTGGGTGTCTCTGCCTCTTTTTTTCCTAGGGCTTTCATTTGAGCCATTAAGTTGATTGTATGAGATGTCACAAATTTCTTCTTAAAAGCACGTAGTGCTATAAATTTTCCTCTGAGCACTGCTTTCATTGTGTCCTACAAATTTGGGTATGTTGTACCTTCATTTTCATTGAATTCTAGGAAGTCTTTAATTTCTTTCTTTATTTCTTCCATAACCCAGCTGTCATTGAGTATCAAGTTGTTCAGTTTCCATGTGCATGTAGACTTTTTGCTATTTCCATTGTTGTTGAGGTCCAGTTTTAGTCCATGGTGGTCCAAGGCATTATTTCAATCTTCTTGTATCTGCTGAGGCTTGCTTTGTGACCAACTATATGGTCTGTTTTGGAGAAAGTTCCATGAGGTGCTAAGAAAAATGTATACACTTTTGAGTTTGGGTGAAAAATTCTGTAGACTTCTATTAGGCCCATTTGAATTAGGACCTTTGTAAGTGACTTTGTTTCACTATTTCACTTCTGTCTAGATGATCTGTCCTTTAGTGATAGCGGGGTGTTTAAATCTCCCACTATTAAGGTGTTGGGATCAATGTGTGATTTAAGCTTTAATAATGTTTCATTTATGAATGTAGGTGCTCTTGTATTTGGGGCATACATATTCAAAATTGTGATGTCCTTTTGGTGGATTTTTCCTTTGATGAGAATGTAGTGCCCATCCTCATCTTCTTTGATTAATTTTGGTTGAAAGTCTATTTTATTAGATATTAGGATATAGGATAGCTACTCCAGCTTGTTTTCTGGGTCCATTTGCTTAACAGTTTCCCAGCCCTTTACTCTGAGGTAACGTTTATCTTTGTTGTGTAGGTGTGTTTCTTCGATGCAGCAGAATGTTGGATCCTGTTTCTGCACCCATTCTGTTAGTCTGTGTCTTTTTATTGGAGAGTTGAGTCCATTGATGTTGATAGATAATAGTGACCATTGAACATTAGTTCCTATTATTGTGGAGTTGGTGGTGTTACTGTGATTCATTATGTGTTTTCCTTTGATTTTTGTTGGGAAATTATCTGTATTCTATGTTTTCTTGGGTATAGTTGTTTTCGTTGGATTGGAATTTTCCTTCTTGTATCTTCAGTAGGGCTGGTTTACTGTTTAGATATTGCTTAAATTTAGTTTTGTCATGGAATATTTTGTTTTCTCCATCTATGTTGATTGAAAGCTTTGCAGGGTATAGTAGTCTGGTTTGGCATCTGTGGTTACTTAAAGCCTGCCCAGGCCCTTCTGATTTTCACAGTTCCTGATGAGAAGTCCGGTGTAATTCTGATAGGTCTACCTTTATATATTAGTTGGCCTTTTTCCCTTGCTGCTTTTAATATATTTTCCTTATTCTGTAGATTTAGTGTTTTTACTATGATGTGGCATGAGGAGTTTCTTTTCTGGTCTGGTCTATTTGGTGTTCTGTAGGCCTCCTGTATATTTATGGACATCTCTTTCTTTAGGTTGGGAAAATTTTCTTCTATGATTTTTTTGAAAATATTTTCTGGACCTTGGAGCCTGGAATCTTCTTTTTCATCAATTCCTATAATTCTTAGATTTTTGCCTTTTCATGGTGTCCTTGACTTCTTGGATGTTTTGTGTTTGGGATTTTTCTGATTTTACTTTTTCTTTGAGAGAAGCATCAATTTCTGTGAGTATATCTTCAGCACCAGAGATTCTTTCTTCCATCCCTTGTATTCTATTGGTTATGCTTATCTTTGTGGTTCCTTTCTTTTCTCTAAGTTCTCCAGCTCCAGGCTTTTCTCAGTTTGTGTTTTCTTTATTGATTCTAATTCTGTTTTCATGCCTTGCACCATTTCCTTCATCTGTTTGAATGTGGATTCCTGTCCCTCGATGATGGTCTCTATTTTTCTGTTCGTTTCCTCTCTATATGCCACTAATTGAATCTCTACTTATGCCTCTATTTGTTTGGCTACATTTGCCTGTGTTTCTTTGAGAACTTTATTTTCTCTTTCTTTGCCTCCACTTAGGTGGACAATTCTTTGGGAGATTTTTTTTATTTCCTCTTTAACTGTCTGGATTTGAATGACTATTTCTCTCAGAGATTTGTTTGTTTCTTATATGCCTCAAATAACTGGATACACATAGCTTTAAAGTCATTTTCTTGTGTTCCCGATGAGTTGGCATAGCCATTAATTTTGGGGGTTGCTGGTGAAGCCATGAAGTCTGGATTTATGTTGGATGTGTTCTTTCTCCGACCCCTGGCCATTTGGTTATCCATAGCTTTCACTGTTTGTTCCTGGTTTCTGTAGATCAGACTGGTCTTTCTCTGGTGTCTGGAGAAATCTTCAGAAAAATGAGAGAGGTCCAATGGTTTCAGCGTGTGCGTTGGTGTTGCAGCTGTACCTGTGGGAGGAAAGTCCGCAGGCACAGAAGGACAAATGCAGAGAAGAGTGTGAGTGTGTGTGTGTGTGTGTGTGTGTGTGTGTGTGTGTGTGTAAGTGTGCTCTGAGGGACAGGGTCTAAAGAATGTAGAGTCCTTCAGTGTGAGAGAATATCACCTTGCAGGCACCAAAGGGGTTGCAGGCACTTAAGATACTGAAAGTGCTGTTGATGATTTCGGGCACAGATTCCCCGAGGACATCTGTGGCCTACAGACTACTGTTATTCTTCTCTAACTGTGTTTCAGGAGTTATTTGCCTAAACTCCACTGGTCGATCCACAGAGCAGGGGCTTCAATGTCCCACGAGGCCCTTTGTTTCCCACAGTGGATGTGTGGGTAGGAGGGGCCAGTGTCTGGCTGCTAGCTTAGAAGCACCCTGAATCTGGGATTCTGTACGCACTTGAGGGCACACTCCCTTTCTAGCAGGTCGAATTGAAAAGCACAGGGGTTCCTCCTGTTCTCTACTGGTTGGTTGGACCTGGTGAGTCAAATATGGCAGGTTGAGCTCAGTCAGCTCAGTGGTGATGCAGCCCTTGACCTAGGGAGTCCAGGTGTGGGTGCAGAACTGGGGTGTCCAGGTGCTTGCTGGTAGGTCCTGGGGAGCCACTAAAGTGGTCCACAGACCTAGGTGGCCCAAAACCTGGAATACCTGTGTGTTTTTGCAGGTGTGCTGGACTTAGGTGACTGTTCAACTGGCTTTCTGCCACTGAGGGTTTGGATGGTCTCAACAGTCACTGGCTGGGAGTCCCTGTGGAGTCAGTACTGCCGCTCACAGACCTGGGACCCAAGAAGGATTGTACTGCCAATCTGGGACTCTGTGGCAGGCACTTGAAGGGCCTGTGCTCTGAGGGCGGGAGTTCCACAGATAGGAGCTCCAGAGGGCAGGATCTCCAGCAGGGCAGGATCTCCGGTGGGGCAGGAGCTCCACCTCCACGAGAGAGTGCTCAGTGGGGTGGAAGTTCCTCAGACATGTGCTCCATGGGATGGAGTTCAGTGGGCAGGTATAGCTGCCCATCTTGGCTGAGGAGCTAGAAGCCTTTCCTCTGCTGTCTTGGTCTCCAGGCAGTGAGTTTTGTGCTCAGCTCACTGGTGCTATGTGAAGGTTCCCCTGAGGAGGAGGGAGGCCCGAATAAGGGAAGTGCCTCTGTCTGTTCCCAGAGAAGTCCGCGCCTGATCTGAATCTATAAGTGTTCTCAGCTTCAGTGGCGTCCCCTCTCATTCAGAAAGCCATGAAAGCCAAAACGTCTAAATTCTGGCTTTGGTTGCTCCTCCACTCACCAATTTCAGAGTTTCAGATCCTCTGCCTCTCAAAAACGGTGTGCGCTTATCGCTGCCATCTTGGATCCACAAAATATATATTATTCTCATCAGCTCATGTAACTTTCTTTAAAATAGAGCACATTTTAAGGTAGAAAGTTCATCTTAAATAAGTGAAAATGGAAACATTTTTTGTATTTTGTTAACAGCAAGAAAACTATAGAACCCTTGGGGATGGAACAATACAGCATTACTGAGACATGAGTGAAATAAAGAGGGAAATCTAAAACTTTCTAGAATTGAATAAAAAAGAAAGCATAATGATGCAGAACCTGTGTGCTAAAATGGAAGCATTTCTAAGGGGGAAAGTTTACAGCCATAAATGTCTAAATTAAAAAAAAAAAGAGAGAGAAAACACAAATTAATTAATCATGTAAGTTAAGGAACTAGAAATACAGGAACAAGACAAACCTCAAAAGATTAGACAAAAAGAACTAATAAAGTGTACATAGCATTTTACTACTTTGTGGGTTCTTCTTCCTTTTACCCTTCTCCATCCATTTATTCCACCTGTTCAACCCTCTAAGACTAGATAGGAGAGAAAAAAGGATAGAGATGAAAGGAAAGAGATCACTGAAAAAAGTCAGGGTAGGGAAGGGGTGATATTATTAGACGACTTCCTAATGATTAGGGCCATTGAGTCCCTTGGAGAAAGTTCGATCTTCATCGTTAGGTTATTTAATTTCTTCTTTTTTGCATAACTACTTAACAAACCATAACCAACAACCAATTCCCTCTTCCACCTCTAAGGGCCCTAACATTTATATACCCTCAAAAAGGTTCTCAAAATTCCAAACATCATACAATTGCAGAACCCATCTGCAGCTGGCAAGACCACACCTCTGCTAGAGCACTAGGCAAATCACAGTCAGCTGCTGCAAAGCAGCTCAATATCCCCACACCTGGGATTAAAACAAAAACATATTTTTATTGTATTTCTATATTTTTAAAAAGAAACAAAAATTGCAGACTTCTCACTACAATAAAGATTATAAAAAATAATAAAATAAGAGAAAGATAAAGAATCAATATGCCAAACCTTGTTTTTTTATTTTTTTTTTCTTTTTTAAGGGTTAAATAGGATTGACAGGCAATTTAACAATTGGTAAATAAAATTGGTTAACCAAACAGAAGAAAGAGAGGGGATTAAAAACAAAAAACAAAAAAACAAACAAACAAAAAACTAGAGATTAAAAAAATGAAAGGGAGAACAATGAAACTTAAATGATCTGCTCTCACTTCAAAAACCTCTATTCCAATAAATTTGAAAATGTAAAAAAACAAAGTGTTAACTTTTTAGAAATGTGCTTAACTAAATTAAGTGAAGAGTATAAAAATTGGCAAAAAATAGTGCAAAAAAACCAGAAAGATTCTGACAAGAAAAAAAATTAATTGAGAGAATTGACAGACTACATAATGCAAAATAATTTTTGCTAGTTATACATTGGAAAAGCACTAATATCTAGAATACATGGAAAACTCAAAAATCTAAATGCAACAAAGAAAAAATAAAATGGATAATGAAATGACCAATAGTTTCCAAAATATAATGTACAAATAAACAATAAATGTATGAGAAATAGTTAACATCCCATCAGGAAAAAAAAAGTTAAAACTATATTATATCCAAATACATTTTACATATATAAAATTGTAAAAGAATAAATAGAAGTATTAATAAAAGTATTATATTAAAATTCCATCCCAGTCAGGTGGTTATCATAAAGAAAACAAATAACAACAAATACTGACAAGGATGTGGGAAATAGGGATCCTTCACACAACACTGGTGGCAATATAAATTAAGTAAGTCGCCACAGAAACCAGTATGGAGGTTAAAAAAGAAAATAAATAAATAAAAATAGGGTTGAGAAACAGTTCAGTTGGGAGCAACCTGCTTAGCACATACAATGTCCATGCATACAGAGAAGCCATTTCTACTGCTATCCTTGGAGGACTCTAAGTCAACCTGCTGCAGGAATGTATACACATCTGTGTATGCTGCTATACCAGTAATAGTAGCTTCACTATGTAACCAGCCTACATAGCTTTAATTACTTTTCCAACAACAGACAAAACACTTGAAATGGGTCATTTAAGAGATAAAGAGTTTATTTTTGTGCCTAGTTTGATGGGATAGTCCATCATAGTGGAAGAAGGCAAGGAAGGTGGCAGCAGTGGAAGAGATCGGTCAGTGATTAAAAGTGTCTACTGCTTTTCCAGAGGGCCAGAGTCCAGTTCCGGCACCCACACTGAGTGACTCACAAAAGCTGCAACTCCACTTCTAGATGATCTGACACCTCTGGCCTCTGCAAGTGGCTGCACTCATGCACACGTAAACACACACACAGAGAGAGACACACAGACACACACACACACACACACACACACACACACAAGAAAGAAAAGAAAGAAAGAAAAGAAAGAAAGAAAGAAAGAAAGAAAGAAAGAAAGAAAGAAAGAAA
>NW_026586550.1:8962212-8968224 GCF_907164565.1 Psammomys obesus
AAAGAAAGAAAGAAAGAAAGAAAGAAAGAAAGAAAGAAAGAAAGAAAGAATAAAAAAGCTAATACAATTTCTATCAATAGATGAAAGGATTATATATGAGAATGGATGTCTTTTTTCCTGAAAATGATGCAATTATACATCCTTCGGTTTGTTTCTTTGTTTCTTTGTTTGTTTGTTTGTTTGTTTGAAAAGCCAGGCTCAGAAAGACAAATACCAAATATCTTTCATTGGTGTACTACAGATTCAACGTAGCTACATTAAATAATTTATGAATTGATGAAAATAAACATATATATCATTATTAATTGCATAAAAAAACAATGGGAAAATGAGGTAAACTCTTGGGAATCAGGAGAAGGTGAGGAGAAAGTGGAAGGACCTGTTTATGGACTACAAATAGTTTATATTTGGATACAAAAGTGACATTTCCATTAATTTCATAATCATTTTAAAATGTACCAGAAAAATTATAGGGGCTCACCTCCCTCTAATACATACTGATTCACAAGACAAAATGAGGTTTTTCTTGAGGAGACTCAATTGGCAGGCCATTCACAGTTAGTTACTAACCCTATCTTGTGAGTACCCCCCTAAGTATAGCTAGAATCAAGGGCATCACAGACAATACTCTGTCATTAATATAAGGTACAGAAGCTCCTTAAAAATCAATATGTAAGATACTACTTATGACCATTTAGCAGCCTGGAAGCTGAAAAGCTTAATCAATAATCCTGATCTGAATCCTGAGTTCTCTTCACCTTTGGCCTTCTCTTCAAAGATCCCAACTCAACAATATATAGGGGATAAGAAATGGTGTACCAACTGGAAAGGATGAAAGGAGGTTGGTTAACACACAAGGAGGAGGGACAAGAGAAATAACACAAAGACTGGTTAACAGAGCCTCAAGGAATCATATTATTCTGTATGTACCCACAATTACAGAATATCTATAAGTGCCATTATCAGACATGAGAAAATACGCCTTTCTATTTGGTTGGTAAAGGAAGTCCAAATGACACCACAAACAATACAGATTATCAGTGTAGCCAGTGGTTGCCTCTCAGAGGTTGAAGGTGGGCCCCTATTATGATGACAGTGGACACTCAGGACATAGGACTTGAATGATTTCAACTGAAACTAACCTGACAGCATCTTTCTTGCACTCCAGATTCCATAGTTCTAAACAATGGTATACAAAAACTGCCAAGGTAGGGAAGCAATTCAACTGTCCATCCCGGCTTCAAGTCTTATGAAGGATGACAGTTACCACCATGGCAAGATGTGCATAAAGCTACAAGATATGTCACTCATGTGTCAGTGACCACAAACAGCTGTCTGATTAGACTCAAGGCTCACTCGGAATTCTAATATACTAAATATCATCCTTATACCCACAGCTAAGGGTAGCTACCACTGTTTACCAATGAAGCATCTCTTTATAATAAATGGAGACTAGTAAGAGGAAACCACAACTAGACACAGCCCAGAGATGAAAAGAGCATAGGTAATCCAATCCCAGCAATGCATTGACATCATAGTTCCTCCATCCATGAATCTATGAATATTGAGGAAGAAGGATCAGAGAGATTGCAAGGGCTGGAATAACAAGATGCCGACTGTGAACAGTTTCTTCTGGAAATAGCTGCATAATAAAATCTGGAAATGACAATATCAATGGACCTATTAATGTGGAGTGAGGAAATGTTCATGGGGTCCCATTCCTATAAAAAGATCTACAGGAAACTGAAAAAAAGAATTAGCCTATCCTGGAAATGAGCCTCATTAGTGGTTGTCCTATGCAAGTGGTGAGCCCAGAAACCACATAAAAACAAACAACAAAAGTGAACTCATATATATGAGTTTACATATATACCCGCATATTAAAAACAAGACAATCAACATGAATGGGGGGGGGGGCATGAGAAAGAGTGGTTTGAGGGAAAGCTTTGAGAGAAGAAAGGGAGAAGAAAAAGTAATACAATGCTATTTCAAATAAAATCATGTTAGAAAAAAGATTGTGCAGGAGGCGGGGCAAGATGGCAGCGCCGGGAGGACTCTCATTCTGAGGAGCAGCACAGCAGGATCGGCACAGTGACCAGCAATCAGAACTCGCGGCCATAAACACAAGTGGATGTGTTTCTCAGGTGAGAGGATACCCCACGGTGGGGGATTCGATCAGCTTTAACTCACCCGGCAAAACCGCGGAAGAGATCCCCGTTCCGCCAGGCGCTTGGTCGCCAGCCCAGAGCTACCCGCCAGCGCGATCGGGTCACGGTCCCAGACTGAACTGTGGGCCCACAACACCATAGACTGGATTTCCCAGTCGAGAGATAACCCCACAGAGCAGGAAACAATTGGGACCGACCCCAGGTTACCCAGACATCCCCTGGAAAAGACTCGGGTTCCGCGGGTGCCCCAGGAGCCAGCCCGGACCCAGAGCCGGGAGGGACAAAGGCGCCTGCCTGCACAGAGCCCTGCCTGCGCGCGTGATTCGCCGCCTCAGATAGAACTGTGGGCACCAGGGCAACAGGGCACCAGACTGCGTGTCTCTGGCAGGAGGAAACCGCCAGCGGAGGGGGTCAGCAGCTCTAACGCTTAGGACACCCAGCACCAAAACACTTCCTGGGCTCACGCAGACTCTAATGCAGGCAGAAGCGCTGTGCTCTGCCGCCATTGTTGCGTTCCCCTGGGGCACTGGGACACACAGCTGCATCCTCGGACCTGCAGGAGCTGAAGAGCCATTACAGCAGCCCTCAGATACTGTGTCAGGGATCGGCCAGTTGTCCCTGGCTGGACTGCCAAAACTGTAGGAATCCCTGATCCTTCAGGGGGGCTGCACCCACAGCGTCTGGACCAGAGTGGTGCCTACAGCCGCCATCCCAGACAGAGACACACAGCTTCTGGTCCAGAGTGAGGCACCCAGCCTCCAGACCAGAACAGTGCCCCCAGGCGCCAACTCAACCTAGGTGCACATTCTCCAGGTCCAGAGCAGAGCAATCAGCCTTTGGCCCAGAGACTTGCTGAGTGCACCTCCCACTTTCTCAGACAGAACTGTGCGCCCCAGGATAACAGACTGAGTTTCCCTGTTGGGAGAAAACCCCATAGCTAGGGAATCAGCAGTTTCTTCAAGAGGACTGTACATGGAAATTTAGTGAGCAGTAGCACACTAAATTTATAACAAGAAACCCAGCAGTGGGGCAGCTGTCTTGAGAAATTTTATGGGTAAGAGGAGATCCCCCCCTGCCTAACATAGACCACAGCTACTACTCAGGGCTATAAACCTGAGGTGAGCAGTGGCATCTCCGGAGAAACACTGGCCATACAGTGACCATAACCAAAAAGCAGAGAAGGACTCCTTCAGGAAAAATCATCTTCCGGCCAAGGGGATACTCCCTACCTCAGGACTCCAGGAAGCACAGAAACTAACAGCCAAAACCTAAATCAGCCCAATGGGTAGAGGTCAGCGTAAAGGCTCAACCAACAAAAGACAGAGCAATATGGCATCTCCAGAACCCAGCCATCCAGGGGCGAACAGCCCTGAACAATGCAGCATAATAGAAAATCAAGAAGATGACTTTACATCTATGTTGATGAAGAGAATAATAGAGGAAACAGATAAAATACGTAAAGAATTAGAGGAAGATAAAACCAAACAGATCATGGCTATCCGTAAAGAAATGGAGGAAGATAAAGACAAGCAAATTAGGGCCATCCGTGAAGAAATACGGGAAGATGCAGCCAAACAGCTTGTGGCCTTCAGAGAAGAAATAATTAAATCACTGAAAGAAATCAAAGAGACAGAGTTGAAGGAACTAAAAGAAAAAGAGGAAAATACAAGCAGACAGGTGAAGGAAGTAAACAAAACAACTCAAGACCTGAAGATAGAACTAGAAAAATTAAAGAAAACACAAATGGAGGAAATAATGGAGAGGAAGAATTTAGGGAAGAAAACAGGAACTGCAGAGGTAAGCATAACCAACAGAATACAAGAAATGGAAGAAAGAATCTCAGGTGTAGAAGATACAATGGAAGAAATCGATGTATCTGTCAAAGAAAATGTTAAATCCAAAAAATTCCTGACACAGACCGTCCAAGAAATCCAAGACAATATGAAAAGACAAAACCTAAGAATAATAGGAATAGAGGAAAAAGAAGACTCCCTTCTCCAAGGCCCAGAAAATATTTTCAACAAAATCATTGAAGAAAATTTCCCCAAGTTAAAGGAGAAGCCAATAAGGATACATGAGGCCTACAGAACACCCAACAAATTTGACCAGAAAAGAAAATCCTCCCGCCACATAATAATCAAAACAGGAAGTCTACAGAACAAAGAAAAAATGCTAAAAGCTGCAAGGGAAAAAGGCCAAGTAACATATAATGGCAAACCCATTAGAATCACACCTGACTTTTCAACAGAAACTATGAAAGCCAGAAGGGCCTGGACAGATATCATGCAGATCCTAAGAGAACACAGATGTCAACCCAGGCTACTATACCCTGCAAAACTCTCAGTCCTCATAGACGGAGAAAACAAGATATTCAATGACAAAAACAAATTTCAACAATACCTACACACAAATCCAGCATTACAGAAGACACTGGAAGGGAAAATACAACCCAAGAAAATTAGCTTCTGTCAAGAAAACACAGGAAATAATTAACCTTACTACAGCAAAACAAAAAGCAACCAAGCACACAAACTTATGAACACAGCCAACATCAAAATCAAAGGATCTAACAGCCACTGGTCATTAATCTCTCTCAACATCAATGGACTCAACTCTCCAGTAAAAAGACACAGATTAACAGATTAACAGAATGGATACGTAAACAAAACCCAGCAATCTGTTGCATACAAGAAACACACCTAAGACACAAAGATAGACATTACCTGAGGATAAAAGGTTGGAAGATGACTTTCCAAGCAAATGGACCCAAGAAACAAGCAGGAGTAGCCATTCTAATATCTGATAAAATAGACTTTCAACCAAAATTAATAAAAAGAGATGAGGAAGGACACTTCATACTCATCAAGGGAAAATTCCACCAGGAAGACATCACAATTCTGAACATCTATGCCCCAAATACAAGAGCACCCACATTTGTAAAAGAAACATTGATAAAATTTAAACCACATATAGATCCCCACACATTAATAGTGGGAGACTTCAACACCCCACTCTCAACAAAGGACAGGTCAACAAAACAGAAATTAAACAAAGAAACAATATCTCTGACAGAGGTCATGAATCAAATGGACCTCACAGACATCTACAGAACTTTACACCCAAACACAAAAGAATTTACCTTCTTCTCAACACCTCATGGAACCTTCTCCAAAATAGACCATATAGTTGGTCACAAAGCAAGCCTCAACAGATACAAGAAGACTGAAATAATCCCTTGTATCCTGTCTGATCACCATGGAATAAAGCTGGACTTTAACAACAACAGAAATAGCAAAAAGCCTACACACTCATGGAAACTGAACAACTTGTTACTAAATGACAGCTGGGTCAGGGAAGAAATAAAGAAAGAAATTAAAGCCTTTCTAGAACTCAATGAAAATGAAGACACAACATACCCTAACTTGTGGGACACAATGAAAGCAGTGCTAAGAGGAAAGTTCATAGCACTAAGTGCCTTCAAGAAGAAATTCGAGACAGTTCATTCAAGCAACTTAATGGCCCACTTAAAAACCCTAGAACAAGAAGAAGCAGACACACCAAAAAGGAGTAGACGGCTGGAAATAATCAAACTCAGGGCTGAAATCAATCAATTAGAAACAAATAAAACAATTCAAAGAATCAATGAAACCAAGAGCTGGTTCTTTGAGAAAATCAACAAGATAGACAAACCCTTAACCAAGCTAACTAAAAGGCAGAGAGACACCACCCAAATCAACAAAATCAGAAATGAAAAGGGGGACATAACTACAGACACTGAGGAAATCCAAACAATCATTAGGACTTACTTCAAAAGTCTATATGCCACAAAATTTGAAAATCTAAA
>NW_026586550.1:8973224-8987993 GCF_907164565.1 Psammomys obesus
CTGGAAAGGATCATCCTGAGTGAGTTGACCCAGAAGCAAAAAGACACTCACGGTATATACTCACTCATATAAACATACAATATAGAATAAACCCACTAAAAGCTGTACATCTAAACAAACTAAGCAAAAGAGAGGACCCTAACTAAAATGTTCAATCCCCATCCTGAAAGGCAAAGAGGATGTACATCAGAAGAAAACGAAAATAGGAAACAACCTCGGAACCCGCTACAGAGGGCCTCTGAAAGCCAGAAGAAAACAGGAAACAACCTTGAAACCTGCCACAGAGGGCCTCTGAAAGCTTCTGCAGTATAGACTGTCAAAGCAGATGCTGAGCCTGATGGCCAACTGATGGGCAGAGTGAATGGAATTTTATGTAAGAAGTGGGAAATAGTAAGAGCTGGAGGGAACGGGAACTCCACAAGCAGAGCAACAGAACAAGATAATTTGAACACAGGGAACTTCCCAGAGACTCATACTCCAACCAAGGACTATTTGTGGAGATGACCTGGAACCCCTGCACAGGTGTAGCCCATGGCAGTTCAGTGTCCAAGTGGGTTCCATAGTAATGGGAAGAGGGACTGCCTCTGACATAATCCGATTGGCCTGCTCGTTGATCACTTCCCCCTGAGGGGGGAGCAGCCTTACCAGGCCACAGTAGAGGACAATGCAGCCACTTTTGATGAGAACTGATAGACTAAGATCAGAAAGCAGGAGAGGAGGACCTCCCCTATCAGTGGACTTGGGGAGTGGCATGCATTCAGAAAGGGGAGGGAGGGTGGGATCATCAGGGGACGAGGGAGGGGCTCATGGGGGGATACAAAATGAATAAAGTGTAATTAATAAAAAAAATAAAAGATTTAAAAAAAAAGATTGTGGTTTAATGAATCAAACCTTTAATCATCAAATTTAATTCATGTTAGTAGCCTTGTATTTTTATGTCAAAGAAATGTTTTACTTTCCTACAAAAGACTGTTTATGATCAATTTCATTGAAAATGTCTCTTGCCCAGAATGCGCTGCCAGTGAAGAAATATACATCCATCATTAGTTCCACAATCATGTTAAAAAGTGAACCGAAGTTAGTAAGCTTAATATGGGTCTACAGAATAATATTTGCATATGAAATAAGCAGGATATACAAGGATTTACTTCCACACACTGTACTGTTGTAAAGGACAGTTTCCCATAGTAAAGTAGCCACATTCATGGAATGGTATAGCTTTCATTACATGTTTTGAGTCAAATGAGCACGCCCATGATAAGGAACTCCATCTCCCACAACTGGAGACAATCCAAAGCTCTGTGGTATTAGAAGACAGAAGAATGATGAGAGCTCCCTGAATGAATCACAGCACTTCTGAGAAGCCTTATTCTAGGGGTTTCTCCCTACTTCTGCATACTTACGCATCATCAAGGTTTCTGAGGATATGACTGCCTTTGCTACAGAGGGCTAATATCCAGAACATAAAGATAACTCAAGAAGGTAAACACCAACAAATCAAGTAATCCAACTTTAAAATGGGGTACAGATTTTAATGGATGAGTAGTATTCCATTGTGTTAATGTATGACAGTTTTTGTATCCATTCCTCCATTGAGGGACATCTGAGTTGTTTCCAGGTTCTGGCTATTACGAATAAAGCTGCTACAGACATGGTGGAACAAATGTCCTCGTTGTGTACTTGAGCATCTTTTGAATATATGCCTAGGAGTGATATAGCTGGATCTTGAGGAAGCATTATTTCTAATTGTCTGAGAAAGCACCAGGTTGATTTCCAAAGTGGTTTTACAAGTTTACATTCCCACCAGCAGTGGAGGAGGGTTCCTCTTTCTCCCCCAACCTCTCCAGCATGTGTTGTCACTTGAGATTTTGATCTTAGCCATTCTGATGGGTGTAAGGTGAAATCTCAGGGTTGTTTTGATTTGCATCTCCCTGATGGCTAAGGACTTTGAGCAGTTCTTTAAGTGTTTCTCTGCCATTCGATATTCTTCTATTGAGAATTCTCTGTTTAGCTCTGTACCCCATTTTTTTATTGGATTGCATGATTTGTTGCTTTTTAACTTCTTTAGTTCTTTATATATTCTGGATATTAGCCCTCTGTCAGATATAGAGTTGGTGAAGATCCTTTTCCAGTCTGTAGGCTATCGTTTTGTTCTGACAACAGTGTCTTTTGCTTTACAGAAGCTTTTCATTTATTGATTGTTGCTCTTAGAGCCTGTGCTGTTGATGTTCTGTTCAGGAAGTTGTCTTCTGTACCAATGAGTTCTAGGTTCTTCCCCACTTTTTCTTTTTCTGTGTCTGGTTTTATGTTGAGGTCTTTGATCCACTTGGACTTTAGTTTTGTGCAGGGTGATAAATATGAATCTATTTTCATTTTTCTGCAAGTAAAATGAACTTGGACCAGTTGGACCAGTTGGACCAGCACCATAGGTTGAAGATGCTGTCTTTTTTTTCCATTGAATGGTTTTGGCTTCTTTGTCAAAAATCAAGTATTCTTAGGTGTGTGGGTTTATTTCTGGGTCTTCTATTCGGTTCCATTGATCCACCTTTCTGTTTCTATGCCAAAACCATGCAGTTTTTATTACTATTGCTCTGTAGTACAACTTGAGATCAGGGATGGAGATACCTCCAGACGATCTGTTGTTATACAGGATCGTTTTAGAAATTCTGGGGTTTTTTTTTCATATGAAGTTGAGAATTTTTCTTTCAAGGTCTGTAAAGTATTCTGTTGGTATTTTGATCAGAATCTCATTGAATCTGCAGATTGATTTTTGGCAGAATGGTCATTTTCACTATGTTAATCCTACCGGTCCATGAGCATGGGAGATCTTTCCATCTTCTGATATGTTCCTCAATTTCTTTATAATGAAATTTGCAGGCAAATGATGGTATCTAGAAAAGGTCATTCTGAATAAGGTATCCCAGAAGCAGAAAGACACACATGGTATATACTCACTTATAAGTGGATACTAGACATCTAAGATAGGATAAACATAGTAAAATCTGTATACCTAAAGAAGCTAAACAAGAAGGAGGTTCCATAATAAACTGATCAATCCTCACTTAGAAAGACAAAGGGATGAACATTGGAAGTATGAAAAAACAATAAACAGGACAGGAGCCTACCATAGAGGGCCTCTGAAAGACTCTACCCAGCAGTGTATCACAGCAGTGTTATCAGAGACTCATAACCAAACCTTGGAGAGAGTGCAGGGAATCATGTGAAAGAAGGAGGAAATAGTAAGACCTGGAGAGGATGGGAGCACCACAAGGACCAAATATATCTGGGAATAGGGGTCTTTTCTGAGACTGATTCTCCAAACAAGTACCTTGCATGGATATAACCTAGAACCCTTGCACAGATGTAGCTCATGGCAGCTGTGCATCCAAGTGGGTTTCCCTAGTAAGGGAAATAGGGACTGTCTTTGACATGAACTTAGTGGCTGGCTCTTTGACCTCCCCTCCTCCCGAGCGAGGAGCAGTCTTGTTAGGCCACAGAGGAGGACATTGCAACCAGTCCAGATGAGACATGATAAACAAGGGTCAGATGGAAGGGGAGGAGGACTTCCCCTATCAGTGGACTTAGAAGCAGCAGGGAGGAGATGAAGGAGGGATGGTGGGATTGGGAAGAAATGAGGGAGGGAGTTACAGCTGGGATACAAAGTAAATAACCTATAATTAATATAAAATAAAAAAATTATATTAAAAATGGGTACAAAGCTAAACAGAATTCTCAACAGAGGAATATCAAATGGCAGAGAAACACTTAAACGAATGCTCAGTGTCCTTAATCATCCAGGAAATGCAAATCAAAAACCCTGAGATTCCACTTCACACTCATCAGAATAGCTAAGATCAAAAACTCAAGGGATGACACATGCTGGAGAGGATGTGGAGAAAGAGGAACCCTCCTCCATTGCTGGTGGGAGTGTATCCTTGTACAACCATTTTGGAAATCAATCTGGTGCTTTCTCAGAAAATAAGGAATAATGCTACCTCAAGATCCAGCTATCCTCACCACACATCCAAAAGATGCTTAAGTGTACAGCAAGAAGCCTTTTCATTTCTCAAGTGGAAAACTCCTTTTCCTGGTTAGAACCTAAGGGTTTATCAACTTTTATAAGAATTCCCAGTCTAAGCACGCTGTTTTTTATACTTGCCCTTTCTCTGGCTGTCTAATTATTGCTAGGTGTTGGAGATGATATAGATCAGAAGCCCAATGCTCATGTTAATGTCTCTTCTTTTTATCAACTGTTCCTCATGCCTGAAATTCAATTTAAATGTGAACTGCACCAAAATTCCTTTCTTGATATTTTTTACAAAAGTTCTCATAGTAGCAGCAACACAATTCTAGAGTATCATGATTATATAGTAAAAATTACCACCCACTCAATTTCAAGTTACATAAGGACAGATACCATGTTTCCTTTTTGTTTTTAATCCTATTCTTAGTGTCTTGTGGGACTTGACACATTTACACTCAGATAAGAATTGGATAAATCGCTGATCTCATCTATAGTATGGATGGCAAAGAGGATGGACATCAGAAGAAGAAGAAAATAGGAAACAACCTAGGAACCTGCTACAGAGGGCCTCTGAAAGCCAGAAGAAGAAAACAGGAAACAAACTAGGAACCTGCCACAGAGGGCCTCTGAAAGCCTCTGCCCTGCAGACTATCAAAGCAGATGCTGAGTCTGATGGCCAACTGTCGGGCAGAGTGAATGGAATTTTCTGTAAGAAGTGGGAAATAGCAAGAGCTGGAGAGGACAGGAACTCCACAAGGAGAGCAACAGAACAAGAAAATTTGAACACAGGGAACCTCTCAGAGACTCATACTCCAACCAAGGACTATTCATGGAGATAACCTAGAACCCCTGCACAGTTGTAGCCCATGGCAGTTCAGTGTCCAAGTGGGTTACATTGTAATGGGAAGAGGGAATTCCTCTGACATAATCTGATTGGCCTGCTCTTTGATCACCTCCTTCTGAGGAGGGAGCAGCCTTACCAGGCCACAGAAGAGGACAATGC
Source organism: Psammomys obesus (assembly GCF_907164565.1). Taxonomy (NCBI): domain Eukaryota; kingdom Metazoa; phylum Chordata; class Mammalia; order Rodentia; family Muridae; genus Psammomys; species Psammomys obesus. The sequence continues at coordinate 8,978,252 of NW_026586550.1, forward strand.
AGTCACTTTTGATGAGAACTGACAGACTAAGATCAGAAAGAAGGAGAGGAGAACCTCCCCTATCAGTGGACTTGGAGAGGGGCATGCATGCAGAAAGGAAAGAGAGGGTGAAATTGGGAGGGGAGGAGGGAGGAGCTTATGGGGGGATACAAAATGACTAAAGTGTAATTAATAAAAAAAGAAAAATCAAAGTTACATGGTTCTCTCTATAGCAAATGTCTAAAATAATACACTATAGTGAAACAGGATGTTAGTGGTTTCCCAGGACTTCAGTGGAGATGAGGATGACAATATGGAAATGACTGCCAATAGATACAGGGTTTCTTTTTTATTTTTTTAAATTCTTTATTAATTACACTTTATTCACATTGTATTCCCCCCTGTGGTTCTGTCTCTCTTCCTGTCCCGATCCCTCCCTTCCTCCACCCTCTGCATGCATGTCCCTCCCCAAGTACACTGATAGGGGAGGTCTTCTTTTCCTTCCTTCTGACCCTAGTCATTTAGGTCTCATCAGGAGTGGCTGCATTTTCTTCTTCTGGGGCCTGGTAATGCTGCTTTCCTCTCCCTCAGGGGAAGGTAATTAAAGAGCAGGCCAATCAGTTCATGTCAGAGACAGTCCCTGTTCCTATTACAATGGAACCCACTTGAATACTGAACTGCCATGGGCTACATCTGTGCAGAGGTCTTAAGTTATTTCCATGCATAGTCCTTGGTTGGAGTATCAGTCTCAGGAAAGACCCCTGTGCTCAGGATTTTATGGTTCTGTTGCTCTCCTTGTGGAGTTCCTGTCCCCTCCAGATCTTACTGTTTCCCACTTCTTTCCAAAGATTCCCTGCACTCTGCCCAAAGGTTGCCCATAAGTCTCAGCATCTGATTTGATAGTCTGCAGGGCAGAACCTTTCAGAGGTTCTCTCTGTCAGGCTCCTGACTTGTTCCCTCTTTTCTCCTTCTTCTGATGTACATCGTCTTTGCCTTTCTGGATACAAATTGGAAAGGAAGAAGTCAAAATAATACTATTTGCAGATGATATGATAGTATACCTGAGTGATCCCAAAAATTCTACCAGGGAACTCCTACAGGTGATAAACACCTTCAGTAAAGTGGCTGGATCTAAAATTAACTCAAAAAATTCAGTAGCCCTCCTGTATACAAAAGACAAAAGGGCTGAAAAAGAAATTAGGGAAACAACACCCTTCACAATAGCCACAGGGGCATAAAGTACCTTGGTGTGAACCTAACAAAGCAAGTCAAAGACTTGTATGAAAAAAAATGTCCAGTCTCTGAAGAAAGAATTAGAAGAAGATATCAGAAGATGGAGAGAATCTCCCATGCTCATGGCTTGGCAGGATTAACATAGTAAAAATGGTCATCTTACCAAAAGCAATCTACAGATTCAATGCAATTCCCATCAAATTACCAACAAAATTCTTTATAGACCTTGAAAGAAAAATTCTCACCTTCATATGGAATGACAAGAAACCCAGAATTGCTAAAACAATTCTCTACAGTAAAGGATCTTCAGGAGGTATCTCCATCCCTGATCGCAAGCCGTACTACAGAGCAACAGTTATAAAAACTGCATGGTACTGGCATAGAAACATAGTGGTGGATCAATGGAATCGAATAGAAGACCCTGACATAAATCCACCCACTTATGGATACCTGATTTTTGACAAAGATGCCAAAACCATTCAATGGAAAAAAGACAGCATCTTCAACAAATGGTGCTGGTCCAACTGGATGTCTACATGTAGAAAAATGCAAATAGATCCATACTTATCACCCTGCACACAATTAAAATTCAAGCGAATTAAAGACCTCAACATAAAACCAGACACACTAAACCACTTATAAGAAAAAGTGGGGAAGAGCCTTGAACTCATTGGCACAGGAGACAGCTTCCTGAACAGAGCACCAACAGCACAGGTCTAAGAGCAACAATCAATAAATGGGACCTCATGAAACTGAAAAGCTTCTGTAAAGCAAAGGACACTGTTGTCAGAACAAAACTACAGCCTACAGATTGGGAAAAGGTCTTCACCAACCCTATATCTGACAGAAGACTAATATCCAGTATATATAAAGAACTAAAGAAGTTAAACAGCAAAAAATCAAGTAATCCAATTAAAAAATGGAGTACAGAGCTTCACAGAGAATTCTCAATAGAGGAATATTAAATGGCAGAGAAACACTTAAAGAAATGTTCATCCACATTAGCCATCAGGGAAATGCAATTCAAAATGACCCTAAGATTTCACCTTACTCCCATCAGAATGGCTAAGATCAGAAACTCAAGTGACAACACATGCTGGAGAGGTTGTGGAGATAGGGTTTCTTTTATAATTACAAAAATATTTTAAAACTTAAACTGCTGTGATGATCATGAAATTTTGTAAATATAAGGTCTGGATTATACATTTAAAACAGGTGACTATGATAAGCAGAGCATATATGAGTAAAACTATTATGATAGTCAATGAATGATCAATGGCTGGGTGGGTGAGTTGAAAGATCAGGTCAAAAGCCTTCTGTTTCCTCATTTAGTGAGAAAGAAATAGATGTGAAAATGTGAACCGTGTAACAAAGGCCCCTTCACCATAAGCACACAAAGAAAAATTTTTACTCATAAGACACTGCTAAAAAACTCATTTTCAATTGAGTCCATGAGATGGTGCTTGCTATGGTGTCTTCTAGCTTCCAGACATAGCATTTATTTCCAGTTGGGCTTTAATTATATTCGTAATAATTTCTGAAAAACTAATTGCCGTCTGTTTCCTCTATTTATTCTTCGAAGCCATACTTGATCACTGGGAAAATAGCATTCTAGCATCCAGGCAGAGCAGCCAAGTGATGGCAAGCAACCTCTTCCTCTCGCCTATTGCACAACACTATAGCTCTAGCTTATGTGTGTGGGCTGTAACTCTAGGAATTACTGTGGATAATGAAGAAAAGCTGTATGCTTCATGAGCCAGATCAACCAGGAAGAATATAAAACTTCTCTCATTTTAATTCTAGACAGTTACATTTTCAGAGTATTTATTCTGAGAATCTTTTTTTGTTTTGTTTTGAAGACAACAGCTTCTAAAATTAAACTGATTGGAATACTGGCACTTCTATGAGGAAAGCATATATGTTCTAGAGTTAAAAAGATACATTTAAATATTAATTCCATCCTTTATTGGTTGAAAGACCTTGCTATTGAGTCACATTTTTCATGGGTGAAATAATCAAGATTATACGTTCAGGGTCTTCAGAGGATAACATTCTAAGTGTTTGATGATACCCACTAGCGCCTGGGACACTTGAGATGTTGAAAATATGCTTGGTCCTAACTTAAACTTTGTGCATGAGAAACAACTTGATCTTTTCTTTCCAAGAAAAAGTAAATTATTCAATATCAAACTCAGAAGTGCTGCTTGTGACTTTATAACTGAGAGTTATCAGAACCAAAAGCAAAATCCATTATCATTTTCATGAAATCAGAAAGTCACAAGAGACCCAAGTGCCCATACAGAGCACTGCATGATGAAGTGTAGCCCACACTAAGAGAAAACTTTATAGGAATACTAATATGGTAATTAGCCCAGCACCGGGAGAATAGCAAAGAACTGCACAAAAGAAGATGTGTTTTAGTAGAGTTCAATATGTTTTAATACAACTCTTCACAAGTAATAACCAGTTAATCATTTGTTTACCATCTGTCACAGTGTCATAACAGTTAATTTCTCAATTCCCCATGGTAGGTAAGTAATACCTGCCGTGGACAGAGAGACTACCCAAAGATAACATAGTCAAACTCATCATTGAGGGTCAACTGCCCAAGTCTGTTTCTTTCCAAGCCAATCAAATTGTGGAATTGCAGAAAGAATAATAGTGAGTTTTAGACTAGTGAGGTCCTCTTAACAGGGCTCAGGTCATAGTAAGGTAACCGAGAGGTACCTTTTCAAGTTTACGAGGGGGACAACGAATGGAAAACTAAGGATGGATCTCATTCATCTACATAGGATAATACATGAAATAAAGAATAAAACAACGAAAGGGAAATGTGAAATACAAATAAAAATTTCTATAATGTATAAATAAAAGAGATGAGAAAATAGAAAGTAAAGATTTTCTGTTTTTTTTTTCCTTGAATTTTTTAGATAAACGATGCCTAAGGTATTGCTGTCAGAATAACTTTACCAAAAACTATAAAGAGGTTCTATGGACTGGTAACAAGTGACCCCAGACATGATAAAAACAGAGAACACCAGGAAAGGCAAGCATGTCATTATAAAATACTCTATTACTTCACGGTTCTCAAAGATAGCATCAGATATTAGCTAATAAAAGGAGGTAAAAATAATGAATGGTATAGAAAAGGAACTGACAAACTTAAGAAAAAAGTGAAGAACAAATTAAAACCTTTAAAGATTTTGAAATCTCATTATAGGTAGGTAGGAACTGAATTGCAGTAGAAAATCGTCATCTAGGGACAAGAAGGACAAACTTGCAGGGAGATGGATGCAAAAGTCAGAGAAAGAAGATAAAGGCATTACAAGGATCACACACTCAGTAAAATCCCAAAGGAAAAGGCAGTGGAAGAGCAATTTATGAGTAAGTGATCTTAGGGAAGACAAACTATAACACATGGAAAAAAAAATCACAGGATCTGTGAGTCAGATCAAAAGAAAATCAGTTTAAGGGAAGAATATGCCACCGAATGTACAGAAATATAAAAAGGAGAAGGTACTTCCTAGTTATCTGGACAAAAATTACAGGACATTCACTACAACAAAAAAGAAGTCAACAAAGCAGGTCTCTGGCTCTAATTAGCCCAGGACATTTCCACAACTCAAAATCTACCCACACATTTCAGCTGGAAGAAATTTTTCATAAGCTGGAAGGCATTGTCTTTAACAAACAGGGAAAAAAAAACAGCCAGGAAATAAGGCAGTAATGATTCCTTCATTTACACCCACTTGAAGATAGAAAACCTACAAACAATATGTAGAATTACAGTAAGTTAATTCTAATTGGTTGTGAGGTTAGATTGCAGAAAAGTCTGACAGAGAAAACCAAATAAAATTAGGTAGATAAATAAGAAAGTTAATAACATTGCACACGATGGAACATCTGGGTATTCCATAAATCACAAAAGCAGTTCACCTGATTTGTAATAATAAATTTTTAGACATGGACCAGGATGAACACCATGATATGCCCATAAAAGAGGAAGAATGGAGAGTAGGTAAGGTAAGGAAACTGGCTTGATGATGCTTTAAAGGGAATCTTTATACTTGCTTTCACATTTTCCACTATGTACTTAAATGCATATACATTATGTTATATGTATACATGCATGCATACATGGGCATAACAAATAGAAAATCATATTTTTGTTTGATATGGAGATTTAAGCACATAGTACATGTAACTTGTAAATGTAACTATAGTTAGAAATTATATAGAGTCTAAATCACAACATAAAAACTCAAGGTTAAGGAAAGAAAACTAAGAAATGATAAATATAAGATTTTGTAATTGTAAAACTACATAGTTAATACTAAAAAATTATAAAACTGCAAATTTCTTGATATTGCTATATTTTGTGATATAATTATGTATATAAAATAAGACAAAATTTGAATTACCTCATTTCTTTTTTTAATTTTTTTTTCTTTTTTTCCTTTTTTTTAAATTTTATTTTTCTTTTTAGTTACATTTTGTTAACTCTGTGTCCCCACTGTATCCCGCTCCCTCATTCCCTTCCCAACCCCACACTCCCTCCCTGGTCTCCTCCCTGCCCCTTTCCAAGTCCACTGATAGGGAAGGACCTCCTCCCCTTTCATTTGACCCTGTTTTATCAGGTATCTTCAAAGCTGGCTGTAGAGTCCTCCTCTGTGACCTAACAGGACTGCTCCTCCCCTGGGGGAGGGGGAGTCAAGGAGCCTGACCTTGAGATCCTGTTAGAAATAGTCCTTGTTCCCTTACTTTGGAAAACTACTTGGTTACTGAGCTACCACGGGCCACATCCAAGCAGAAGTTCTAGGTTATACCCATAGATGGTCCTTGGTTGAGTGTCAGTCTCAGAAAAGACCCTGTGCCTGGATATATTTGCAGGCAAGTGGTGGGATCTAAAAAGATCATTCTGAGTGAAGTATCCCAGAAGGATAAAGACAAACATGGTATATACTCGCTTATATAGACCTACAAGATATCATAAACATAATGAAATCTACAACCTAAAGAAGATAATCAAGAAAGTGGACACGGGCAAAAATGATCAATCCTCATTTAGAAAGACAAATGGGATGTGCATTGAAGGTATGACAGGAATCTACTGCAAAAGGCATCTGAAAGACTCTACCTAGCAGTGTTTCAAAGCAGACACTAAGACTCATAACCAAACCCTCGGCAGAGTGTAGGGAATCATACGAAAAAAGGGGAGTTAGTATGATATGGAAAGGATATGAGGTCTACAAGGACCAAATATATCCGGGCACAGGGTCTTTTATAAATTTTTTATTTAACTTTTATTAATTACATTTTATTCATTTTGTATCCCACCCATAAGCCCCTCCTTCTTCCCCTCCTGATCCCACCCTACCTCCCCTTTCTGCATGCATGCACTCCCCAAGTCCACTGATAGGGGAGGTCCTCCTTTCCTTCTTTCTGATCTTAGACTATCAGTTCTCATCAGAAGTGGCTGCATTGTCCTCTTCTGTGGCCTGGTAAGGCTGCTCCCCCCTCAGAAGGAGGTGAACAAAGAGCAGACCAATCAGATTATGTCAGAGGCAGTCCCTCTTCCCATTACTATGTAACCCTCTTGGACACTGAACTGCCATGGGCTACATCTGTGCAGGGGTTCTAGGTTATCTCCATGAATAGTCCTTGGTTGGAGTATGAGTCTCTGAGAAGTTCCCTGTGTTCAAATTTTCTTGTTCTGTTGCTCTCCTTGTGGAGTTCCTGTCCTCTCCAGCTCTTACTATTTCCTACTTCTTACATAAAATTCCATTCACTCTGCCCGACAGTTGGCCATCAGGCTCAGCATCTGCTTTGATAGTCTACAGGGCAGAGGCTTTCAGAGGCTCTCTGTGGCAGGTTCCTAGTTTGTTTCCTGTTTTCTTCTTCTGGCTTTCAGAGGCCCTCTGTAGCAGGTTCCTAGGTTGTTTCCTGTTTTCTTCTTCTGATGTCCATCCTCTTTGCCTTTCAGGATGGGGATTGAGCATTTTAGTTAGGGCCCTCTCTTTTGCTTAGTTTGTTTAGATGTACAGATTTTAGCGGGTTTATCCTATGTTGTATGTTTATATGAGTGAGTATATACCGTGTGTGTCTTTTTGCTTCTGGGACAACTCACTCAGGATGATCCTTTCTAGGTCCCACAATCTACCTGCAAATTTCATGATTTCCTTATTTTTCATTGCTGAGTAATACTCCATTGTATAGATGTACCACAGTTTCTGCATCCATTCTTCAGTTGAGGGGCATGTGGGCTGTTTCCAGCTTCTGGCTATTACAAATAAAGCTGATACAAACATGGTTGAGCAAATGTCCTTTTTGTGTATTTGAGCCTCTTCTGGATATATGCTTAGGAGTGGTATGGCTGGATCTTGAGGAAGCACTATTCTTAGTTGTCTGAGAAAGCGCCAGATTGATTTCCAGAGTGGTTGTACAAGTTTACATTCCCACCAGCAATGGAGAAGGGTTCCCCTTTCTCCACAACCTCTCCAGCATATGTTGTCCCTTGAGTTTTTGATCTTGGCCATTCTGATGGGTTTAAGGTGAAATCTCAGGGTTGTTTTGATTTGCATTTCCCTAATGGCTAATGAGGTTGAGCATTTTTTTTAAATGCTTCTCTGCCATTCGATATTCCTCTAAAGAGAGTTCTCTGTTTAGCTCTGTTCCCCATTTTTTAAGTGGATTACTTGGTTTGCTGTTTTTCAGCTTCTTTAGTTCTTTATATATACTGGATATGAGTCCTCTGTCAGATACAGGGTTGGTGATGGTTCTTTCGCAATCTGTAGGCAGTCCCTTTGTTTTGATGACGGTGTTCTTTGCTTTACAGAAGCTTTTCAGTTTCATGAGGTCCCATTTATTGATTGTTGCTCTTAGAGCCTGTGCTGTTGGTGTTCTGTTCAGGAAGTTTTCTCCTGTACCAATGAGTTCTAGGGTATTCCCCACTTTTTTTCCTAGCCGATTTAATGTGTCTCGTTTTATTTTTAGGTCTTTGATCCACTTGGATTTCAGTTTTGTGCATGGTGATAAATATGGATCTATTTTCATTTTTCTACATGTAGACATCCAGTTGGACCAGCACCATTTGTTGAAGATGCTGTCTTTTTTCCATTGTATGGTTTTGGCATCTTTGTCAAAAATCAGATGTCCATAAGTGTATGGGTTTATTTCTGGGTCTTCTGTTCAGTTCCTTTGATCCACCATTCTATATCTATGCCAGTACCATGCAGTTTTTATAACTGTTGCTCTATAGTACCGCTTGAGATCAGGGATGGAGATACCTCCAGAAGATCTTTTATTGTAGAGGATTGTTTTAGCAATTCTGGGTTTCTTGTTATTCCATACGAAGTTGAGAATTTTTCTTTCCAGGTCTGTAAAGAAATGTGTTGGCACATTGATGGGAATTGCATTAAATCTGTAGATTGCTTTTGGTAAGATGGCCATTTTTACTATGTTAATCCTGCCAAGCCATGAGCATGGGAGATCTTTCCATCTTCTCATATCTTCTTCTAATTCTTTCTTCAGAGACTTGAAATTTTTTTCATACAAGGCTTTGACTTGCTTGGATACGGTTACACCAAGGTACTTTATGCCCCTTGTGGCTATTGTGAAGGGTGTTGTTTCCCTAATTTCTTTCTCAGCCATTTTGTCTTTTGTATACAAGAGTGCTACTGATTTTTTTTTAAGTTAATTTTAGATCCAGCAACTTTGCTGAAGGTATTTATCAGCTGTAGGAGTTCCCTGGTAGAGTTTTTGGGGTCACTCAATATACTATCATATCATCTGCAAATAGTGATAATTTGACTTCTTCCTTTCCAATCTGTATTCCCTTGATTTCCTTCAACTGTCTTATTGCTCTAGCAAGGACTTCCAGCACTATGTTGAAGAGATATGGAGACAGTGGGCAGCCTTGCCTTGTCCCTGATTTCAGTGGGATTGCTTTAAGTTTCTCTCCGTTCAGTTTGATGTTGGCTATAGGCTTGCTGTATATAGCCTTTACTATGTTTAGATATGTGCCTTGTATCCCTGATCTCTCCAATACTTTAAACATGAATGGATGTTGGAGTTTGTCAAATGCTTTTTCAGGATCTAAGGAGATGATCATATGGTTTTTCTCTTTCAGGTTGTTTATGTGGTGGATCACATTGATGGATTTCTGTATAATGAACCAGCTCTGCATATCTGGGATGAAGCCTACTTGGTCATAGTAGATAATATCTTTGATGTGTTCTCGTATTCGGTTTGCAATTACTGTGTTAAGTATTTTTGCATCAATGTTCATAAGGGAGATTGGCCTGAAATTCTCTTTCTTTATTGAGTCTTTGTGAGGTTTAGGTACCAAGGTGACTGTGGCTTTTAGAATGAATTTGGTAATGTTCCTTCTGTTTCTATTTTGTGGAATAGTTTGAAGAGAATTGGAGTTAGCTCTTCTTTGAAGGTCTGGTAGAAGTCTGCGCTGAAGCCATCTGGTCCTGGGCTTTTTTGGATGGGAGACTTTTGATGACCGCTTCTATTTCTTTGGGGG
>NW_026586550.1:8988003-9013163 GCF_907164565.1 Psammomys obesus
GGGTTTGTGGATCTTGTTGATTTTCTCAAAGAACCAGCTCTTGGTTTCATTGATTCTTTGAATTGTTTTATTTGTTTCTAATTGATTGATTTCAACCCTGAGTTTGATTATTTCCAGCCATCTACTCCTTTTTGGTGTGTCTGCTTCTTCTTTTTCTAGGGTTTTTAGGTGAGCCATTAAGTTGCTTGAATGAGCTGTCTCGAATTTCTTCTTGAAGGCACTTAGTGCTATGAACTTTCCTCTTAGCACTGCTTTCATTGTGTCCCACAAGTTTGGGTATGTTGTGCCTTCATTTTCATTGAGTTCTAGGAAGACTTTAATTTCTTTCTTTATTTCTTCCCTGACCCAACTGTCATTTATTAACAAGTTGTTCAGTTTCCATGTGTGTGTAGGCTTTTTGCTATTTCTGTTGTTGTTGAAGTCCAGCTTTATTCCATGGTGATCAGACAAGATACAAGGAATTATTTCAGTCTTCTTGTATCTCTTGAGGCTTGCTTTGTGACCAACTATATGGCCTATTTTGGAGACAGTTCCATGAGGTGCTGAGAAGAAGGTAAATTCTTTTGTGTTTGGGTGTAAAGTTCTGTAATGTCTGTGAGGTCCTTTTAAATATTTTTTCTATAAATAACGTTTTTTACTTTATGACTATTTTCTTTTCAGGAATTAAAAACTTTAAAACTTACCAATATTGAATTGAATTACATTTCTTTTATACTTGAATGTCAAAATTGTGATACAGGACATGTAATCAGCCTTAAATTAGAAAACAACCTCCCATATCTTACTGTCAAAAGACAAATTTTTATTTTTCCTATTTAGGCTCTCCAGGACATTAACTCTTATATATTCCTACTTTTGAAGTGGACATGTGTTTTCTATCAGGTCATGACCCATCATCTTCTTAGTAGCAGGTTCATTCAATTTTTTCTTGTAATCTTTCTTCTATCTTCTAAAAACTTCAAAAATAGTTTTAGATACTTATAAAGAACAGATACATATTTCTCAGTTTTAGAGTCAGAAACACTTAATGTCAAGATTTGGTTTTGGTGAATGTTGAGAATAGCCTCCTTATGTTCTCACATGACAGAAAATCAGCAGGGACATCCCCTCAAGCTCTTTCCAAAAACAGGGGCTCAAATATAATCCTCTGAGTTTTGGGGAAGCCTTTGGCCTCAACACTCACAAAAGGTCCCCCTTCAACTGTCGTCAACTTCACCCCATCATAATAAAACTTCGGAAACATTTAACTCACGGCAGGGAATAATGGACAATTCTGTGGTCAGATAGCAAGTTTTCATATTGGCTACCCAGATCTGTTTCCACACTCACTCTCATTTTGATGTTTCTCTAGCTGTCCAGGGACTGACCCCTGGCAGCCACCAAAGCCAGATAATAAGCACTGAAACTATGAAGCAGGTCCTTGCACCTTCTTCTTTAAATATGTCTTTATCACTCATAGACCTTGTTTTCTGCTAAGATTTTATGAATCAGTCTTGATTTAAATTATACTGAATTTTTAGACTAGTTTAAGAACAATCAACTTCTTTGTAATGTAGACTATTTCAAATAATATTCTTAAATTTCCTCAATGATTTTCTATGGGGCTTATAATTCTCTGAATAAAGACAATGCACTTCTTTCGAGGGATTTGTTTTTATCACTTACATTGTTCTGATTGAGCTCACAACAAAATCCCAAACACTGAGTGGCTTAAGTAACAGAAATTTATTTTTTCAAGATTTTAAAGGCTAAAAATAGAGATTATTGGAAGGAGCACTTCACTTTCTCTGAGGAAAGATTCCATTCTCACTTCTGAGGGCCACCTTTATGCACTCTCTTCAACTTAGCAGAAAAGAGTAAGAGGAGTCATTTTAAGAATTATCTTATTTTTACATCATCTTGTTTATATGTACATAAGTGAATGTGAGTACAGATGCCTACAGAGGCAAAAGAAGAATCCATATATACTAAAGCTGGAGTTAAGGTGGTTGTGAGAAGCCATTCTCAACCACTTAGCTGTCTCTCCAGCACTTAGAGAATGAACCGTGTGTGTGTAAGTGTGTGTGTGTGTGTATGTGTGTGTTTTCTTATAAGAACAGAAAAGAAATATAGTTCTGTTGGTTCATGGATTTACCCACATGAATCAGTTTCAACTTGTTCGCCATTTATTAAATTTATTTTATCCAATGAAAATGTATGTTATTTACGTTATTTACATTAATTTATTTACATTAATTTATTTTATCCAATGTGAATGTATTTTATCCAATGTAAATGTCCTTCAACAGGTGAATAAATTGTGATATACTAGCAAGACACCATTCATTAATAAAAAGAATGAATTGTGAATTATTGGTGTGTTGGTCCTCCTTTCCACGGGTCCAGCCCAAGGGTGAGGACAGGAGATCCAGGCCAAGGAAGTAACAGACACCGGGAGTCTGATGAATGCAAACCAAAGCAAGAAGCTGCAGATTCGTTTATTCCAGAAGAGAGAGCACGTTACGTACCAAGATTCCTCCACACCATCTCGGAGCCTGCCACTGGTTGTTCCTCTCTGGGCAGACTCTCCACTTTCTGTGGGACTTTCATAGTCATGTCAGCAGGAGTTGACCCATTGCTGAGGATGTCTACATTTGTGCATATGTGAATAAATGAACAACACAAACAAATCTCAATGTGATATATACTGAGCTCTGGAGAGATGGCTTCAACTTTTAGAACATTTACTGCTCTTTTAGAGGATGCAGGTTTAATTTCTAGTATCCACAGTGGGGCTCACGATGTTCTGATTCCAGGTCCAGGTAATCCGGAACCTTCTTCTCACCTTGTGTAGATACAGGCACACCTGTGGTACAAACACATGCACGCAGGTTGAGCCCTTATACACATAAAAATAAAACTAATGAAATTACTTTAAAAAATGGTGGTGCAGGATTTTGTTTTATGTATTTGTGTGGGAGGTGGGGAGGTTCTTTATAAATGGGGAGTTTTAAATAACTTGGACCAACAGTTCTCAAAATTTGTTCTGTAGTCTTCTTTGCAAGAGCCTCTCAGGAAATCCACAAATCCATATGCATTTGCATAATGAAAAGGATATAGTTACATGCAGAAAAATCATCAGAAAATGGTTTTTGAGAATGGGATATTTCTGGTTCTGTTGCTCTCCTTGTGGGGTTCCTGTCCTCTCCAGCTCTTAGTATTTCCCACTTCTTATATAAGAATCCGTGCACTCTGCCCAACAGTTGGCCATAAGTCTCAGCGTCTGCTTTGATAGTCTGCAGGGCAGAGCCTTTCAGAGGCCCTCTGTGGCAGGTTTCTAGGTTGTTTCCTGTTTTCTTCTTCTTCTAATGTCCATCCTCTTTTCCTTTCGGGATGGGGATTGAGCATTTTAGTCAGGGTCCTCTCTCTTGATTAGGTTCTTTAGATGTAGAGATTTTAGTAGGTTTATCCTATGTTATATGTCTATATGAGTGAACACAGGGGTCTTCCCAGACACTCATACTCCAACCAAGTACCAGACATGGAGATAACCTAGATCCCCTGCACAGATATAGCCCATGGCAGTTTAGTGTCCAAGTGGGTTACATAGTAATGGGAAGAGGGACTGTCTCTGACATAATCTGATTGGCCTGCTCTTTGATCACCTCCCCCTGAGGGGGGAGCAGCCTTAACAGGCCACAGAAGATGACAATGCAGTTACTCCTGATGTGATCTGATAGACTAAGATCAGAAGGAAGGAGAGGAGGACCTCCCCTATCAGTGGACTTGGGGAGGGGCATGCATGAAGAAGGGAACGGGAGGGTGGGACTGGCAGGGGAGGAGGGAGTGGCTTATGGGGGGATACAAAGTGAATAAAGTGTAATTAATAAAATAAAATTAAATTAAAAAATGGGATATTTCAACCGATAATAGGCTATGGGATAGTGATGGACATGCAAGAACTGACAAAGCGGTGCCACCCTGGAATGCAAGGCACAGGTTAAACAGCTGAAGAGACCACCTTTGCTTTGCCTGTAAGAATGACAAAGAGACCCAGAATGAGGAAGATCAAGTAGAACGAACGGAGGGTTCTGTTTATGGTGCTTAGGGTCAAGCCTATGCTCTCACAAGTCTTAGTGTGTATAATCCACGCCATCTACATCACAATGTAAATCCACATTGTCTGAGACAGCCTTGCACTCTGCCATGCTTACATGTGAACAAATGTGCTCTGAGGAAATCATGGAGGCCAAAAGAGACCAAAATAAACAATAAAAGGCAAAAAGTCCCAAGGAAAAATGATGAATCCAGGGATAAAGTCATTATTTAAAAATTTTCCAATTTGTGTATTTTGACCATTAGGTGATCTATCTATATAATTAACCGGCTATGAAAAACTATTAGAGAACAATAGAAAACTCTTAACATGTTAATAATCAATAAAAAGTCCAATGGAAAGACGATGAGTCTAGATGGGAAAAATCATGGTATTAAAACACCTCCAATTTATATATTTGGATTGTTTTGATCTTTAGGTCATTTCATCCTTAAAATCAACAGGCTATAAAGAACTATCAGAGAACAGTCGAAACTCAAATTGTTTGTGAAACAGTATTGATGAGATAATCTATGATGTAAAACAAAACAAAACAAACAAACAAAGAAAAAACCCACAACAACATAGGAAGGATAAAAGGAATGGCACAAAGCAGATAACCAGTCAGGAGAACAACTCCTTTATACAAGAAAAATGGCTAGGGAATTTGTCGCATAAGAGAAAATAACAAATATTTTCTCTGTCCTGTGCTGAAAAAAAAAATTGTGCTAACTCAAACAATTAAAAGAAAGTCTATCTCTAAAATTATTCTATGACGTCGTAAAGACCCTGAAAATGGCTGCAGCTGAGAAAATCTGTAAGCAGCAGTTCTCAAACAGATAACATAGTCAGCAGCCGCTCCAAAGCCCACCAAACAATGGAGTAGTGCTCTCAGACTTCCCTGGGTAAATTATTCCCAGGAATTCCATATTCTACCCAATCAGCAGTCAAATGCCATGGTAGGCTAAAAATAGCTCTAGATAGGTAAAAACACAGGGGATTTTTCTAACGCACTTTATTTATATAAAATTGGTTAGGAGAGAGCTTAAAAAAAGCTAATCAGTACTCTAAGGATGAATAGGTTCAGAAAGGGGGATAAATACACAAAATAGAATCTTTTCAACCCTAGAGACATGACAAATGAAATAGTAGATTATGCAGCAAAATGGTTGGAAGTGCTGTGTTTTAGGTTTAAAAATAATAGTAACAATCATAAGGCAGTCACGGAAAGACAAGTGCATGCTCTCGCTCTTCTGTCTTTCCATCTGTGTTTCTCTAGCTCTCTGTCTCTGCCCTCCATCCAACCTTGAACCTAGAATAGTGATTCCTAGAGGGATGGGGAAATAGGGATAAAGAAAGCTTGAATTTAATCAGTGCACACAGGAGACCTATGTGAAATATCACACCAAAACCCATTACAATTAATCAGAAATAAAATATATTAAAAATAAGAAGTAGGGGGAATAAAGAAAATACTCTAGGGCAGAAAAGGAAAGTCAAGGTGAAATGACACTCATGTAAAGACCAACATCTGTGATGCTTCAAGCTCCAACAGGAAGGCTCTGGGGCAAAGAAACTCAGTTGATCATAGACTGCAAGCCAGAAAGAGAGCCAAAATGATAATGTGGTGAGAAAAATTGAAGACCAATACTACAGAAGACAGTAAATACAAATTTTGAATATCACTCTTGTGTAAGTGATATAGTGAACACTTCTCAAACCCTATAATGTAACTCTTCAGTATATGTTTAAAAATCCTAGAAATTACCAAATATTTCTCAGAAATGCTAACATCAATCTATCTGCAAATCACACAACAAAAATTTTCATCCTTATGGCAGCACAAGCCTCAGTTACAGGGAATCTAACCTCCTCATATGACCTTTGAAGGTATCAGGCATACATAGTACACAGACAGACATGCAGGCAAAAATGGCTTTCATATACATAAAATATAAATAAATCTTAAAGAAAGGGAGAACCAAATGGAATGGAAAGAGTAATCGTTATTAATGTCCTTCCCCAATTAAACTAAAGATCCTTCCCAGTTACTTTTAGCATTCTCTTAGTTTTCTCTAAATAAAACAATACCAAAGTAGATATTGGCACATGGAAATACAGCTCAGTGTAGATAGAACAACACATCCATAGTGATTGTCATCAGCATTTGAGGGAAAGTAATAGTACCAGACTGATGGGGTAACCACCTCCTGACACCAGGCCTATGTTTTTTCTGGATGATGCCTTTAACTGCAATTCCAGGGTATTCAAACCCCTGAGGGATCTGAGGGCACCTCCATGCACATACACAGACATAAGCTGATACAGCACACATGTGCACACGCAGGTATACTATATACACATATATTGAAAACAATCATTTGCAAATAAAAAGACCTACGTGTAGCTCAGGGAGAGCCATCCCTGTAATTTTTGACAGTATTATGTCTTGCTGATCCCTTTTAGGCAAGGAGAATATTGAAAGTCCTTCGCAAACATATTCCTGTATTTATTTATTTCCATATCCAATGGGTTTTACATTATGTATTTTGGATGGAAATACAGTAAAATTAAACATTTTACAGTACTTGGTTTTGGGTATGGCACAAGTCTTCTATATTTTAACATCTGTTTGGATCTGTCAGTTTAGCAACATTGATGTGGTTGCATTTTTGACCCTTAACTTTTTCTATTTTATATTTCAAAACAATCTTGAAAATTCTAAGTAGGGCCGTTGGCTTTAATAAAATTGCACACACCTTTCTTTAACACAACAGCTTCTGCCTCTTGAACACACTATCATAGCAGCTGCACTCACTCATACTTTATGCCCTATGGATTTTTTTCTCCGTCAAATCTATGTTACATTCTAGTCTTCTTTTGTTTATTTTTATTCTTCATGTCTCTATGGCTACAAAAAAAAAAACCTCAAAACTGTATCGTAAATTTTTTAATTAGTAATTTTGTGATTTTCAAATATAATTGGAATCTCTCCTGCATTTATCAACTACAAGTAAGATGAGTCTTTTTGTTGCTGTTTGCTTTGTGGAATGTATTTTAAAGACATGGTTTTCTCCCAAACCTTTACATTATATTAAATCTTTATATTAGCTGAAATTTTTCTTATTCAATCTTCTTTGTCTGCCTTTCCTTATTCTTTGATACAGATTTCTAGAGAGTCACTCAATTTAGTGATTTTTTAAATATTTTATATTAATTAAAGTTTATTAGCTTTTTAATCCAGCTGTAGCCTCCTCCCTCATTCCCTCCCAATACCACCCTCCCTCATCTCCTCCCTTGCCCCTCTCTAAGTCCACTGATACAGGAGGTCTTCCTCCATCTGACCCTAGCCTATCAGGTCTCATCTGGACTGACTGCATTGTCTTCCTCCGTGGCCTGGCAAGGATGCTCCCCCACTCAGGGGGAAGTGATCAAAGATCCAGCCACTAAGTTCATGTCAGAGACAGTCCCTGTTCCCCTTACTAGGGAATCCACTTAGAGACTGAGCAGGGGTTGACTCTACCAAACAGTGTATCAAAGCAAATGCTGAGACTCATAGCCAAACTTTGAGCAGAGTGCAGGGAATCTTATAAAAGAAGGGGGAGATAGAAAGACCTGGAGGGGACAGGAGCTCCACAAGGAGAGTGACAGAACCAAAAAATCTGGACACAGGGGTCCTTTCCAAGACTGATACTCCAACCAAGGACCATTCATGATTATAACTTATTGTGATCCTTCATTTCACTTTAAACATTATTCACTTCATACTGGCAACTGTGTTTTAAGTAACGTATAGAAATAGAACTTAAAATGGCATAAAAAAGTATGTGGAGGCTATAAAGAGGCTGAATAGAAACAGAAAAATCTGACCTGGAGAGGCTCAGAAGGCAATTTTTAAATTTCTGCCAGCAAGCTACTTGTTAGTGGAGTTCAATTTTAAGCCACATTTTACACAATGTTTTGTTGATTGAAGATGATAATTAAACTGATCAACTAATTGTGGTTTGTTTCCCTATTTTATCCATATAAAACCAGTAGACATTTCTCACACAGTAAAATTATTGTCTACTTTCATAGTTTAAAATTTATTGGAACATCTTCCCTCTTGATTACTGCTATTGTTTTAATAAAAAAATAGATGTAGCAAAGCCTGCTGCTCTAACAGCTCAGATGGGCATATATATTTGGTTAAGTAAACCTGGAATATATAATTCTTATTCTCACAGAGCATAGGGCAAGAGATTAACTCTGCAATCTAGCATAAACAAAGGTATAAAACAAACAAAAAACCAATTCAACCAAAAGTAAAACTTGAAAGATAGAACAAGGGGACAAAGAAAATTAAGCAGAGATATGGCAGGTTCCTTAAACCCTATGAGTATTGGAAGCTTACTCTTCAATATTTTTTTCAAGTGTGCTATAGACTTGAAATGGTTCATAATTTCAGGCTGCCAGCTGTTGGAAATGAAGAGAACATCAGATGACTTATTCACTTAATTAATCAATTAGCAAGTTCCAGCTGTTAGCCAAAAAGGTAGCCATACTGCAGACCTTTGGGATCCTGGTGTTTCTAGAATTATGTCTGAAAATGAAATTCTAGTGGTGGATAGATAGTAGTTTTAGTGCCTCTATATTATTATGTTGCCTGTGTTGAAACAGAGATTTATTATTCAAAAATATTAAGAAAAATAGAGGGATAAGAATAGTGAGGTATTTTCTCTCATGGTATCTTGAAAAACTTGTGTCTACCGTTACTATGGACAAATAAGGAAAACTTGTTTTATTTTCATATACACTGTGCTAAGAACTAAGATAGAAAAACTGTGAGAAATTGCAGCGCGATTCTTTAGGCCTGGCCATTGTGTTTTTCTGCTTTACTCCAGGGTGCGGCAGGAGAATTTTCTGGTCTAATCTACTTGGTGTCTGCAGGCCTCTTGTGTGCTTAGAAAGACATCTCTTTCCTTAGATAGGGGAAATTTTCTTCAATGATTTTGTTGAAAATATTTCTGGTCCTTAAAAAAGCTGGGCATTTTTTTCTTTTTTCTATTTCTATTATTCTTAGGTTTTGTCTTTTCATGGTGTCCTTGATTTATTGGATGTTTTGTGTCAGGAATTTTTTGAATTTAACATTTTCTTTGATCAATGCATAAATTTCTTTCATTGTGTCTTCTACACCTAAAATTCTTTCATCCACCCCCTATATTCTGTTGGTGATGCTCTACAGTTCTTAGTTTTTTCCTCTAAGTTCGCCTTCTCCAGGATTTTCTCAGTTTATGCTTTCTTTGTTGTTTGTATTTCCACCTTCAGATCTTGAATTGTTTTATTGATTTCTTTCACCTCTTTGTTTGTATTTTCCTGCATTTCTTTAAACGATTTCTTCAATTCCTTTGCCTGTATTTTTTTTCCTTTGAGTGATTTATTCATTTCCTTTCTTAAGCCCTCAAACTGTTTGACTGTATATTCTCATATTTTTTAAAGGATTTTATTATTTTCCTCCATTATCATTTTCATAAGCATAGATTTAAGGTCATTTTCTTGTGTTTCAGTTGTGTTAGGGTATCCAGGAGTGCTTACCCTGGGGTAAGTGGGTTCTGGAGATGCCATATGCTCTGGCTTTTGTTGACTGTGTTTTAAACACTTGCCTTTAAACATCTGGTTGTCTCTAACATTGGCTAATAGTTCTTGGTGCCCACTTTCTTGGAGAGAGGGTGTTTTGGATGGGAAGATCTCTGGGCAGGAAGCTGGATATTCCTGCAGGAACCCTCCTGGGAATTGTGGGTACAGTTTCAGACTAGCAGGTACTTCTCAAGGACTTGCTCATGGCTATCCTCAGATGTATGATTCTGAGGACTGACTGGACTCTTCAGGAGCCCAGGAGCCCTCTTCTTACCAGGGGAAGTCCCAGAGTGAGCCACACCATGACTGGCTTTCTTGTTGTGAGGTTAAAGTGCTCCAGCTGCCCAGACACTGTGCTCATACATGGTGCTCACTGGGTGCACTCATTTTGGAGAACCTATGAAACTCACAGGCCTAGCCCTCTTCCTTTAGGGAGACTAATTTAGCTTTGGAGCAGCGACTAGAGTTGTTTCAGTGGATCCTGGGCATCAAGAGGCCCTCAGGTTGGAGCAGCGTGCCCTGGTACCTGGAAGGTATCCGTGGGATAGTGAGAGCTGGGAGATGGCCAGGAGCACTGTGGGAACTTGGGAACTTTTCCCAGGATTAGTCAGGTGACCTGAGGTTGGACCACTTGTTTCCCTCAGTGTGGTGTCTCTTCTCACCTAGAAAACACAGACATAACCAGTGCACTCAGTGCCATCGTCTTGGATCTGAAGGAAGATTTGTAATTATAGTCTCATTCTGGAACGTGTAGGACCTATCATATCATACTGGAAGTCGGGGTTGTGATTAGTGCTCTGATAACAAGGAAGGTAATTTCAAATTTCTCTTAAGAGCATCTCCCAGTCCAGGGTATGGCTATTTATAAGCAAATTTCTGATAAATGTTCTCTTATTTTCCATATATGCCACCAAAAAAATGAAGATTCAGAGCTCTGAATTCTTACTATAAAAGAAAAAAAATAGAAGACATAAAATACTTAACTAAATGAGCTCTAACAGGGAGAGGAGTATCCAACTCTGTGAAGAAATAGGTAAATACATGTGGATTTGACACTCTACTATCTATAAAAATTCACAGTGTAGCACACTGTGATCTTAAGCATGGAAACATAAAAATGATATATTTGAATATAAGGAAGAAAGTTGTCATGACTTCTGATTTAATGACAATACATAACCTCATTTTTTTTTCAGAATTTCAGCACTGAGACTAACAGAATGGAGGTGGATATTCTACTAGCTTATGTTTAGTTAATGTTTTTCTATTTGTATATGTGTGAGTATGAATGTTTGCATGTATGTGGGTATCCATATCTGTGTGTACATGGACACAGGTGCAGGTGAAGGCCCAAGGTTACTAGCAAGAATCATTTCTCATTACTCCTTTACCTGAGTGAATCAGGCAGGGTCTCTCAGTCAAACCCAGGGTTCACTAATACGGCTAGTTTCATAAGCCAGTTCTTGGGATACTCTGTCTCCACCTTTAAAGGCTGTAATTGCAACCAGGCCACCACAACCACCCAGCATTTACCTGAACTCTGGTCCTACTTATGCAGCAAGCTTTTTAACCATTCAGCCTTTATCTAATCCCTCATTAATCTTAAAATCAAAAGATGTAGTATAGACACCCAGAAAGGAAGTCATAGCACAGTTACTTAACTATCTTTGAGTTACTGTTTCCCCTTCCACATATCATAATGATTAAAATCAAATGAAGATAATGTATAATAGGCATTGTGGGATACTCATAATGTTAAATAAATATTGTATTTTAGTATAGCTTCTATGTTTAGGTATACATATGATTATCCTATTTTTGTCACTAACATAAATTTTCAATATGGGAGCACAGAAAAAAATAATTATAAAGTGTTATGTTGCTTGATTACAATTTCTTCTTATTATTTATTTACTTATTCATCCATTTATACCACACCAATCATCGTACTAAGATTCATCTTTGATCATGAAACCGTGTTTGCGTTCCTGACTTTCAGAAATAAAACCTAGACTTCAGTTGGACCTTAAGTGCCTTTTTTTTACCGTTCAAAATTATTCTGAACATTTGAACTTTTGCCCTGGTGTTTGCAATTTCTTCACTGTATAGAAAAAAAAAGCACCAATTCTGGGATATCAAAAGGCAATAAAATTATGAAAAACTAGTAGATTTCTATAAAATGATTCGAGAGCTGTTGTATAAAATGACCTTGAATTGAAGGGTTTGGAGACATGGTAGTTAGTGTAGAGATGGGGGCATAAAATGAGTAGCTCCTCTCCACTGAGTTCAGTAGGAAAGAATTATAAGGAGAACAAGTCAGGAGTCAAAAGAAAAAGTTTGAGCTACATTTACTTATAAAGAAAAAAGACCTTCTTCTCTGGAGGCACCAGCACCCCACAGGACAACTTCCACCCTGGGCTGCTTATTTAGTTCTTTATAAATCCAAGTCTGAAATCACCACTTTGTTCTATCATAACCACTCTGCTTTTCTAGAGCCTGCTTTCCTTTATTCTAAGTGGCAGGAACTTTGAGGGATTATTATCACCCTATTTGTGTCTAAATCACAGCTTCCATTCCTTAAAATTAGCCACTTTTTCCTCCCCCTTGCCTGACATGTTCACTATTGTCATGATATATGGCTTGAAGCATAGCATTTGATCACAGATAGGCGGTTGTTACCTAGTTTGAGCTCAGCAAGAGAGCAGATGGGAGACTGGAAGACAGAAAGCTTCTATATATACACACCTAGGCAGAAATGATGGGGAAGGGGAGAGTTGAGATAAAGAACATGCCAAGTAAATTGCAGCCATTAGGTTAAAACTTTGTAAGTAGAATACAGTTAAATGGAAATGCACTGTAGAGTTAGATTCTAACTTAGAGAACAACAGGACTGTGTCTAGATCTGCTACCACAGCCTGTCACTCCTATTTAGAACACTCTGACCCATAGGTGTGAGTACTGCCAGCCCTGGAAAAGAAAGAAATGTAATTAATTATACCTACATTACTCTGAGATAATTGAGTTCTTGCCCTAATAAGTCCTTTGAATTTTGCTTTGAAATCTACAGCACCAACCTTGAATATCCCTTTTCCATTTTCTCCCCAACAGGCTAACCAAACAATTTGTTGGAATTACAAATATAAAGAACTTCCCTCCCAAGCAAGATGAATTCTGACTTTATTTTACCCTAGATATTTTGCTGGGTTTTTAGAATTCATTACAGTGTCTAAGCCTAATATAACCCATTGTACACTGACGACTAAACATTAGACTCTACCTTATGCATGCCAGTGAACATTATTTTGTTTAATTATGTCATGCCATCAATAAATATAATCTAAAATAGCTAATATGAAGATCTTTGGATTTTACATAAGAGAAATTACATCAGAATCTAAGCTCTAGCTCCATTCTTTTTTTATAATTTTATATTAATCACAGGTAAATTACTTTTTTATCCCAGCTGTAACCCCCTCCTTCATTCCCTCCCAATATCACCCTCCCTCCTTCATTTCCTCCCTACCCCTTTCCAAGTCCACTGATAGGGGAGGACCTCCTCCCCTTCCATCTGAAGCTAGCTTATCAGGTCTCATCAGGACTGCCTGCAATGTCCTTATCTGTGGCCTAGCATGGCTATTCCTCCCTCAGGGTGGCGGAGGAGATCAATGAGCCAGTCACTGAGTTCATGTCAGAAATAATCCTTGTCCCCCATACTAGGGAACTCACTTGGATACTGAGCTATAATGTGCTACATCCAAGCAGGGGTTTTAGGCTATATCCATACACGGTACTTTGTTGGATAAACAGTCTCATAGAAGACCCCTGTGCCCTGTTATATTTGGTCCTTGTGGAACTCCTGACCCCTCTAGGTCATACTAACTCCCCCTTCTTTCATATGATTCCTTGCACTCTGTGGAAGGTTTGGGTTATTAGTCTCAGCATCTGCTTTGATACACTGCTAAGTAGAGTCTTTCAGATGCACTCTGTGGTAGGCTCCTGTCCTGTTTCTTGTTTTCTCCTTCTTCCAATGTCCATCCCAATGTTACTGGAATAAAGAAAAAAATATAGAATAAACATGCTTCATGTTTTCAAATTATACTACAAAATTATACTAATCAAAACACATAATACTGATACTAAGCAAATATATAGACCAATGAAATATCAGAAAGCCTCAGAAACTCAAACTCATGTGGTAAGTATTCTCTAACAAAGCTTCCAATTATCAAATGGGAAAAAGCAGTCTGTTTAGCAAATGTGACATTGAGAACTGGACAGCATGAAAAAGCATTATCTAATATCCGCTACAAATTCAACTCAAAATAAATTGAACTAGATGTACAGCCTTAATATACAAAGAAGCCCTAAAAGTCAACAAAAGCAACAAGAAAGTAACTGTGTTAGAAAATAGACAAACGATGAATAGATATTTCTCCAAAGAGATACATAAGGAGAAAAAGCAAATAAAAGATAGTCAACACCACTAGTCATCAGGGAAAGGAAAATCAAAATGACAACAAGATACCACCTCACACTCTAATATTACTATCTAATGAAGAGCAGAACACACATGCTAGGAATACATTTGAGGAAACTGGAAGCACTGGTGGAAAAAAATGACACAACTGCTATCGAAAGCAGAATGGCAGATCTTTTAGATGATTAAAAAGGCTTAGCATGTAATCTGAAAACTGTTCTTCTGGTTCTATACACACACACAAAAAAAAAAAAGAAAAGAAAATTGAAAGCATAATCTTTTAAAATTTTTTTACATTTTATTTTCCTTGTGTGCCTGTGTGTGTGTGTGGGTGGGTGGGTGGGTGTGTATGTATGTATGTACCTGTCCACAAGCCACATATTTGTGTGGAAGTCAAAGGATAGTTGTCATTCCATCATCTAGATCCCAGGGATTGAACTTGGGTTATCACACTTGGCAGCATATGCCTATACTCCCTGAGCCATTTGCTTTCCTAAAAGTAGAGTCTTAAAAATATATATGCATGCCCCTGCTCATATCAGTATCATGCATAATAGTTAAAATATGATAGTAATATGGATATTCTCAATGAGTAAGTAAATATGTAAACGTGGCTTTGGTGGCTTAAATGGGGATGCCCTCCGTTGACTCACATGTTTGGATGCTTTGTCCATGGTTAGTGGAACCATTTGAAAAGAATTAGGTGTGGCCTTGTTGGAGGAGGTGTGTCACTGGGGTGGGCTTTAAGGTTTCAAAGGTCCATGGCAGGCCCAACGCTTCTCTCTCTGCCTGCTGCCTGCAAATCAGAATATAAAACTCTCAGCCACTTATCCAGCACCATGCCCGCCTGCATGACACTACATCCCCGCCAGGATGATGATGACCTGTAAGCAAGCCCCCAATTAAACAACTTCCGTTATAAGTTGTCTTGGTCATGGTGTCTCTTTACAGCAATAGAACATTAAGACGGTGGAATATTAAGTCTGAATATTATAAAGAAAATTTCACCATACACTAACGCATGGAAAAACCTTAGTGATAGTGTGGTGAATGAAATAGACACCCACTAAAGGAGAAGCACTGCATGAATCCAGCTCTATATGCTACTTGGAGCTGCCAAAGTCATAGGTGCAGCAAGGAAAGTAAGAGTGTCTGGGACTTCGGGGAGAAGAAAGTAAACTTGTAACTCAGTGGGCAAAGAGCTTCAGTTTTTCAAAATGAAGACAGACAAGGAGACAGTTGGCAGGGTTGCAAATGTGCTTAAAAATTACTGAGCTGCATGTTTTAAACAGTTAAGGTGGAAGGGTAAATGCATATTTTACCACCATAAATTCAGGAGTTGGTAGTAATGGCTGTAACTTACAGGAAAATGGATGTTTGTTGTTGTTTTTTGTAATAGATTTGAATCTGATGTTCAAGAAATGTTTCTATATGTGGTTGAGATAAACATCCAATGTGAAGAAGTCTAGAGAACAGTGAATGAGCAAGACTATTTGAATAAATGCTGGTCCTAACCATTATGGAATTAAGAGGAACAATAGAAGAAGAAACACACAGAACACAAGTGAAACTCAAGAGCCAAAGAACAGGACTGCCAGAGAGACAGAGCAGAGACAGTGCTACATCCAGCCAGTCTGGGGATGCTGGAGACTCAGCAGTGATGGAGTGCCGGGATCAGATGTGTCTGCTGCTTCTAAGTGGACACCTGTGGCTACTTGGATGTATCTAGGAATCTGTACACAGGACCTAATGAGAAAAGTGTGTTAATTGGTATAAACAACACATTGCAGAGGCATTGTCAAAAATAACATCCAATGCTTCGGGGGAAAGAGGGAACTGATAAACAGGAAAGCCATTAATGAGAGTTGGAATGATATAAATCATAACAGAAAGGCAATTGTGATCAGAAAAAAAAAGGGCAAATCATAATTATATATCTCATAGAAAAACAAGCACCATATGCTTTGGCCTCAGGAAAAGGAGCTGAGAATCACTACAGGAGCCTGGACACATTCCTTCTCCACTTTTGCTTCTGGATAAAAGAATGAGCATAATTATATCTTCTACAACAGGCTGTTGTGTTACCACAATCAGAACGCCAATAAAAGGCACTGAGAACACAGCTGAAACTCTCTGTAGTGCCATGACTTAGAATCTGTGGAAGAAGATATGTGGTTCTCAGCTGCAGCCACAAACAAACCCTGATCCTCAGCACTGAGCTGAGGTCAGTGGCAGATTTGGTACAAAAAAGAGGGTTTTGGCAGTGGCAGGAGCTGCATGAATCAAAGTTGAGAAACAAAACAACTGTCAGCTGCTTGCAAGGCCCATTGTGAAAGAGAATCAATATTTGACAAACATTTTGTTAAATGGCCCAAATTAGAAAGGCAAAAACATTTAAAAAGGTTTCACATGGGCCAGACTCACAGCAGGAAGCAAATGCTCCAGGAAATGGTGTTTCCGAAGATATCTGCCTTGCCACAAATTCTTGGCCCTCAGTGGTACTCTGTAACTGAGGACATCACAATTGCTATAAAATGATCAATATTTATGACAGAATAGGGATCATCTAAATCTATAAATACCATGATGACAAGCACTCCATACCCAGCAGGCACATTTTCATGATTACCAGACACTTAAATAAGAAGGGTTTGGGTTGTTGCTGTTTTGTTTTGTTTTGTTTTGTTTTGTTTTGTTTTGTTTTGTTTTGTTTTATGCCTATACTTGTCTTCTCTACATTTATATCTGTGCACCATACATGTGCCTGGTGCCTACAGAGGCCCAAAGGGGGTATAGATCCCCTGTAACTAGAGTCACAAGTGATTATGACTCACCATGTGAGTGTAGGAAATTAAACCTGGATCCTCTCGAAGAGCATTCAGTGCTCTTAACTGCTGAGCCATCCTTCCAAGCCCCGTTATAATGGGACTTTCTTTTGTCCGTCCATGGATGGAATAATGACACAGAGACTTATAATTCTTTATAAAATCCTAGGCCTTATAGCTTAGGCTTTTTCCCAACTAGCTCATATAACTTAATTAACCTGTTTATTCTAGTCCACATCTGCCATGCGGCGCATTACCTCTCACTCACTCCCCGTACATCTGACTTCTTCCGTATCTGGGTGGCAAATCTCCTGCCTCTCAATTCTTCCCACAGTTCCTATCTCTGCCCAGATGTCCCACCTTTCCTCTCCAGCCCTGATCTAGGCCATCAACTCTTTATTAAACCAATCAGAGGGTGAAGGAGAAAAGTGAGACAGGTGATGCTTCATAAAGTAACAATACCAAAGTCCAGACAGTACTCAACTCTGTGCTGGTATATTTGAATAATACAAAGACAACTTTTACACAATGCACAAAAAATGGTCCCAAATCTACATCAATACCCAATGTATGAAGCTTCTACATGTAGAAAGGCAATGGTGATGGGAGAGCCGGATTGACAGCCAACCTACCCATGACCCTCCAATAGACTGAAAGGTAAAGATAACCTCTACCATGGGAGATTATTCAGATCTTTAATGAATCCTCTCCCATGTCACAACCCCCTTCCCCTCTTATAACAGATGCTGTGTACATACCGAGAAACTATCAGAAAAGGCTTTAGGTTTATAAACTCTACTTTCTTCTTTCCTGACTGAACTGTTGATTTGGAATATGAAAGGCAGCCACGACACAACATGTCCAAAACTGAATGTCCTTCATTCACATTAAAGACATGACAAGATCAGCTTGGCTCACTGAAGCTATGAACCCCCACTCTTGAAGTCAGAACCTAACTCTCTAATTCTTAAATGTTTAAGAATAACAGTAAATGTCAACAGTAGCTCTGCCCCATTCTTTGTAGCTTGCCTTACCCCCACAACATGGATCACCCCTTCACTCAGTATATCCCATTTTAACTCTGCGCTGGCAGCATGGGTATGAATTCACTTTCTTCTCCTTGCTATAGTCCTTTTCTAATGAAAGTCTAATGAGTGTAAGCCCTTATGTGTGAGCCTGGGTATTGCACAGCATCTGACACTTGGCAGACAAGCACAGCAAATGACTTTGGTCGAATAAATTTTCTAGGTCATAGAGAAGAATTGGCTTTTATCTAATATTTACAGCTGAATCTTTGAACAATAAACAGTTGATATCTCCAAGAAAACTTACTAGATTTGTCTTCATAAAATTTACTATGATGTAGGTTAGGTAGATTAGCCCCAGACCTCACTACCTCCAACCAACAGATAGAGGTCTATAGATAATCACTGCAGACTGTTGTCACAGGAAACTCTCTTGGGAGGATTTCAATCCAGATTGGGTAATGCATAAAGAACATGAGACCATTGCCTGTGGAGAACTTTCTATGAAAGGCTAAGTTTTTGTCACAGGAGACAAGGTGACGATGAAGTTCTGAATAGCATTTTGTAGCATATCAATATGAATCATCTCAGCAGCAGCCACACAGTAGCAACGCATACCATCTCTATGTGGTTGGCAAGGGGAACTTCTCTGGTTCCTACACTCCAGGCATAGGTATATCCATCAGTCTTCTTTTCCCATAACAAAAGCATGAGATAAATCAGCTCATAAAGATTTATTTTGATTAATGTTTTCAGAGGCTTGGGTTCTTGTGACATTTCTCATTTCCAGTAATCTATCTAGAGTTTAGAATACCCAGGGGGGGAAAAAAAGCTAAAATCTAAAGTTATTCACCAAGAATTTGACTTAGTAGCCCCAAGATAAAACCAGTCTGTAGTTTACCAAGATTCATTACTTCTTCTGTTGATTACACAAGTATGAGAACTTTGACATTATTGACAAGAATAGTCAAGCTCATATATATAAGCTTTTCATATGTGTATATATGAAACTTTTCATATATGTATGTATATATGTGAAAAATAGAGAAGAGCACATAAGAGCCTCATAAGCCAGCATTCACCCAGGGTTTGTAGTTATTGGCTAGAGAGAGCTCACATTTCATCCAATAAAGTTGGCCAAGAAAGCCATTGACTTTTTGAGGAGCATTATCTGAAAATGGTTACCTACAGGGCTAAAAATGTCCTATCGCTACAGCAGTAGATTGATGACTTTGGAAAAAAACAACAGTATACTCAGCTACATTGACTCTTCTCCTCAATGCAGTTAAGTGTTATAGAAACTTCAGAACCAGCTCAGACAGAGAGTACGTATTTTGCAGTTTGGTGAGGCTATATTGTATTAGCACTGTCATAATTTTATGGTAATTACTACAACACTAGGTGATTAAAAATCAATTAGACACTTTTGCTAGATACTTGTGAACCAGGTGAGACTAATTAGGGCTTAAGAAAGCCAGTCTATCTTTGCCATTCTTAGTAAGTTCAAGCCAAAAGTTATTCTTCACTTCCCCACATGAAATAAGGCCAAATTTCCTTTCCTGGGTAGAGTATAGGCTACATGCAAACCCAAGTCTGGAAAGTTAATCAAAAACCAGGGTCACTACTATTTGATTAAACCCTGATATAGTTATATGACAGTTTGAGTTTATTTATTTGAATTCTATTCTAGTTTTAAAAATCTTACAAGGATTTCAGTGAATAACATTGTCTCAAATAAAAAGGTGACTTAGATGAGTTGGTCTCTTATCAATCTTAGGCTTTGATGGATCTTGCTGAAATTACCTATTGCCCTACATTGTCACAAATATCTTCATTGTCATGTCATATCTTCAGTAGCCAAGGGAGAAGTAGGAGGAAGAGATGTGTTTTCACCTTTCTTCAAAGAAAAGAAAATACTCCTCAGAAGCCTCAATTTTCTGTGTGATATTAGTGAAAATTAATCTTATCTCCCTGCAGACCGTAGATTCTTAAGATGTAGGTCATGACTCTACTGGGAGACACGTGAGAGTTCCAAAACATGGCAATCACTAAAGGTTTCTGAGTGTGCACTAACTGCAAACTAATTTAAAATAAACTGTGCAATGAGTTTACGGTGTTCCTGGCAGCAGTCAGCCATCTTGCATCGTGCAGCCTTGGTTCATAAAGCGCACACACACGTCACACTGCAAGTGTCATCACAGAACGCATTCCCCATGAACTCTGCCTGGAACACCTCAGCGCAAGTTAAAGACTATTGTATGATACGAACTGCAGTATTTTTGCTATACATGTAATGTTTCAATCTCTTGTAGGAAAGCAATGGATCTACAATCATTCTTCAACAGCTAAATATCAAATTTGTATGCCTTTTGATTGTACTCAGCTTGAATGTTAACACTGAACAATTTCTGTTTGACTTGCTGCTTTGAATTTCACACACACACATACATACAAACAAACACTTAATAAATTTTGGCTTGAGATTAGGAAAGGATTTCCAAGAATTTCTGAAACAGTCTTAACAATATCTGTCATTTTGTATTGTGTGTTTATGCAAAGTAGTGTTCTAAGCATTGCCTATTACAAAGCCAGAATATATATCAAACATGAAAAATGGTGACAGTAGTCTATGTCCTGAAGTATAAAATATTCAGAAAAGATGTAATTATTATGCAAAAAACTAAGCAGACATATTCTGCTTAGTGTGTAAATTTGCCTTCATCATTAAAAAATGATAAAAATATATGCACAAAAGAATTGTACTAACATGAATTCTTCATGATTTATTAGCACTAAACCCTTTGTTTGTGTGATTATTTCATATACTCTAGAATAATGTAAAATTTTCTCAGGTGAAAGGGGCTTCAGAAAGAAAAAGTTTAAGAAGCTCTGTTTAAACAAATCACTGACGAAGAATAATTTGTTTTCCATGATTGATTTATCAATCACATCTCATTCCCCGTGGCTTGCATTCTTGTTGCTAGAATGAGAGATAATGGTATACCAGGTTCTTCTGTAGGAAAGCAATATCTTTCTAATTAGCAAGAAAATGCTGTTTGCCAGATATGAGTAAAAACAAGACAAAGGACCTGGGTATTCAGGTTTGTTGTCAACAGTTGTATATGTCAAGAGTTGCACTGTCATCCTTGGTAAATGTTAGATTTTTGTGGCTTAAGATACAAGTGCAGAAAGGAGAGGAGAATCTCCCCTATCAGTGGACTTGGGGAGTGGCATGCATGCAGAAAGGGGAGGGAGGGTGGGATCGGGAGGGAAGGAGGGAGGGGCTTATGGGGGGATACAAAATGAATAAAGTAATTAATAAAAATTTAAAAAAAATTAAAAAAAGATACAAGCGCATATCAGGAACTTTGATTGCTGATAAATATTTCTAGATACCACTGTGCTGGGAAGGCACAGCATTGGTCAAATGTACAGCATTGTTTTTAGAAAGGCTGAATAAATAAGCTTCTTAAGTAACTCTCAAGAAACATATTTGTAGAATATATACTGTCGGTTTCATGAGCCTGAAAAGCTGCTTTATTGAAGACACCATCAAGAAGGTACAATATATTTGTGAGACAAGGTTGTTACAACAAAGAAGGCACCAGAAAGTCTAGGTATTGTCTGATCCTGAACATACCCAGGTGAAGAAAGAGAACCAAGCCCTGTATTTTGCGTGAAACTAATTGGAGATGTTATTTCTATATGCTACACTGTGCCACTACATCAGTGGTTGAGAGAATCCTAGGCTAGAGACAATGGTAAAAGGTCAAGAAATTGAATTTCCATTCTAAATTTCTCTCTGACCTTCATTTACAACCATATTATCCATTCTTTAATGGATATCACTACAAACAAATTGGCTTTTGTTCATGAGCATCTATTTGTGGACTAACCCAAGAGCTGAACTATCAAAAACTAACTTATTTTTGCATTAAGATGACCTTGTTGTTCTGTTCTAAAAATCATTGAGAGGTAAAATTTAGCAATGGACAATGCAAATTACATAGCACAGTGATCCCAGTCACTGAGATATGGCATTCTCCGGTTGACAGCACAGATGAAATTATCTTACTTTAGAGAATTGCTAATGGAAGTACGTGTCCAATCATCCTGTCCCTTCTGGAATTCCTGAGGGAGTCCAGGCGATGTCACAGAAGGGACACTGTGCTTGTCTCTTTTTCCCGAAGAGGTCACAAACTAAGCCTAGAGTCAAAACCAGGTTCTTGATACTCTGCAGAAGAGCCATGAGTTTGGGAAAATACAGTTGAGGTTCTGCCCCTTATTGTCACTGTTATATCATAGCATAGCTGAGTCAACTTGTAAAACCTTAATGCTAAGTTTATCTTTGACAATATTACTGAAGCCTAACTTTGGGCAGTGAGGAAACAGGGCTTCTTGTAGTCTTCAGTTTTCTGCTAAGATGGTGGGCCAAATTGAAACGAATTCAGATTGAGCAGAAAGCTTTTCTGTTTACATCACAGTGAATACTAGGATTTTCCTCAAAAAGCAGATAGAAAATAACTGTTAACACACTGCATTCTGTGGGCAATTTATCTTTGTAATTAGACTAGCGTGTACAGTTTACTGATTCTCAGAGCTTTATCTGCAGTAATAAATTAACTCTTTCTAAAGGTCCAAAAACACAAAGATAGAACGAATTGAATGCCATAAATTAAGGGAAAATGATATATCTGGAATTTCTTGGATCACTTGAAATAACACTGGTGGAGGCAAAGAAGAATCCAGGACTTCTAGATTGTTTAGTTTTACTGTATTTGGGAGAGAGAAAGAAAGACTCTCATGTGTCCTGGGTTGGCCTTGAATTCACTAGGTCACTAAAGATGACCTTGAACTTTTGATTCTTCTGGCTGTGCCTCCCAAGTCCTGGAATGACAGGCTGCAGCACCACACTGGCTTATATTCAGGAATTTATACATAGTAAGCAAGCTTTATATCAACTGAGCTGTATCCAGAGCCCAATGATATTATTATTGTAGGTTGAGAATAGCACTGTTACCAGAAACAGAAAACAGATAGGGCTGGAACTGAGGCAGTTGTGGACTAACACTAGCAAGGCTTTAGCTTGCACAAAGGTCCTCAGAGTTAAGTAAGGAGGAAACGAGGTTGTTCTCTGAAGAAGGGGAAAGGCGGCTTTATTGATGTGCTGAAGTGAGTTTACAGGCAGTCATCATCTTCTGGGAAGGACTTCAAGTGCTTGAGAGTCTGAGAATGGGATGGAAACCACATTCCATGCTTTTGTCACAATAACCAGCCAAGGGGCTGGGAGTTTATTACCCTTCTGTTCATTGCAGTGGTCTCTTTTAAAGGCTGAGTGTGCTCCAAGAATCTAGTCTCATTGCTCAGGTAAAAACTGTGTGCTTCCCAGGTTTTGTCAGTGGGCTGTTGATCCTCTCATCCACTAGTTCTGCCTGGCTAAGAGGTGGTCACTTTAGTCTTCATATTCCCCAACCCACAACCCATTAGGAGTCTCAGCTAGAATCATACTCATATCCTCCCAGGATCCTACCCTGTAGCAGGCCTCCAGATTGACCAAGACATGTCCCTCCCAAGGTTCCCTTTTTGTTCCCAGCCCTCTCACTTCCCACCCCCATTCTCTCCACATCTGATCCCCACCCTTGTCTACCCTTGTTTACCCTCCCCATTCCATTTCCTGTCCAGTTCCCTCTCTTCATCCATTTCTGCTGTCTAGTCTATTTACCTTTTGAGTTACATCCAGGCACCCTCCTTTGTGCCCTCCTTATTGCTTGGCTTCTTTGGGTCTGTGGATTGTAGTATGATTATCCTGTACTACAGGTCTAATATCCACTTATAAGTGAGTACATAACATGTGTATCTTTCTGGGTCTAGGTTACCTCATTTAGGGTGATCTTTTCTAGTTCCATCCATTTACCTGCAAATTTCATGATTTGTTTTTAATAACTGAGTAGTAGTCCATTGTGTAAATGTACCACAATTTCCATATACATTCTTTGGTTGAGGAACATCTAGGTTGTTTCCAGTTTCTGACTCTTATGAATAAAGCTGCACTATGTACGTAGTTGAGCAAACGTCCTTGTTGTTCCCTGCCTATAAGATGTGTAGGGATAATAAGGGAACAAAGATAGAGGAAAAGTCCAAACAATAATTGGCCCAACCTGAGATCCACGGAAAAGAGGCAACCCCTGACACTCATAATGATACTCTGCTATGCCTTCAGACAGAAGCCTAACTCGACTGTTGTCTGGGAGGCTCCAGCCAACAGCGGACTGACACAGATGCTAGGACTTGCAGCAAAGCATGAAACAGAACTCTGGGGGTCCTGTGGAAGTGTTGGGGGAAAGAAGAAAGGACCTGGAAATGACAGGAACCTCATAAGCAGATCAACAGAGACAACTAACCCAGTCACATAGGGGCATCAAAGACAGGCATCAGCCAAGGAGTATACAGGATCTGGACCTAGGCTCCCCTGCACACATGTAGCCAACAGGAGGCTAGGTCTTCAAATGGGGTGCCTGGTGAGTGGAAGGAGGGGGATGTTTCTAACCTGGACTCTATTGCCTACTTTTGGATCACTTCCCCCTGGCAGAGATGCCTTGCCAGGCCTCAGGGGATGAAGATATGAGCAGTCCTGATGTGACTTGATCTGCTGGGGAGGGTTAATACATGGGGCTCCACTTTTCGGGGGGGGAGGGAGAGAGAAAGGGGAAAGGAGGTGAAGGACTGGAAGGAGAGGATGGAGGGGGATATAAAGTAAATAAACTAATATAAATTATATTTATAAACTGTAAACAAACAAACAAAAAACAACTGTGTGCTTGGGCAAGGGAGAGATACCCTTCCCCGTACTCAGCCCTTGCCTCTTACAGCAAGAGGTCAGCCGACAGGAGAGCTGGCCCTCAGACATGAGGGCTAGCACTGCCCCCCACCTGCTGCAGCACTCTGGAGAGCCCTGCACCTCGCCTGGGAAGCACAGTAGAGCCTGCCCTGGATCTGGGGGCTTAAGGAGAATAAACCTTAGGGAGTGAGCTTAGGAAAGCCGGTCCTGTTTCTTGTCCGTAGCTTGATGAGAAAGAAAGAAAGAAAGAAAGAAAGAAAGAAAGAAAGAAAGAAAGAAAGAAAGAAAGAAAGAAAGAAAGAAA
>NW_026586550.1:9013173-9074570 GCF_907164565.1 Psammomys obesus
AAAGAAAGAAAGAAAGAAAGAAAGAAAGAAAGAAAGAAAGAAAGAAAAAAAGAAAGAAAGAAAGAGAGGCCTTCCTTTCCTCCCTTGTCTCTCATCATCTATGGCAGACAGGAGAGCTGGCCCCAGGCTTATGAGAGTTGAAGAACTTACCAAGTCCCTCGCTGGCTGCAACCCTGGAGAGGGTGGACCCTGCACCTCACGTGGGCAGCTAGGTAGAGCTGCCTCTGGCTGAGGGGGCTGTGGGGGTTGCTAGTGCATGCCAGAGGGTGTGAAAATGTCAGAGCATGAGAGCTGGTGGGCTGACAATCTCTGATACCTCTCAAGGCTTTGAATTGGCCCACCCCAACATCTACTCTGCAGATGAACTGCTGGAGTGCATGAATTTCTACAGATCCAAAACTACAGCATCTCCATGACACGGGGCAACAACAGGCTATCTGAGAGATGTCCCAATGATGTTCCAGTATTGATAGTGTAGCAGAAGCCGGTGGGCTGTACCAGACCGAGTCATTGTAATAACATTTTCAAGTAAAGATATGTGGACAAAAGGGTATACTGTGGAACACACTGACACACTATAGCTTTCACAACAAGATTATTTTTCTTTGTTTGGAGAAGGTTGCAAGGGTGGAGGACAGGTGTGAGGGGAGAGCAAGATGAGTGGAACTGGGGTGCATGATGTGAAATTCACAAAGAACCAATAAAAGGGTTTTAAAAAATCCACGAGGGGTTAAAAAAAAAACTGTGTGCTTTTTCCACAGCAAAGGAAGCATCCCTGAACTCCTTCATCATTGTTTCAAAACGGTAAGGCATCCTATCTCAAAAATGCACCGAGAAACAGTTAATTGATAACAATGTACTTTCTGTTATGCTTGCACAAAGCCCCAGAGGACTGACTGGATTGTTGGTAGACAACTGGCAGACAGATTGTGTGACCAAGCTTTCAAAAACAACCAGTAAAAGTCAAATGTTAAAAAACAAAATCACAGGCTGGAGAGATGTCTCAGGGGCTGAGAATACATTACACCCTTGCAAAGAACCCAAGTTAGGCTCCCAGCACTCAAAATTACCTATAACTTCAGCTCCAAGGAATCTGATTCGCCTTCTGCCATCTGAGGTACACACACACACACACACACACACACACACACACACGCACGCACAATTTAAAATAATAAACAATAAATCTTACAAAACCCACAACAAACAAGCCCTTCTTCCCACACTGACTGTCTCCCTTTCCGTTAGTCCCCTTGTTTAATCATGGCAACTTGTCAACACCCTCCAAGGCCATTAGGAGTCTTGGTCTTTCACTGTGTCACCATGAAGCCTGCCTTCAGAGACAGTTCTGTAGTTAGCAAGTCTAATGACCACACTGGCAGCTGGGCTCATATATACAGATGAAGACACCCACCACCAATTGCCCTTTTCCTAGCTATTGTCCCCAACCCCATAAGCTGTTACTACCATCTTCATTCTGACATTGGGTATTAACAGGTACATATAAAAAAAGACTCTACCAAGTAAGGTCCCCTTGAAAGTCCCCAGAAAGAGAAAGGCAGAAGAAGACTGCCGGGCAGTCTGTTGATTTCTGCTTGGGGGTTTCTTGGGAGCAGAATCGAGGACAAGAGAAGTCAAAGCACTCACAGCCAACCAAACTAACTGCCTATCTGGTAGTCTCCTGTATCTTGCCTACCTGCTACAAGTAGCCTCCTATAGCCTGGAGTCAGTACCTTGATACCTGCTCTTAAACCACCTGGCAGGTTTGTGGGCTCTTGGGTTGGGTTGGGAATGATAAATCCCCATGGAATTCAGCCAACCAGTTTCCCCCATGATCTAAGAAAGAGCCTTAAAGAGGAAGACATCAAATGAAAAAAATAAAATGATTTTCACTTCCGCTTCAAGAAGGCGTGTGCTGTATGCCATTAAGGAGGTTGATGAGGCCCTGAAGGGGGTTGTACCTTACAGATTCAAGGTATATTTTTCCTGTAATCAACAACTGCCTTAAGCTGGAGAATAATTTAATTAAATGGAGTTTTAAATCAAAGACATAAGAGTTTAATTAGGAACTATTCTTGTCCCACTGAAGCTAACAGGCAGCTGTGCTAATTTTTTTTCTACCAGGATTTTGACAAACTCAAAAGGACAAGAGATTTAGAAAAACAAATGTTGAAGTAAAGGTGGGTAGGAAAACATAGTTATTCCTCAGTCTGTCTAATGCCTAATTTTCAAATCCTTCTTTCAGGGGCCTTCCTGGTAAATGAGGAAGTAATGACCAGAAAGAACACTGCGGTAAACAGATTCACAGAGAAGGCAGGCCTACTGTGGTATAACCAAAATAGAGGGGAAATTTTTAACCAAATCGTTACAAATTCTGAGCAAGCCAACTAATTCTGTGGATTCTGAAAGTCTCTCTAGAAAGCTCTTGACAATTTCACTTTAAAACAGGACGATTATACATGAATATATATTTGACTGTGTAACTATGTCCACAACATAATGAGAAGAAAATCTTTGGTAAGCTTTATTCCAGTATTTTGGGCCTAAGGGAAAGCCGGACTTCACAGTGGCAAGAGGGTGTGCAAGAGAAAACTATTCATCCCCAGATGGAGAGAAAACAAAGAGAAGAGGGTATCATAGCCACACATTGCCTTCAAAAACATGTGAAAATCTCACATGAGACCCACCCCTGAAGTTTCTACCACCTCTTCAAATAGTGCCACCAGCTGGCCCCAACCTTACACACACACACACATACACACACACATGCACATGTTTGTTTCTCTGGGTGTCTATTAGTCTGTGTGTCTAGGGGAACCTAAATAATGCATTGAGCTATTTTTTTATTGTAGCATTGCCTGTATATTGTTATGGATTTCCTTGTTGGTTTGAATCTGACATATTCCCCAAAGTCCCATATGTCAAAGGGCCTGTCCTCAGATTAGCACAATAGGAAGATGCAGAACCTTTAAGACGCAGGTTTTAATGGGGTCTTTTGTGTCATCAGAAGTATGACTCTCTTCAGGTTCCTGGCCACAGAGTGAACATTTTGGGACATCTTTTTCCACCATATGCTGCCTTGTCACCATTCCAAAGCAATAGTGTCAACCAATATGAATTCAGACCTCTGAAACTCTAAGTCAAAATAATAATCTCTTCATAAGCTGGCT
Source organism: Psammomys obesus (assembly GCF_907164565.1). Taxonomy (NCBI): domain Eukaryota; kingdom Metazoa; phylum Chordata; class Mammalia; order Rodentia; family Muridae; genus Psammomys; species Psammomys obesus. The sequence continues at coordinate 9,016,344 of NW_026586550.1, forward strand.
ATCATATGTAACTGCCACAGTGATGGAATGTTAACTAATACGATAGACTTGCAGAGCCTTTGAGGGCCTTTGTTCTCTCATAGTGGGGATGATTACATTAGCACAAGCCCATCATTGTTGCTGAAAATTTTCCCAGAGTCTTGGATTGACAGGGGAAGATGAGCACATTCCATCTTTAGGGCTTGATCAAGAGCTTCTACTTTCCCTAGTAGAAAGGCTTAATTTGTTCATAGGCTTAATTTGTTCTCATCTTAATAACTCCAGATATAAAAGTGAGAGCATAAGTGGCTTGTTTCATCAAAGTGACAAAACACACGAGAGAAAAAAAATTAAAGGATAAAATGTTTGCATGGCTTATGGCTTCAGGCAATTCAGTCCATGGGTACTTGACCCATGTGCTTTGTAGGATGTCACAGATCCAAGGGCACATGGCAGACAACTGGCTTGACTTCATGATGGACAAGAAGCAAAGAGTGGGAAATGGGAAGAATCCAGGGACAAAATACCTGCAAGCGCTTTCTTCAGTAATCTCCCTCATGGTAGACCTGACTCCTTAAAAGTTCTACCACCTCCAAAAATAGTACAGCCAGCTAAAAGTGGGCACAGTCATTCAATTCCAGACTGGTACTTCTAACTTCATTTACAGATCATCAATTATGATCACTTTACTTAGATAGCACAGGGAGGCTTAAGTCTGAACCTCAGGTACAGACCAAGTTAGTTCTTTTCCCTCTACCAAATACACTGCTATTTAACAAAATATCTGAGGTAGCAAATGTATGCTTACATGTAAATGATGATTCCGTATTTAATAATAATATAGGCATGAAAAATAGAACACTGCACTGTGCTGAGTGATGCATTCAACTAAAGAACTGAAGCATGATGCTTGGAACAGACCACACTGCCATTGGAGCCCAGATCCTTTGGCCACTTTCAAGATTTATGATCAAGAAAAAACATGTGTGCTATTAAATATGGTCATTTATCCTATTACTAGAATGGACATTTGTTTGGTGAGTTCTTAGGGATTAAATCAGTGATTTTAGGAGAGATTGTTCAGCATGAATTAAGTATCTAGTAAACGGTGACTAATATTTTCATTTATTTCCTTTCTTGTTTCTAGTAACACATGGGGATGTTTGGAGATAATTTCATATGAAGTATAGAAACCTCTAAGGAGGTTATGAAACTAAAGAGCACACTGAGCAAAGCTCATCAAAGTGAAATAAATGGAACCAGGTCCCAGGCACCACTGAAAGCTGGGTTCCTAGGCACCAGAGCCAGCATTTCCTGTATCCTTCTAAGGCAAACGCATTAGTATCTCCTAGGACCTACTGAGGTGAGATTCTTGGTGGAGCCCAGAAATCTCTACACTTAACAGGTTTCTCAGGAGATGCTGAAAAGTTTGATAACTACAGTAATAGAAACACTTCCTTCATTCTCCAGGCCTATCGCTGACCTCACAGAAGGCCATTTGAAATCTCTAAGGTAGATTCAAAAGCCTGAAATACACAAAACACTTCCAGCAAACAACTGATTTCATAAATTCCCATCCCAGTAATGTCTTCATATAATGGGAGTCTATGAAATCTCCAAAACCTATTAAAATTTGCATGCATGTGATTATGCATATTTTTCTAGAGAGATGATTCATAGATTCCAAAATTCCCACAGGAAAATGCAACCCAGTCTTGGTTGGAATTGCAAATTAAAACTTAATGTCCATCAGGATCACACATTTGTCATCAGCAGCCATTTCAAGCAACTAACATAACATAGTACATAACAAAGTACAAGGCTTAATAGTCAAACTTTCCTTAAATGGCCTTATTTGTCTGGGTTTCCACTCTTTATAATTAGGCAAACTCTGACTAATTAGAATTAAATATGCCTGCATCCTAAACTCCCCAAGCCATTTGCCTTGCATGCTCAGAGAACAAAGGAGCAGAAGGGCTGTGCTCTGTTTCCACCTGTGCTAGCCTGAGGAGCAGAGGTGTCTTTACTTTGCTTTGGAATAAATTAACTCTAACATCTTTTCTGATGAGATCCATGGATTCATCAGATAGCAGGTGCAGAAGGAAATCTTTGAAAATCTAAGGCAACTAAGGATAAAAGAGGACCCCAGGGCACAAAGCAGATGTTGCTAGTAATCACAGATACAGAAATTTTAATCAGTTCTTCTGTTTTTTTTTTTTTAAGACAATTCTGTTTTTTGGATTAATAGGGACATTGGAAATTGTCCAGGTGTGCAAAAATATCTGTTAACCTCCTAAACCTGGGAAATCTAAAGCCCAGGAATCATATCCACACTGTGATTCAAATCACCTGACTGGCTGGTTGGTTGTTTGTCTGTTTAGAGTCCTAGCAGCACATAAACCCTTTTAGCTTTTGGTGAAAATAAGAGTTAGTTTTTTCATTATGTGTTTGTCATTTTTTTATTATTAATTACACTTTATTCATTTTGTATCCCCCCATAAGCCCCTCCCTCCTCCCCTCCTGATCCCACCCTTCCTTCCCTTTCTGCATGCATGCCCCTCCCCAAGTCCACTGATAGGGGAGGTCCTCCTCTCCTTCCTTCTGATCTCAGTCTATCAGATCACATCAGGAATGGCTGCATTGTCTTCTGTGGTGTGGTAAGGCTGTTCCCCCCTCAGGGGGAGGTGATCAAAGAGCAGGCCAATCAGATTGTGTCAGAGGCAGTCCCTCTTCCCATTACTATGTAACCCTCTTTGACACTGAACTGCCATGGGCTACCTCTGTGCAGGGGTTCTAGGTTATCTCCATGAATAGTCCTTGGTTGGAGTATGAGTCTCTGGGAAGTTCCCTGTGTTCAAATTTTCTTGTTCTGTTGCTCTCCTTGTGGAGTTCCTGTCCTCTCCAGCTCTTGCTATTTCCCACTTCTTGCATAAAATTCCATTCACTCTGCCCGACAGTTGGCCATCAGGCTCAGCATCTGCTTTGACAGTCTGCACGGCAGAGGCTTTCAGAGGCCCTCTGTGGCAGGTTCCAAGGTTGTTTCCTGTTTTCTTCTGGCTTTCAGAGGTCCTCTGTAGCAGGTTCCTAGGTTGTTTCCTATTTTCTTCTTCTTCTGATGTCCATCCTTTTTGCCTTTCAGGATGGGGATTGAGCATTTTAGTTAGGGTCCTCACTTTTGCTTAGTTTGTTTAGATGTACCGATTTTATATACTCACTCATATAAACATACAACATACAATAAACCCACTAAAATCGTCATTTTTTAAGTTTCTTTTGTAAAATCTTTCAGCTTCTTCCATGACATTAAATTCAACAGATATTCAGTTCATGAAGCTGATGAACAGTATCTAATTAAAACATTTGGCATGTACTTGATGCTTCTTTCCCCTTACCAAGCTTAAATGGAAGGTTAAGCATATAGGACAATCTGAATTTTATGCAAGCCAGCTTCTGTAATGAGCCACAAGGATCCCTCTCCCAAAATCTGTGCATTGTCTGTAGTCACTACATTGAATCTAATGACTTCTCTTTAGTGAGCAGAATATCTAAATCAGCAAATCTCTCTTTCTCTCCCTCCCTTTCCCCTCTTTCCCCTCTCCCTCTCTTCTTCTTTTCATTTCTCCCTCTTTCCCTTTTTCCTGAGAGAAGGAAATTTCTATTTGGGAGCCCTATGGAAAAGTTCAGATGTCTCTGCACACTATCAGCAGTGACATGGGCTGCCTGCAGCCGTGATACTAAACTTGGATAGGGGGATCTCACACCTGACTTCGGATAGAAATAAGTGGAGGCATAGCTGATGCTCTTGATAACAAACTCAAGAGAAAACCTAAACCATAGGCCTCAGCTCAGCTGATCCCTTCTTCCTGACTAATTGAAATTGTGAAATAATCCTTGTTTGTTGCTTTAGGTTATTAAGTTTTGGACAACTTTGTTACCTACTTGTAACAAAATAAATAACAAAAATAATTTACTTTCATAAGAATAAACATTTTCCATTTTTTCTGAACAGTAGTCATTCAGACCGATCTACAGATTTTTAGTTTGGCCAATGGACACTAATAGAAATGAGCAAACATTTTATATGCCAGCAAGGTTGTGCTGGCATATAAAAATAGCTATGTAACATTAAAATATCATGTACATTACTATCTATGTTTTTAGAAAGTAAAATAACTATAGTTCAACATTTGTTGGTCTTACTGTACTGAGTCTGACTCTGGAAACTACTTTTCATGGATCATTCCACTGAATTCTCACTATTTCCCAAGGGCTTCTATAGTGGACATGTTATAGCTGAGATGATTGAAATCCATAAGGAATGAACAGCTTTCCCTATATAAACAGCTAAAATTGAAATTTGGATCCTCTTCACCCTACATCTTATGCTTGTGTGTTTGTTTGTGTGTGTGTTTGTTTGTTTGTTTGTTTGTTTTGATCTATGGCAGCCTCAGCATCTGGTGCACGCTTAGTACATACCTGACTTCCTTTCCCAAGTCAGTTTTAGAATAATAATACAGGAAATTGTTTTCTGAAGTGCAGGGAATTTTAACTGACTCTATCATTGTGTTAGTCGGGTTTTTCTAGAGAAACAGAACTGATAGAATGAATTCATATAGTTCAAATCATTTTACATATTTGTATTAAAGTGGCTTACAGGTTATAATCCAACTATTCCAACAACAGCTGCCTCCTGATGGAAAGTTCAAGACTCCTGTACTTGTTCAGTTCAAAGGCTGGATGCCTCAGTTGGTCTTCAGGATACTCCAGATCCAGAAGAAATAGGCTCTAGTCCTAGTGAAGGAAAGGACTTCTCAGTGAAATTGAGTGCGAGCAGGCAAAGAGCAAGCACTTCTTTCTTTCATGTCCTTTACATAAGCTGCCATCAGAAAGTGTGGTGCCAATTTAAGGTAAGTCTTCTCACCTGAATTCAGGATGGGTCTTCCCCTTTCAAATTAGTTTCTAAAAATGCTTCACAGATGTACCCCGCCACTTGGGGCTTAATTTCAAATGTAATCCAGTTGACAACCAAGAATAGCCATCACAATCAAACTAAACTTAAAGTATTTCTATTAACTCATAAAATATATAGAAATGGTTTTAAAAACTAACGCATTGTGTACACATGTGTACTGTGTGTGCTGCTGATAGCACTCAAACACTGCATTTGTATCTTTTCCAAATAGCGATGGAATATTTAGTGAAATAAACCATGTACTTTAAAAAATCTCCAGCATGACCATGGGAGGGCTCACAAGCCATGCATGCTAGTGACATGAAGGCTAGTGACATCGTTGGCTTCCAGGAAGAGTCAGTTTTCTCTAATGGTATGGTCCCTGTAAAGTGGCCATGCTCTAGTGGAAGGCCTCACACCTAGGAATATGTATGCAACACAAACTAGACTCAGCATATCATTTTTAAAATCAAAGCGAAAACAGACCGCATTAAGTTGGAGGTGGGTAGGGAGGTACAAAGAGGTTCTGGGAGGAGCTGGGGTGTTAGGGATGGATGTAAGCAAAATATATTGCACACATATATGATACTCATTAGTCAAATAATTAAACATAATGGAAAACAAATGGTAAGAAAAAGAATCACCTAAAACCTGTGAAAATTAGCTAAAAAAGTGCTCAAAAGAAATGGGTAGCATTGTGAATATGTATTAGGGAAAAAGAAATAATTTAAGTTTTTATGTTAGGAAGCTATGAAAAGAACAAACTGAATCTAAAAGAGAAGAATGGAATTGATAAAGAGCAAATGTCAAGGAAACAGAAACAAATAAAATGAAAAAGTCAACTATGCCTAGTGGTGTTTTGAGTGCTGATTAAAGTGTAACCATCTCATCATACTGTAAAGGTAGGAAGAATACAGTTTAGAGAGACCTGAAGTATAAACAACATCATTATGTTAGACACTACAAACAATATTGTATCATGCTTATATATTTATATTATATATGTTATAATTTTATTGCCAACTTCCAATATGCAATATGTTAAAATGCATAAGTCATAGTATATTCTAATACAAAAGCTATCTAGCAATTATAAAATTAAATGCTTTGCAAAGATATATAAATGTGCTACAGAAAATTTTGAGCCAAAGTTATTAAACCTCCAAGTCATCTGTAATACAATTCTATTTAAAACAAATTTGATTTAAAAAGAGATAAAGTTATTATAAAAGTAAAATCAGTGGTTATCTTTTTTGTTGATCTTGTGTATTGTGGTTATCTTGTGTATTGACTAGACTGGATTGAGAGATGCCTAGAAATTTTATTATGCACACTTCTTGGTATTTCCTAGAATGTTTCACGGTTTGATAATATTTTATGAGGAGAACGCATGCATGTAATCAATGTTCAGACATTTCTCCTACTTTAGAAGCCTCTTACCTTACCTGTCCAATCTGTCTTTATGAACAGTATATTAGGTTTGTGGGTCCATTCTAAATGTGGATTGTTCCGTATTATATCCAATTATATATCCAATTATTATATCCAATAATATAGAGATTTAAATGAAATATAATCATGGGAGGAGTGTTCTCAACTTCTTGAGCTGTACATTTTTGTTACTGTCATTGTCCAAGGACATCTGGCACCAGATTCAGCCTTTGAACTTGGCCTTGGATGAACAATTCCCTAAGAGGCTCTCAGGCCTCTAGCTCCCTACTGGAGCTCCATCACTGCTCTCTTGTTCTGAGGCTTTCTGCTTCTTGGACTGGCAGCTAACTGTTTCCCAGATTTGCAGACTATAATTTATTGTGGAACTCTTTGCTTATAAGCCAATCTAATTATACTCTTTAACTGTGTGATATATAATGTTGCTTCTCTTTCTCTGAATAAGCCTAAAATACCTTTCATAAAGACAGACTTTACAGGTCAAGATACTATAGCTTCTGGAGTCGAAAAAAATGTTTACATCTTGATCTCAGACACATGTTCTTGGTTTCACAAATGTGTTCTTCTTAAAAAATGTTATCGAGCTGCATAGTTGGATTTCTGCATTTTATTTCATGAATTCTCTAGCAAATCTTCCCCAAATCTTTTAAAATTATTTCAACTGATGGCAGAAAACATCAGTTAATCCTGGTTCTGTGTGCCCTATATAATACTCCTTATTTGATTTTTGGAGGAAAAAAGTGATAAATTTTGTGATGGTCAACCTTTGGTTGTAGGAAAACAAAGAGGAGGCTACTGGCTAAGAGCCTCTCTAAAGTCTGTAGATGGCTGTCCTATATTATACAACTAATTGCTGAGACTCAGGGCCAAACTTTGGGCAGAGCACAGGGAGTCTTAATGTCACTGACCTGCAGTGACACCTGAATACCACCTGAGTGAGGGCCGGGGGAAAAGAGACAGGGTGATACAAAGAAGGACACCAAGTCTAGGCTCTGATCAAGGTGTCATTTAAGTGTTAACTTGAATGTGAATGTTAAGTTAACACTTAAAGAGCAGGAAAGTGTAAGCAGTTTCTCACGGAGGCAACTTTACTTGGCCAAAACATAGGAGGGCTCACTCAAGGTCCCACAGAACCTGCGGTCTGGTTACCATGGTTGCACAGAATTTATTGTCTAGTTCTCAGGTTCAGAGCCTTCTGCTGTAGGACTTCCAGGGTCAGTCCCTGAGACTCTGAGCTTTAGATTAGAGCCAGGGCCAAGAGGTCGAATTCCACTGCTCAGATGCACATTCCAATTTTGCCATTAACTCCAAATAGGTTGCCACACTTTTGGAGGAAGAGAAAGGTGGGATTAGAGGAACATGCAGGGAACAGGAGTCCCATAAGGAGACCAACAAAACTAAAAGATCTGAGCCCAGGGGGGTCCTGCAGAGACTTATGGACCAATGGAGGACCACACATAGAGAGGACCTAGACCTCTTGCTCAGATGTGGCTAATTGGCAGTTCAGTCTCCATGTGGATCTCTGAGTGAGGGGATCAGGGGCTGCCTCTCTCATGAATTGAGTTAACTGCTCTCTAATTACTCACCCCTGATCATGCAGCCTTGCCAGGCCATGGAGGAGGAGAATCCAAGCAGTTCTGATGAGACTTAATAAGCTATGGGCAAATGGCAATAGTGGAGAACTCTCTCTTTCAGTGGACTAGGGGGTTCAGGGAAGAGGGAGAGACGGTGGTACTGGGGAATTTGCTTCAATCAGAATATATAATGAATAAATTGTGAAGAAAAAATAATAATATTTTTTTAAAAAAAGAGCCTCTCTAAGAACTCTGCTTTCCAGGCATTTCATTTTCTCTTGTTTCACAATGACACATATTCACCTTCTAGAGGACAGGTGACACCGTGCCTAAGGCCTGCCAGTTGGCTTTTCAATAAAGTATTCCTTCAACTAACACTTTTGAGAGCTACAGCCAGGCTTCCAGAACGCAAATATTATCAATAAAAGCAATAAAATAAATGGGTGAAGAGAACCGTTGTGTTATGTTATAAAAACACAAAGTAAATACTGTAGATTATCAAAGAAAGAAAGATCTGATATAGAGCATAAAAAAAAAAAGAATAACTGTCTCCTGAAAGGAAATGTTGTCTAAACTGGTATTCAAAGCAAACTGAGAAATTTCTTTAAAGAAATTGTCTGAAAGTAACTGACATTTAAATGTCTACTACTGGCTGTGCCTTTCATAAGAATGCACACTGTAAATTCTAACATTTCCATACTCTTAAGATGTAAAACGTATGCTGTCAGTTCTACTTTACAGAAAAGGAAATAGCAAAGAATAAACTAGATTTCCAAGTCTCAAAGGACAGATGTGTTGGGGAGTGTGCACAGCAGTGAGGAAGTGCTCCTCACTGATCTGCAGCCACAGCAGAAGAACACTGGAGCAGTCTGGGGAAGTGTGGTCTCTTCTGACGACAGGGCTCTGATACCCAAGCTGAGCTGAGAAGTGAGATTTTGGGCTGGAGCGGTAACAGGACGCACAACTGTTCATATAGTTTCAATTTGACTCAGGCAAGAAGACAATGAAACATCTGAACATTTTAGGAAGCATTTCTCAACCTGCTGGTCAAAAGCCTTTTGGGAGTTGAATGACTCTTTCACAAGGGTCACCTAAGATCATTGGAAAAACACAGATATTTACCTTATGATTCATAACACTAACAAAATTACAGTTAAGTATTGCAGCTTTTGGCTCCAGCCAACAGAGGATCAAAGCAGATGCTGGTTACTCACAGCCAAACTTTGGACAGAGCACAAAGAGTCTTACAGAAGAAGGGGTGGAGCATGGGGCATAGAAGGACATGAAGGGGACAGGAGCCCCACAAAGGGACCAACAAAGCTAACAATCCTGAGACCTGGGGGTCCTGCAGAGACTGATGTACCAACCAAGGACTATGCATGGAGAGAACCTAGACCCCCCTGCTTAGATGTGGCCAATTGGCAGCTCAGTCTTCATGTGGGAGTAAAGGGAGCAGGGGCTGCCTCTGTCATGAACTCGGTTGCCTGCTCTTTGATCACTTGTGCCTGGCAATGCATCCTTGCCAGGCCACAGAGAAAGGTGTCCAGGCAGTTCTGATGAGACTTGATAAACTATGGGTAGATGGCAGAAGAGGAGAACTCCCCCTTTCAGTGGGACTAGGGAAAGAAAATGAGGGAAAGGGAGAGGATGGGACTGGAAGGAGTGGAAGGAGGGCCTTCAATCAGGATGTATAATGAATAAATTGTAAAAAGAAAATTAATTAATAAAAAAGAAAAAACAACTATTTTAAGGGACTGAAGAAGTTTAGTCATTTTATTTTAGAAAAAAAAATCACATGAACAATAGTTGGGACAGAAGGTAATGACACAAAGTGGAAACCCACAGTAATGGAAAAAGCAAGAAATGGTTGAGAAGCTTGCCCTTGAGACTGACTGACTCTAAGCAAGCATTCACCTGGATCTCTTTCCACACTTATCTATGTGCGTGGAAGCTAACCTCTGTACTAACCTTGTAATGTTTGTATTCTACCCAGCAAGCACAGGCAGGGAAAGTGCCACCTCTACTAAATGTTTATTTCTGAAATCCATCAGATGATGGTTTCAGAGTGAGTGATTCTCTCCCTAATAATAACGCTGTATTAGCTCATGAATCCAATTTAGTCTGAATTTGTAAGAATGATCAAGTGGCTTCATACTTGTCAGTACAGAGGTTTAAAAACCAAACAAACCAGAGTAGAAGAGAGTAAAAGATCAGCTGTGGAGTAGCTTAATTTTATACCTGTCCCCTTCCATCACCAGGTCCATTTTTCAGTGCTACCTTAGACCATCTGTTATCTGCTAGGCTCATACACCTCCTCCTTTTGAAGCATGTGAACATAACTACACATGCACATCACCAGTGTTGGTGAAAATTTTGAACAGTACATGACCCTTGGGCATAACCTTCACTGTGTGTCTTCCTACAGGCTTTGTAGTAAACTCAGACTCCTAAACAAGGCTTATTCTAGAATGATTGAATAATTTATCTATCACTTCAAGTGATTTGAGAATGAATTGGGAGCTAGTAGTAATTATGGGAGAATAATTAGGTAAATAAAGAATGCTCCAGGAATATGGAGATAGACACCTGCCAACCTCGCCATGTGGCAGTTAGTGACTGGCTCCTAGTTGCATGTTAGCATTTTGCTAATGAGCACACTCAATGCTTCAGTTTGGATGTTTCTCAAAAGTCCCTATGCAGAACTTCTAGTTTTTCTGTCTGAAGGTGATAGAACCATCAGGAGGAGACACCTAGTGGAAAGCAGCCATAGGGTTCTGCTATCATGATTGCAGTGATGTTGTCTTATGGGATTAGGTCCAATCTTGTGGATCTGGATTAGTTCCCACAACAGCATGTTGTTCATAAAGAGTAAGCTTAGCCCTTCTCCAATCTCTGCATTTCTTCACCAGAATGTTAGAACGCCCTCACCATAACCGAGTAGATGCTGACCACATGTTCTTGTACCTTGTGGTGGATTGAGGGAGAAATATCCTCCTTAAGTTCATGTACTTGGCCCCTGGTTGATACTGCTGTTTGGAAAGGTTATGGAAACTTGACGTAGTGGATCCTTTCTCAAGGAAGCACCTCACTGGAAGCAAGCTTTGAGGTTTTATAGCCACAGTTCACTTCCTATTTGTTGATCAATCTCCTCTCTCTCTCTCTCTCTCTCTCTCTCTCTCTCTCTGTTTACTCAAATATTTTCCATTTGTATTTGTAAAAACATGTTAATGTGGGAACGTAAGTGTGGTTTTCTTCATCTTTCATTTACCTTGAAATATATTATGTGAAGAAATGTTTTACCTGTTATTTATGAAACACACATTTTAAAGCAAAGATATTGAGTGCTTTCACATATGAAATTTGCAAACACTAAATGATCGGCTTAAGTTTTTAATTAAAACATGAGAGATACTTAGCAATTAAGTCACAAGAGAAGAAAGCAATGAGTTTCATGCATAGTAAATTTTACTTCTGTGAGTTAGCAGATTCAGAAAATTTAAAAGATAACCATGAAACCCAATCCTGTTGTACTTAAGTTGGAGAACACATTTATAATTCCAGAAATAGATGCTAAAGAGCACCAATTCTATGCATAACCTGAGTTACTACACTATGATATCTGAAGTATCTGCTAAGTACCAAATTTCAGTGGGACTTCATAAGATTATGTCCTACCTCCCTGTTTTCCTCTTCTGCAGGAAGCTATCAGACAGTCATCACCACTTTCTACTGCCTCGTAACTGGGCTCTTTCCTCTAAGTAAGAAAAAGAACAAACACCCAAGAAAAGAACATACAGCTTAAATACTAACCTTAGAAAAAAGACAATTATCCCTCACTCACCACTAACTATACAACTTATTCCCACAATGATGCTCTCTGAACAGAAAATAGAAATGCAGATTTCCTGTTTGTTAGAACCATCTTTTCCATTCTTGAAGTCACCACTTGCAATAGTAGTCAAAATCATGTAGGTCCTGATTATTCTCTGGCTGGCTTCTCACTACTGAAATTCTTACAGTGTCAGTAGGCTAAGAAGAATAACTGGGTGTGTGCATTATTCTCTTTCAGCTACTACTGTAGAGCATCACTGACAGTGGCTTAAACAGCAGTCATCTGTTTCTCATAGTTCTGATGACTGATAGTCCAATATGGAAGGCACAGTGGGTTTGGTGATGAAAGCCTCCTTCCTAATACATAGACAACCACTATATCCCTGTGTTCTTCCACTGTAATGAAAAAAGGAAATAAATTTCCTCTTTGTCTCTTCACACAAGGGTAGAAACCCCAGAAAAGAAAAAAAAACTCATCATTGCCTTATCTGCACCTTCCAAATATTCCCCCTTTAACTACCAAACTACCATCACACCAGGGTGTTAAGCATCTGCACAATAACATGGCATTGGTGAGGGCTACAGTGGAATCCAGCAGTATGATCAGGTCAAACCTTTTACATTAGTATGAATCTACGCACCCAAACCATGCACTCACCCATTTTCAACATGGTGGAAACCTCACTGGGTCATAAACTTAATGTTAGACTCTCTATCCTGGTCTTCATTTCAACAAAAGCAAAATTCAGAGCATGTTGCATTTTTATAGTAAAACCAGAATCCACTGACACTCATTCCCCCTCTGTACATATTGTTAATTTTCCTGTCATAAATTCTGAGCAAAGCAGTTAGATCCTTCCCTCCTTATAGTGTGTGTGTGCTAGAAGAGGGCAGTGTCTGGGCCTGGGGGGTCCTACAGAGATCCATACTCTAACCAAGGATCATGCATGGAAAGGACCTAGGCCTCCTGCTCAGATGAAACCCATTGGCTGCTCAGTTTCCAAGTGGGTTACCTAGTAAGGGGAGCAGGGCCTACCAATGACATGAACTAAGTGGCAGGCTGTTTGATCACCTCCGCCTGGGAGTTGCAGCCTTGCCAGGCTACAGAGGAACATGATGCAGCCAGCCCTGATGAGACCTGATAGGCTAGCGTCAGATAAAAGGGGAGGAGGTCCTCCCCTATCAGGAGAAGAGAGAGGGTGGGTGGAACTAAGAGGAGACGAGAGAGGAGAAGCTACAGCTGGGATACAAGTGAATAAATTGTAAATGATTAATTAATTTTTAAAAGAAATCTAGATGTGCCCAGTTCTCCACACATAGTCCACAATGCTCAAACCACCTTGAGGCGCAAGTCTGGCTCACCTGCAACACGTCCTCCACAACACATGCTTCTACTCCACTAGGAGACTACGTGTGACTCACAAATATCCAAAGATAAGGTTACTGGAAGGAAAAAACAAAACAGAAAACAACAACTGAAAAAGCCTCATATCTTTCAAAGAAAGGACACAGACATTAGAAGGAATTCAAAAGGGTCAGTCATTTCAATATGGAGGCACTCAGCAGGAAATCGTGGAAAACGCTGACTCATCAAGAAACAACAAGTCTTTGACTTGCTTGGTTAGGTTCACACCAAAGTACTTTATGTCCTTTGTGGCTATTGTGAAAAGTGTTGTATCTCTAATTTCTTTCTCTGCCCTTTTTTCTCTTTTGTATACAGGAGGGCTACTGATTTTTTTGAGTTAACTTTGTATCCAGCCACTTTGCTGAAGGTGTTAATCAGCTGTAGGAGTTCTCTGATAGAATTTTTGGGGTCACTTAGGTATACTATCATATCATCTGCAAATAGTGATACTTTGACTTCTTCCTTTCTAATTTGTATCCCCTTTATCTCCTTCAATTGTCTTACTGCTCTAGCAAGGACTTCAAGAACAATGTTGAAGAGATATGGAGAGAGTGGGCAGCCTTGCCTTGTCCCTGATTTCAGTGGGATTGCTTTAAGTTTCTTTCCATTGAGTTTGATATTGGCTATAGGCTTGCTGTATATTGCCTTTACTATGTTCAGGTATGTGCCATGTATCCCTGATCTCTCCAAGACTTTAAACACATAGAGAACCTCTGAAAGGCTCTACCCTGCAGACCATCAAAGCAGATGCTGAGACTTATGGGCAAACTTTGGGAAGAGTGCAGGGAATCTTTGGAAAGAAGTGGGAAACAGTAAGATCTGGAAAAGACAGGAACTCCTCAAGGAGAGCAACAGAACCAAAAAATCTGAGCAGAGGGGTCTTTCCTGAGACTGATACTCCAACCAAGGACTATGCCTGGAGATAACCTAAGACCCCTGCACAGATGTAGCCCACAGCAGTTCAGTATCCAAGTGGGTTCCATTGTAATAGGAACAGGGACTGTCCCTGACATGAACTGATTGGCCTGCTCTTTAATTACCTCCCCCTGAGGGAGGGGGAAACAGCATTACCAGGCCACAGAAAAAGACTATACAGCCACTCCTGATGAGACCTAATTGACTAGGATCAGAAGGAAGGAAAAGAAGACCTCCCCTATCAGTGTACTTGGGGAAGGGCATGCATGCAGAGGGTGGAGGAAGGGAGGTATTGGGATAGGAGGAGGGAGGGAACCACTGGGGGGATACAAAGTGAATAAAATGTAATTAATAATGAATTAAAAAATAAGAAACAACAATTGATTCATTCGGTGGTTCATTTACATGTCACAAAGTCTCTGTATTCTCTAACAGCAACTATTCCTGTGTGGTCAGAGAAGCAACACGCATGGTCCCAGCTCTCTTCCCCATTCAGATAAGGGAGGGTCAGGTCAAAGAAGATGGACATGATGTGTCTCTGGGTTCTTCCATAAAGATAAGAAGTTCAACGCCAAAATCCTTCTGGGGACTTCTTATAGTTAGGAAGCCAGCCCATTTCCCCCTGAAACCTAGGTGAGCAAAGGGTAACAGGATTAACCTGACTGGCCTAGGTTAATCAGGTTATCATATGAGCACACTGGGGAGTCAGGACTCAACCAACATAGAAAAGGCAAACCCTACATATCAGGCATCAGTCATACTAGCATCTGTCCATGTAGCAGTTGAAATTAGTGGCTGACACAAGATCACATTCTTCACAGTGAACCATAGGCTCACTCCTCATACCCGTCAAATGTCTCTCTCCTTTCCAGTGTGTACCTGGAGACTTGGAGGTAGCCAGGAAACAGTGAATAAAAGGCATCTGGGTTATTATCTATTGCATCTGCATGCTGGGATAAGAAGACAGAGATCATTTAATTCAATTATGTAAATCCTTCCCCAAATGGTTAGTGCTCTGGTTTCCTTTCATAAATGGATGAAACGAACAAATAAATCACAGGACTACTCCAGTGCTGCTCCTTGGAAACTGTCATATGCTTCTTGCCAATCAATGCAAAGGGGCAGAAAGAGAGCACTGACTTTAATACAATTTCAGCAAGATGTTGTCTGCGCAGCCTGTGTGGAACTCTAAATTAGACGTGCTCTGCCAACATATGAGAATCATTTTGCTTTTTTTATTTTTCTTGACAGCCCTTTTACTGAAACCATTTATGTAAAATATACACAGCTATTCAAGAAATGTTGGCCATGCTGTTCATATTAATCAGATGAGAACCACATAAGAATGCTAAGATAAATCCTGTTTTCAGCTCAAACAAAAGACTATTGCATCATTATCAGGACGTTGAAGTATTATCTTCAAACATTTCAATGTCTGTGGCCCATATTAATTAACTTTAAAACATTTTTCCAGTTTTTAGCTGTGATAAGTCAGAGCAAGCCTATATGATGCTGACGCAGAGCAAGTACTGCGTTCCCAGCTATTCCATGCTATGGAACTGAGGGTCATCCTAAAAAGTCTGAGTTCTTTGCTATTTAACTTGGTTTCCTTAGCAGGACCATCTTTTACTCTCACAGTGCTCACTCCCCAATGAAACAAGAGTGATAGCGGCTATACTGAAGGCTTAATGCATGAAATATTCAGCAAGTTCTTGGTAGGTATTGAGCATTTGGAGATGGTGGCTACTACACATACAGACATATGCATGCTATAATTTACACACTCATTGTTGATAGAGAAATCTGAACCTAAATACACAGGTCACAATGCTATTGCTGTTACAGTCATGTTTTACATGAGTTAATGTTTTACATGAGTTAATAATTCAAACCACAAAGCCTAGAAGATAAATTTCTTCTGATGGTTAATTTCCTGCATTAATAACCAGTCCTAGATCCCTACAAAATACAATCTGGGTTGTTCTAGGTGTTTCTATAGTGATATATTTAGGGGAGGTTACTGCTTAGATTAGTTGACTTTGAAAAGAGCAGATTGCCCTCTGTGGCATGGATGGGCTCTTCCAATCCACCCAAAGCCCGGAGAGAACAAAAGTCAGACCTCCTGGGATGAGAGGGATTCTGGCAGAAGACAGTCTTCAGACATCCTCTGCAATGCTGATTCCCTTCTCTGTCTCTGTCAGTCTGAGAGTCCTTGGCCCTGAACTGCAGCCAAGGCTCTTTCCTGCTTCTCCAGCCAGCAAGTCCACCTTTTAGATTTTAGGTTTGACAGTCGCTATAAACCTGTAAAGTGAACCAAAGCCTTAAAATATTATACATTTCTCTCTATATTAATATTTTAGTTGGTCCCATTTTTTGAAGAACCCAATCTTCAGGCCAAAAAAGTTAAGTCATACATTTTACCATGGCAACCCCTGATATGTGTTGTTAGCCTTATGGCCCTCTATGGCAGTGGCTCTTAACCTGCAGATCTGAACTTCTTTGGGGGTCAAAATACCCTTCACAGCATCACATAACAGATGTCCTGCATATCAGATGTTTACATTACAATTCACAACAGTAGCAAAATTACGTTATAAAGTAGTAATGATTATTTTTATGGCTAGAGGTCACCACAACATGAGGTATAAGGGTTGCAACAGTAGGAAGGTTGAGAAGCACTGCTCTACGGCATCAAGTTCTGCTCCTACCTGCCATCCTGGTGCAACCCAGGCCATTGAATGAAGGGTAAAGCAAACTCTGCATATTTACCTTGATACATAAAGTCAAAATCAATTAACTCTCACCAATGGTCCTACAAAGCAAAGTTTCTTCTCAAAATTTTCTCTAGACTATCTGTCATCATAATATTCATGTATTTTATCTTCATTTATACATTAATCCTCCCTTACTTGTCAAAATGAATCATTCCATATGTCTGACTCATCATTTTCTTCTGTTATCTTCTTCTGTATGTCTGTCTTTCCATATATGATCTGTCTATCATCTATCTATTATGTTGAAATTGAAGTCATTTTATCGGTAATAGAGTGACTTGTTAGAGAGCTGCATCTAATTTACAATTATCGAGATGGTTTTTCATATCCCTTTTACAGAATCTACATAATCATTTAAAGACGATGACGACACTCTTTCACAGTTGTCTGTGGCAGGTCAGAGTAAAGAAGTCAAAATAAAGGTAAAAAAAAAACCTTAGTTTTCTTCTTGGAAGAAAAGATTCCAAAAGGTGGGTGTGGTGGCACACACCTTTAATTCCAGCACTGGGGAGGCAGAGGTAGAGGCAGGAAAATCTCTATGAGTTCGAAGTTTGTCTGGTCTACAAATTGAGTTCCAGGACAGGCAGAGAAGTTACATGCAGAAACTCAGTCTCAAAACCACCACCCACAAAACAAAACAAAACAAAACAAAACAAAACAAAACAAAACAAAACAAAACAAAAAAAAAAGAAAAAGAAAAAGAAAAAGAAAGAAAGAAAGAAAATCCTCTTCTTCATCTAAGAGTAGGGCTAAGGAAGCCAATGATTCTCTGGTCCTGAAGTTTATAAGCCCAAACCTAGTCCAATTCTATAAAGAAAAAAGTCAGTGAGAGCATCCAGAATAAAGGCAATGGCGGGGGGGGGGGGGGGGGCTGTTATTAAAGTGCAGCCACTCAGCTGTTCTCGGCTCTAGAAACCAGGCCATGGCAATACAAGTTGTGAGTAGTAACAGTGGTCCTATGGCCTTGTGATTTATCCCCGAATGTTCTACACATTAAACAAATATTTACTTCAGATGAGACTTTAACAATTAACTTTTAGTTATCTGCAAATAAGTGTATTCAAGATGTGGAATTTGAGAGAAAGGTCTCAAAACGTACAGATGCTTAGGTATAAGCAGTGAAGTTTACTGTGAATATTTCTGACTCCACGTTCTGAGGTGGGGTGACACTTTTGGTGGGCAAGATTTTCAAGGCATACCCTGATGATTCTATTGCATGATTATTTAATCAAACAATGTGCATGTAGAGGTAGCAGAAAAAAATTTAGATGTAATTGATTATAGCAACCAGAAGGGAGAAGAAAATATTTGGTATCATCCAGCTAGACCAAATCTAATTGTTTGAATACTTAAAAAGAAATTATCTAACTGAAGACTAAGGAGAACTGTGTAGTGGGAATTTTGGTTTCCTTAAAAACCCAGTGATGTTATGTAAACATGTTTTTGTTTTAATCCCAGGTGTGGGATCTGGGGCTGCTTGAAATTGTCCAGAGCAGCAGACTATTTATCTGGCTCCAGCTCTGAAAGGGGTGTAATCTTTGTCAGCCACATATAGCTTAATTCTGGGAACTCTAACAAAGAGGGGCCTGAGCTCTCCCAGGAACAGGAAAGTAGCTGCTGCTTCCCCCATGCTGCTCCCGGTTGCTGCTGTTGAGCCTGGATGAGAAGAGGTTAGAGACATCTTGATGACGAAGATTGGAATGGCCCCAAGGAACCCAGCCACCCTAAACAGCAGGAAGTAGTCGAAAGAGAAATATGCCCCCTTTCCCCACTGACTTTTTTCTCTTCTACCTAGTGTTGGGGGGGGAGGGGTTGGAAGGGATTAGGGAGGATAAGGGTTGGAAGGGAGGTAGAGATATAAGACCCAAATAAAATAGATGAAAAGTGTGTCAACAGAATTGTGGCAAGATAAACAAGTGAGAGGCTAGTAGAGAGAAAATGTTGTAATCTCTAAAATATAAGTATGGCCTCCAGGTGACAGGCAACAAGGCAACTAAGACCCCCGTTGTACTAGCACTTAAAGTTAAATTCTGCCAGCATTCTGAATGGTGTTGGAAGCAGACTGTCCCAAATTCTCCTGCAAAAAGCACGGGCCAGCTAAAGCCTTGAATTTGGCCTTGTGGGAGAGGTCTGGAGCTGTGTGGAGCCAAGACTGCAGATACCTGGCATGCAGAACTGTGAGATAATAAATCCTGTGCTTTTAAGCTGCTTAATTTGTGATCATTTGTTAGGGCAGCAAGAACACCAATCGGCAACGTTTTTTTAAAGTCTCTGAGACTCCGGCTATTCCCCATCCGTTCTGCAGCAGCAAAGGCCATTTTCATCGGCTCCACAAGAGGCAGGGAAATATCCGACGCTTTGCAAATACATCTTAAAAATTTGACCTAGGCAAGAAAAAGCTAGTCAGGTTAGTATTTCCCTAAAAATAAGGTTTTTGTTTTTAAGCTAGTAATTCTCCTCTCTCTTTCCGGTGGGCACATGAAATGCTGCACATGTGGTTGTCAGAGGATACTCTGCTGGGACCAGGTCTCTCCCTCTGCCACGTTGGATGCAAAAACCGAACTCAGGTTGTCAGATTTGGAGGAGAGTGTCTTTGCCTAACTGAGCCATCTTGCTGGCTCTAAAGATTAATTTTTCAAAAGAAATAAGTATGTAATTACGTTGAAAATTGCCTAAAACCATATCCTTTTTTTGTTTTTCACTAGTTTATTTGATTTTGGATTAACTCACCCTTTCAGTCCCTGTTGTTCATGTTTTCATGGTTTCTATGTATATAAATGAGAAAACTGACCTACATTGTAAGCACCAAAAAGGTTTTGTAATATAAATCCCATGTTTATAAAATATTCTGATGGTGTTTTAAAGATACACAAAAAATACTTTATTGCCTAAAATCATCATTTTGTCACTATAGAAGCAACCAGTATTTATTATAAAGTAAACAACAGAAAAATCAATTAAGGCAAATCTCTCTGACATTTTAATATGCTAGAATAGACATATTCATGTACCACACACATATCCACACACACAAACACAGACAGCAAAGGAGGAAGGGAGGAAGGGAGGGAGGAAAAAGAGGAAGACAAAGAAGGAGAAAGGGAATAGAGACAGAGGAGAAAGTGAAATTCAATGGTCTCTCTTCTACTCTCCAAAGGAAGCAGGATGTTGAGTCTCATGAGAGCAAATCATCTTACCTAGAGTTTTTCCTCCTGACACAACGAAGGACAGAAACATTTGTTGACAGAGAGGGGAACTCACTTAAAAGCCCTATGAAAGGAAGTCTACTGGCAGTAGAGGCCAAGGCCTGGAGAAAGTTGAAAATGGTGACCGCTGCCCACCAAAGTTCTATGATGAAAGTATGCCCCAAGTTTATACAGTCAGCTCAGATTATAATATATGTTGTAGTAAATCGGTGATTGAAGTCCTGATATTCTAAATAACCTACAAGGTTATGGAATAACCTTCACTTAACAGATTTGCAAAGACATTTCAACCTCTTTTTACTTGATATCTTAACTTTTTATATTAATAGTCTACAGTTACAAAATAATCTTAGTATGTATACAATATTTTTTAGGTTATTGCTCAATTATTTTTGTAATAATGTATTTTGGGACAGTTTGCTTAAATCCAAACTTTTATTATGAGCAATTCTGCTATCAAGTTCTACTATTTTAACATAACAAAGAGGGAACATAGTGATCTGTACTCCACAAGGGTCCATGACTGATAGGCACTATTAATGGAGATTGTTTTAAAAGATACCATTTTTCATCCACTGAAGAATCAAAGGTTCATATTCCAAGGCTGGGCAACTATAAGGTCAATGCAGAGTGTGGGACTTTGACTTTTGGATATTTATTTGTGTGTGTGTGTGTGTGTGTGTGTGTGTGTGTGTATGTGCATTGTGTGTGTGTGCACACATAGAATGGTACACAAAAGGATGTCAGAGAACAAGTTGAAAGAGCAGTTTCTTTCCTTTTACCATGTGAGTTCTAGAGATCAAACTCAAACAATCAGGTTGAGCAGCAAGTTCCTTTACCCATTAGGTAGTCTTGCCTGTCCCAATTACTTAATTTTCCAGTGTTACTTAGTTTGGTTTTTCCAAACAGCAGTGGCATTGTGAGATCAAGGCAATAGATGGATTGCTTTTCACTTCCTAGATTATTTACAATGTTCAGTCAAAATGCATGAAATTCATAGCATGATCTCCAAAACCATTCATTTGTTATTGCACTCAGCACAAACTATAATAAAATGACATTTTAAAACTATAAAATTTATTTGTATTCATATATTTATATTATTTTGTTTATGTACTATTTATTTCTAGTTATATATATTGTTCTATACATATAAGAAATAAAATTTTAGGGTAATGCCTACCTTTAAGAGTTTCTTGGTCTGTTTCTTGGTCTCTCCCAAGAAGAGAGAGCTGAGATGGTTTAGTAATCTTTCTAATATCTAGGATTCAATTTAGTAACATGTGTTGAGCTCACCATAGCTTATCAAGACAGACTCTGATTGCAACTTCTGGGGCCAATAAAGACAGACAATTTTTCTTGAGTGGGTGTTTGCCATCTTCCTCCATAAGAATTCAATAAACGCATGTGGTATAATATAATAATGCTCATGTTTTAATATATTTTATTATTCCACTTTTTTTCCTTTTTATTTACTGTCAGCACTCAAAGTCTAAGTTTAGTTCAGTATTTGAAATTATATCATCAAGAAAAAGTTTCAAACACATTAAAATAAACAGGATGGACACTGGAAGAAGGAGAAAACAGAAAACAGGACAGGAGCCTACCACAGAGGGCCTCTGAAAGACTCTACCCAGCAATGTATTAATGCAGATGCTGAGACTCATAACCAAACTTTGGGCAGAGTGCAGGGAATCTTAGGAAAGAAGGGGGAGATAGTAAGACCTGGAAAAGACAGGAGCTCCACAAGGAGAGCAACAGAACCAAAATATCTGAGCATAGGAGTCTTTTCTGAAACTTTCTCCAACCAAGGACCATGCATGGATATAACCTAGAACTCCTGCTCAGATGCAGCCCATGACAGCTCAGTATCTAAGTGGGTTCTTAGTAAGGGGAACAGGGACTGCCTCTGACATGAACCAGTGGCTGGCTCATTGACCACCCCCCTTCCCAAATGGGGAGCAGCCTTGCCAGGCCACAGAGGAAGACAATGCAGCCACTCCTGATGAGACCTGATAAGCTAGGGTCAGATGGAAAAGGAGGACCTCTCCTATCAGTGTACTTGGAGAGGGGCATGGGAGGAGATGAGGGAAGAAGGGTGGGATTGGGAGGGAATGAGAGAGGGGGCTACAGCTGGGATACAAGTGAATAGACTATAATTAATATAAAAAATAAAAATTTAATTAAAAAAATTTATATAGTGGACAGGACGTATTTTGAGGAAGGAAACTGGCACACACAAAAGTCTTGGTGCGTATCCCACACTTCAGTGAATCAATGAAACACCTCTTCAAATTGTCCCCTGAGCAGATGTGGTTCATTCTTCCCTGGCCAGTGTGATTTTCAATCCAAATAGCTAGTTGACCAGAATGCTTCAGAGAAACCCGTGTTCCTTGTGCCCTTATGTTTTGGCCTCCTTCTTTTGCAGGTGAGCTATCACAGTGAGTTCCTAATATTGGAGATTTATTATCTCATAGTTCCCAAGGGGAAAAAGAAGCCTTAGTGTTGTATCTAAACTTAGCATATTATGGTTTGAAAGTTCAAAAAAATTAGACTAACGTGGGCTCAAAAATATATTTTCACACATGTCTTTATAGATGTAAGGCCCAGGACAACACACAGCGTTCTCTCTTTTGCTGTAATAAAGTACAGGTGCTCTTCCAGGTTTCATGCAGGATTGCTTTGAGGAGAAAGGCCCTAAGAAAGCAGTCCAGAGTGCTGTGTGCCCTGTGGGAAGCCAGTGATTTAGCAGCTCTTCTTGCTAAGAAACTACCCCACTCCCCACTGCCACCCCACACATATGCCTGTTCCTGTAATCTCAAATTTCAAAGATCTTTCAGATGATGAAAGTCTCTTCTGGGGATAGCCATCCCCCCAAATCACCACTTACCATCAACAGCATAGAGTTCCTCAAATGTGGTATCTGCAATTTTGTCTCTTAGAAGCAAAATGACTCCAGTTATCACTTTAGTTGACTGAGTAGTATTAGTGGAGGCAAAAGAAGATATGGCATGTGTGCCCAGGATGCATCTTCATGTGCACACGGTGGTTTTGGAGACATGTTTTCCCTTAGTTTCGAGGAATAAACCCTTACTGTACTGTCTAAGTTCGGCACCATGAAAAAAAGCATGGCTTTTCGTAAATGATTGGGAAGTTCCGTAGATCTAGGGAAAGACTGAAGTAGTCAGGAAAATGTCAATAGAAACAGCTGTGCTGTCACACATGTGCATGTGCGCACACACATGCATGGAGGGAGAGACAGAGAGAGAAAGAGAGGCAGAGACACGGAGATAACGAGAGGCATTTACCTTCTATCTTCTTCTTTTTTTTTCCTTGAATTTCACTGAAGGTACAGGACATCCTTCTTTTTTTCTTTTTTTGAAAATAGATTTTTCTTCTCACACAAAATATCTGATGATTGGTTTCCTTCTTCTAGTCTTCCCAGTTCTCTACACTTGCCCTCTCATCTGATTCTTTCCCTTTCTGTCTATTGTTAGAAAACAAACAGGCTTCTAAGAGAAAATAATAAAATAAGATAAATTAAGATAAAGCAAAAACTAACACATTGGAAAAAAACAAAACAAACAGAAGAAAAAGGGCCCAAGAAAACACACAAGAAACAGATCTAGACTCAGAGAACCACTCTTTTGCACACTCAAGAATCCCATAAAAACACTAAACTAGAAGCCATAATATATACATAAAAGATATGTGGGGTAAGAGGGAGGAATAAAAATAGATAAATAAAATGAAATGAAATAGAAATTTAAAATTAAGACTAAAAGGTCTGGCACGACGTCATGAGACAAGGAACCTCAAATGGTGCTGCTGAGATCATTTTCTGTTAGCTGTCTATTGCTGGGCCTGTAGCCTACCCTTAAGAGTAGTTTGTTTCCTCGGTGAAGCTCCCTTGGATAAAGCTAAATTTTCATTTGCAGGCAGTTACCAATTAAAGGTTGCTTCTCATTACAAATGGGAGCTTGTATCCCATCAGATCAAGGACCCCATCTTGTGCAGACCCATGCAGGCCAGTGCACGCTGCCTCATTGTGAGTTCCTAAACGCCTTGATCCTTTCGATTCAGAAGGCCTCGTTCCCTTCATGTCTGTCCTCCACGCCCTCTGGCTCTTACCTTCTTTCTGCTTCTTCTTTTGCATGACTCCCTGCGTGGGAGGGGTTTTCTGGAGACATCCCATTTAAGCCTAAGTGTTCTCAGATCTCTAATCCTCTGCAAAATATCTAACTGTGGGTCTCTGTGTTTGCTATCATCTGCTGACAAAGAAAGTTATCAGATGTTGTTTGAGCAAGGCACTGACCGATCTAAGTATAGCAAGAAATCATTAGGAGTCGTTTTCCTGCTACATGATTTTAGGAGAATGGTAGAATTTGATGCTAACCGAGGCCTCTGGTTATCTCGTCTCAGATTTGAAATAGTGCCGGGAAAGGGTGTTATTTCTTGGAGTGGGCCTTAAGTCAAATCAGATATTGATTGGTTACTCCCTCATGCTTTGTGCTACCATTGCATTAGCATGTCTCACAGGCAGGACACCAATGTAAATCAAAGGGGTTGTGTCTGGGTTGATTTTTACATTTCCCTTTTGTTGGCATGCAGTGTACCTTCCTGTAGCAAAGATACTAGAACATAGGGGTGAAGGCTGTATGCAGGTGCCCCTTGGCTTCTCCATGTTCAATGAGTTGTGTAGATGTTGTGTTCAGAAATAGAACCTTGCAGTCAGTTTTCAGATATCAGCCTATATTTTTTGCAATACCGTGACTTGTTTAGAGGTTCAAATGGGACCCTTTTGCCCAACAACTCAATTAGATATAACATAGTCCTATGAATAGAAGTTTTATTTGGTGATCAGAGCTATCCAGTTGGGGTTCTGTCTCCCACATGCATGTAGGCACTCTTGTATTTGGGGCATAGATGTTCAGAATTGTGATGTCCTCTTGGTGGATTTTTCCTTTGATGAGAATGTAGGACCCCTCCGCATATTTTTTGATTAATTTTGGTTGAAAGTCTATTTTATTAGATATTAGGATAGCTACCCCAGCTTGTTTTCTGGGTCCACTTGCTTGAAAAACATTTTTCCAGCCTTTTTTTTCTGAGGTAGTGTTTATCTTTGTTGCAGCGGTGCATTTCTTGGATGCAGCAGAATGTTGGGTCCTGTTTCCGCACCCATTCTGTTAGTCTCTGTCTTGTTATTGGAGAGTTGAGTCCATTGATGTTGATCGATAAAAGTCACCAATGAACATTAGTTCCTTTTATTGTGGAGTTGGTGGTCTTACTGTGTTTCATTGCTTATTTTCCTTTAATTTTTGTTAGGGTATTATCTGTATGCTATGTTTTCTTGGGTGAAGTTGTTTTCATTGGATTGGAGTTTTCCTTCTAGTACCTTCTATAAGGCTGGTTTGCTGTGTAGATGCTGCATAAATTTAGTTTTGTCATGGAATATTTTGTTTTCTCCATCTATGTTGACTGAAAGCTTTGCAGGGTACATTAGTCTGGGTTGGCATCTGTGTTCTCTTAAAGTCTGCATGACACCTGCCCAGGCCCTTCTGGCTTTCATAGTTTCTGATGAGAAGTCTGGTATGATGGCTATGGATGTTGAACATTTCTTTAAGTAGTTCTCTGCTATTTGAGTTTCCTCTGCTGAGAATTCTCTTTTAGATCTGTACCACATTTTTGATTGGTTGATTTGTTTTCTATATATCTAGGTATTTTAGTTCTTTATATATTTTGAATACTAACCCTTTATAGGATATGTGGTTGATAAAAATCTTTCCCATTCTGTGGGCTGCTGCTTTGTCCTATGCAGAAGCTCTTCATTTTCATAAGGTCTGACTTATTTATTGTTGACCTTAGTTCCAGGTCTAATGGTGGTCTGTTTAGAAAGTCTTCTCCTGTGCCAGTGCCTCAAGGATATTCCTCACTTTCCCTTCTGTCACGTTCTGTATATCTGGTTTTATACTTATATCTTTGACCCACTTGGACTTAAGTTTTGTGCCGGATGAGAAGTATGGAGTATGGATTTTGCACTCTTCTACATGCAGACATCCAGTTAGAACAGAACCATTCATTGAAGACTGTCTTTTAATCCAGTGTGTATTTCTGGCCTCTTTATCAAAACTCAGGTGTTCCATGGCTATGTGGATTTATGTCTGGATCTTCAGTTTAGTTTATCCATCAATGTGTCTGGCTTTGTGCCAATACAAAGTTATTTTTTAATTATTATAGCTTGTAGTTTGAGGTTAGGGAGAATGATACGTCCAGACTTCTCTTATTATTGTTTTAGCTATCCTGGGTTTTTTTTGTTTCCATATAGAGCTGAAAATTGTCCTTTCAAGATCTGTAAAAATAATTATATTGGCTTGCCCAGTGTGGTGATGCACATCTTTAATCCCAGCACTCAGGAAGGCAGAGGCAGGAGGATTGCTATGAGTTTGAGGCCAGCCTTGTTTACAAAGCAAGCCCAAGACAGTCAAGGCTGCACAGAGAAACCTCATCTCAAAAATTAAATAAACAAACAAACAAATAGTGTTACAATTGGAATTTTGGTAGAGATTGCATTGAATTTATAGATTGGTTTTGGTAGGATGGCCATTTTTACTATATTAGTCCTACCAATCCATGAGCATGGAATATCTTTATATCTTCTTTTATCACTTCAATTTCTTTCTTCGGTGACTTGAAGTTCTTGTCATACAGGTCTTTCACCTGGGCAAAGTTACCTCCAAAATATTTTATGTTACTGAGGCTATTGTGAAAAAGTATTGTTTCCCTGGTTTATCAGTTTTTTAGTCTTTTGTATATAGGAAGGCTACTGGTTTGTAAGTTAAGTTTATATCCAGCTACTTTGATGAAAGTGTTTATCAACTGTAAAAGTCTCCCCAGTAAAATTTTTAGGGCCACTTATACATATGATCATCTCATCTGCAAATAAAGATACTTTGACTTCTTTCTTTCCAATATTTATTTCCCTGATCTCCTTTAGTTGTCTTGTTGCCCTAGCTGTGACTTCAGATACTATATTGAATAGGAGAGAGTAGATAATCTTGTTTCTGATTTTAGTTCAATTGCTTTCAGTTTCTCTCTATTTCAGTTATCGGTGGCTATGGACTTGCTGTAAATTGTCTTTGCTATATTAAGCTATGCCCCTTGTATTCACAATCTCTCCAGAGCTTTTATTGTAGACAGGTGTTGGATTTTTTCAAAGGCTTCTTCTAGGTAGAGGTAGATATTATGTGGATTTTGTTTTCAGTCTGTTATATACTGGGTTTTATTTATTGATTTATGTATGTTGAACCGTCCTTGAATCTCTGGGATAAAGTCTAC
This sequence comes from Psammomys obesus, assembly GCF_907164565.1. Classification (NCBI taxonomy): domain Eukaryota; kingdom Metazoa; phylum Chordata; class Mammalia; order Rodentia; family Muridae; genus Psammomys; species Psammomys obesus. Next base: position 9,043,763 of record NW_026586550.1, read on the forward strand.
TTGATCATGTAAATGATCTTTTTGATGTATTCTTGGATTCAGTTTGCAAGTATTTTATGGATAATTTTTTCATCTGTGTTCAGTAGGGAAATCAGTCTATAAGACTCTTTCTTTGTTGGGTTATGGTATGGTTTTTGTATCAGGGTAACTGTGACTTCATACAATGAATGGCACAATGCTCTTTCAGCTTTTATTTTCTGGAATAATTTGAGAATTAGTATTCTTGAAAGTTAATTTTTTATTTTTGTTTTGTTTTGTAGACTTTTAATTACTGTTCTATTTTATTAGGGTTTATGTGTCTATTTAAATTGCTTATGAGATCTTGATTTAATTTTGATAAGTTTTATATCTATAAATTTATCTATTTCTTTTAGAGTTTCTAATTTGGTTTTGAAACTCTGAATTCCCTCCATGTCTGTTGTTATGTTTCCCTTTTCATCTCCAAATTTGTTAATTTGGATAGTCTTTCTTCCTTTTAGTTAGTTTAGATAAGGTTTTGTCAATCTTATTTTCTTTTTTAATTAATTAAATTTATTTACTTTGTATCCCATTTGTAGCACCCCCTCTTCTCTTCCCAGTTCTACCCACCTCCCCTTTTCTACCCCCTATGCCCCTTCCCTAATCCACTGATAAGGGAGGACCTCCTCCCCTTCTCTCTGACCTTAGCCTAACAGTTCTCACCAGGACTGGCTGCATTATCTTTCTTTGTGGCTTGACAAGGCTGCATCCCTCAGACAGAGATGATCAAAGAGCTGGCAACAGAGTTCATGTCAGAGACAGCCCCTGATCCCCTTACTAGGGTACCCACTTGAAAACAGAGCAGCCTATGGGCTTCATCTGAGCAGGGAGTATAGGTCCTCTCCATGCATAGTCCTTGTTTGGATTATCGGGCTCTGCAGGGCCCCCTGGGCTCAGGTTTTTTTGCTCTGTTGGTCTTCTTATGGAGCTCCTGTCCCTTCCAGGTCTTTCTGTCACCCCCTTCTTCCATAACAATCTTTTCACTCTTCCCAAAGTTTGACTATGAGTCTCAGCATCTTCTTCAATACCCTGATGGTAGAGTCTTTCAGAGGGCCCCTGTGGAAGTTTCCTGTCCTGTTCCCTGTCTTCTCCTACTTCCAATGTCTAGCTAATATCCTGAATATATAGGGAACTCAAGAAGTTAAACACCAACAAACCAAGTATTCCCATTTCATTTTCTAAAAGAACCACCTCTTTGTTGCATTGATTCTTAGTACTTTTTTGTTTCTATTTTATTGATTTCAGCCCTAAGTTTGATTATTTCTTGCCATCCACTCCTTTTGAGTGTGATTTTATTTTGTTTTGTTTTGTTTTCTTATTTATATTCTAGAGCTTTCAGGTGGGATGTTAAGTTACTAGACTGAGATCTCTACAACTTTTTATGTAGGCACTTAATGCTATAAACTGCCTTCACTGTTTCCTATAAATTTGGGTATGTTGTGTTCTCTTTTGATTTAATTCTAGAAAGTCTTTACTTTCTTAATTTCTGTCTTGACCCATTTTTTCTTAAGTAGTTAGTTCCTTAGTTTCCATGAGTTTGCAAGCTTTCTGATTTACCTTTTTTTGTTGTTGTTGTTGTTGTTGCTATCCAGCTTTAATCCATAGTGGTAAGATAAGATGAAGGGGAGTATTTCAGTTTTCTTGTATCTGTTGAGACTTGCTTTATGTCCAAATATGTGGTCAGTATAGAAGAAAGCTCCATGAGTTGATAGAAGAAAGTATATTCTTTTTTGTTTGGGTGAAATGTTTTATAAATATCTGCTATGTCCACTTGGTTTACAACATCAGTTAGCTCCATCATTTCTATGTCAGTGTTTGTCTGGTTGATACGTCTATTGTTGAGAGTGTGGTAATGATAGTCTTCCACTTTCAGAGTATGAGGGGCAATGTGTGATTAAGCTTTAGTAGTATTTTTTTTTTTTGTATAAATTTGGGTGCCCTTGTGCTTGGTACCTAGATGTTAAGAATTGCAATATCCTCTTCATAGATTTTTTTCATTGATGAGTATGTGATGTCCTTTCTTATTTCTTCTGATTAATTTTGGTTTGAATCTATTTTGTCAGATATTAAAATGGCTACACTAATTTGCTTCTTAGGCCCACTTGCTTGAAATATCCTTTTTTCATCTTTTTCCCTGAGGCAGTGTCTTAACTTTGATATTAAGGTGTGTTTCCTGAATGCAGCACAAGGATGAATTCTGTTTTCACATCCATTTTATTAGAGTTTTTTTTTATTAGGGATTGAGACCATTGATGCTTACAGTTATCAATGAACAGCATTTATTAATTCCTGTTATTTTGTTGTTGTTGTTTGTTATTGTTGTTATGGTGGTGGTGGCAGTGGAGTGTGTGTATATGTGTGTGTGTTCTCTATTTTGACTTGCTAGTCTGGGATTATTTATTCCTTTTGTTTTCTTGGGAGTGATTAACCTCATTAGATTGCAGGTATTCTTCTAGCAATGTTGGCAGGTTTTATTTATAGATTTTGCTTAAATTTGGAATGTCTTGTTTTCTGTCTATTGCAATTGATAGTTTTGATGGGTAATAATAGTCTGGGCCAGCATCTATGGTCTCTCAGAGTTTGGAAAACATATGTTCTGGCCCTTCTCTCTTTTAGAGTCTCCATTGAGAACTTAGGTGTTATTCTAACAGGTCTACTTTTATGTTACTTAATCTTTTCCCCTTGCAGCTTTTTTAAATTTAAATTTATTTTTTAAAATTTTTTATAACTTTTCATCTGATTATAGCCCCCTCATCTCCTCCAGGTTCCAGCCTCCATCCTTCTTTTCCCCATTCCCCTCCCCTAGTCCTCAGAAAGAAAGAGCCCTCTTCCTCTACCATCTGACCCCAACTCATGAAGTCTCATCAGAACTGCCTACATCTTCTTCCTCTGTGGATTGGCAGGGCTGCCACACCAGGGGAAAATGATCAAAGGGCTGGCAACAGAGTCAATGTCAGAGACAACCCCTGCTCCCCTTTCTAGGGAATCCACATTGAGACTGAGCGGCTTGTTAGCTACATCTAAGCAAGGGGTCAAGGTCCTCTCTATCCATGGTTCTTGGTTGGTGCATCAGTCTCCAAAGACACCCGTAGGCTCAGATTTGTTGGCTTTATTGGTCTTCTTGTGGAGCTGCCGGCTCCTCCATGTCTTTCTCCCCTCCCAACTCCCTTCCATGAGATTTCCTGTGATCTGCCCAAGGTTTGACTGTAAGTCTTAGCATCTGCCTCCATCCCCTGTTAGGAGGAGTCTTTCAGAAGATATCTATGGTAAGTTCCTATCCTGTTCCCTCTCTTCAGCCTCTTCTAGATGTCCATTTTATTTGCCCTTCTGAATGAGAATTAAACCTCCTCTCCAGAGCCCTCCTTCTGTTTAGCTTCTTTAGGTCTGTAGATTTCAGTATGTTTATCCTATATTATATGCCTAATATCCCCTTATAAGTGCCTATATACCATGTGTGTCTTTCTGGTTCTGGATTACCTCACTCAGGATGATTTATTTCTAGTTCCATCCATTTATCCTGTACATTTAGTGTTTCTATTATTATGTACTGAGGGGGGAACCTTCTTTCTTGTCTATTTGATGTTATTCCTCTATTTTTCTTGTACCTTGATAGTCATTTCCTTCTCTAGGTACGGAAAATTTTCTTCTGTGATTTTGTTGAAAAACATTTTTCTCTGCCTTTGACCTGGAGTTCTTCTCCTTTCTCTATTCTTATTATTCTTAGATTTGGTCTTTTCATATTGTCCCCAATTTCCTGGATGTATTATACCAGGGTTTTTGTTGTTGTTGTTCTCGTTTAGAATCTTATTGCTGAAGACATCATATTCAGATGTAGAACATGGTGAATATAAGCTGGTGCAAACCTGGAAGCTACACCCCTCCTGGAGAGATTTCATAGTGCTGGGAGGTGCTATGGAGGCTACAGAAGGAGAAAAAGAGTCATCGATCTTATTTAGTTGTAAACCCTGCAAACTACAATAATGTCTTTCCTACTAAGACATGGGCACTGGTGCAATAGTGCCATGAACATTGTGAGAGTGACAAACTACTTTCTGATTGGATTTGAGTCCTGCTCCACAAAATAGAAGCTATGTGTGCCACCGTTACTGACCTCGGAAAGTATGGCTAGACAGGTCATAGGTTGATGCTAAACAGACATAGTATTAAATAGAATCCTAATGATTTATTGTTACACATGTAGAACAATCTATTTTTTCAACCCTTCAGCTGAGAAACTTCTGTTTGTAGTAAATGTTGATTAGCACAGCGATCCACAACTGGCCACATTGAAGAGAATAAGAGATTGTAGATTGCAGAATACTTAGCCCTAAAAAGAACATGTATATATACCCTGCTTTCAAGGCCCAGGGATCATTGCAGAAAAAGGGCAGTAGGAGTGTAAGAGCCAGAAGCAGTAGATGATTAGAAGGAAACATCATCTTTTGCACAGAGTAAGGCAGCTGTATTCACAGTAGTTACATCAGTGTGCACAAAACCTATGTAACCTCAAGACAATCCAGTTCTGAAAAGGGCACCTGGGCACACAGTCTCACCTTTAGTCATAGAGCTTTTTGCAATTGCTAGCTCTTGAGAGAGGAAAAGATCGTTTTCTCTAAGAAACTGCCTCTGCTTAAGCTGACCGTGCTTCTGAAGAAGAGCACATAATGAAGACTAATTGGGCAGAATTTGTATTGAATGATTAAATAAAGGGAAGAACACAAAGTTGTGTGGGTAAGGAAAGAGGGTGGATCTAGGAAGAGTTGAGGGGGTGAATATAATCAAAATACATTGTATGAAACTTGCAATGAACTACTTAAAAATAATATATAGTAGAAAAGACTACAAAATGACTTAATTCTGTTGATGATTTGACTATAAGTGAGACCATATTTCAGAATCTGACAGTGAGTACAGTGCCCACTCATGCTCAGAATTGTGCCACCTATAGTTAGGGCTAAACCACCAAGTTTAGGAGTGCAAGAGCTGGAAGCAGTAGAAGAAAGACTACAAGGAACCACCATCTTCTTCAACTGCATTCACAGCACTTACAGCAGTGTGCACAGAACTTGTTGAATCTCAAGTCATACCAATTTTAAAAATTAATCTGCATTTTGTTTTTTTTTCAAATTTTTTATTGATTCTTTGTGAGTTTCACATTATGCACCCCAATCCTACTCATCTCTCCTTCCTTTCATATCTGCCTTCAGCCCTTGCAACATAGGAAAATAAAAAAAAAAAATAAATAAATAAATAAATAAATAATAAGTATAAAAAAAAACCATTTTATCTAGGAAGCTATAGTGTGGCACCATAGGTCCCACAGTACACCCCTTTGTTTACAGATCTTTATTTGCAAATGTTCATTGAGCTGAGTCGTTGGTCTGCTTTGAGGCCTCTGGCTTCTGCTACACCATCAATACTGAATCCTCACCAGGACTCCTTTCAGATATCCCATTGTTGCCCTGTGTCATGGATATCTGCAGCTCTGAATCTGCAGAACCCACTTTTTCACATACTCCAGTAGTTCATAGATGAAGTAGATATTAGGGTAGGCCAGCCCAAGACCCTGGCCCTGGCCCTGGGTCCGGGTGGCACAGCTCTCTCGCACACACACCACCAAGGAGAGTTCTCCAGCGCTGTCCTAGCTAGCTCAGCCAATGATGCAGCTGGCAAGGGACAGGACCAGCACTCTCATTCTCACCTCCTCGGGGCCAGCTCACCTGCACCCTGCCACCAGGGCAGGCTCTTCTGAGCTGCCAGTCAAGGAACAGGACCAGCAATCCCACACTCATGAATCATGGGCCAACTTTCCTGTCTGCTGCTGGTGGAGCAGGGGGAAGAGCATCTTTCCTGTGCCCATTCCACCTCACAGAAGGTGAGTGACAGGACTAACTCTCCTGTGCTCATGCCCTCCTCAGGGCCATCTCACCCACATCCCTGCCACTAGGGCATACTCTACTGTGCTGTCCAGGCAAGGTGCAGGGCCCACTCTCCTGAATGCTGCAACACATGAGGTCTGTTGCAAGAGCTCTCCAGAGTGCAGCAGCCAGTGAGGGGTGGAGCCAGGTCTGTACAGTCCTTGACCATCAACACAGCCCCAGGCAGCAGTCCAGACCAGGGATTTCTGCAAGGTCTTTAGTGGTCATATGAGGCACAGGCATCAACACAGACCCCTGCTGCTGCATGACAATGACCCTCACATGACCGTTAGCAGCAACACAAGCTGGGCCTTCACCATGACCTCAGGTAGCAGGGCAAGCTAGTCACAACAGGCTATTCAGCTCCAACCTCTGGTCTCCAGATCCAGCTCTCTTCAATCTGTCAAGCTTCTCTTTCTCTCCCATCTGTCCAACACACATTTGCACATCAAAGTGGCTCCCACTGCTGGTGGGCCACATGGCTGGTGGGCCTCTTTGTGTCTTCTCCTGCCTGTGCTTTTTGTCCTGGCAGCAGTCAGACCTCTGGGTGTCTACATGGTATGGTTGCCTCCATAGTCTACATTTCTTTGTCAAACAAATACTAATAAGTGAACTATTACAGAAAGGTTAATGGGAGGAGGAAATCTATTTTATTTCTAATACTCAATGCTGTTGATCCAGATGTTAACTTTTTTCACAGTAGTAGTTGTTACCTATACAGTCCAATCCAAGACTTTGGGATAGAACTCTTACTTATATATTTGAACTCTTAACTAAGAGGTTAAAAGCCAGGCTAGTGAAAGAGGGGGAAATCACATGACCATCATGTATCTGATAAGAGATTTACCCAGCGTATATTCCTCTATTCATAAATATAACCTTGTACACATTATAAAACTGCAAGTTTTATAATGCTTTCACATGGCAGATATTTTACTATTCTCCACAAATTTCATTCATAAATTCTCTCAGAATTTACTGATGCGCTAATTGCAGCATTCATTGTGTAGATAGATGAAGAATCTTGGCTATACAAAAAAGTAACTTAAAATAGCATGCACCTACACAGCTATGTGGATGCCCAAAACTCAGAATGGTGATACTATTAACTGCCAGCAGAAAGTAAGACAACAGGAAGTTTTATTCATTGTTGATGGAAATGCAAAATGATTCCACTTTAGAGACATAGTATAAGTGTTTTCAAAATCAAATCACAAAATTCAACAATCATATTACATGGTATTCACTCAAAGGTACAATTATATGCACACACAACACAATTATATGCAATACAACAAATACACATATATTTTTTTATAAAAGATTTACCCATAGTGGCTAAAACTATTAAGTAGCCAAAATGTCCATAAAGAGATGTATAGAGAAGACGGAGGGACAAGATGGTGGTGCCAGGAGAACACTGCATCTGAGGAACAGGACATTTTCCATACAGCGACCAAGAGACTGAACTCTGGGCCCTAAAACAACAGTGATCGTGTTTCCCAGGTGAGAGGAAACACCCACGGCAGGGAAACAGTCAGGTCCACTCTCAGGTCACCCAGCCAGAACCCGGAAGAGATCCTGGGTTGCGAAGGTACTAGGTCACCAGACAGAGCCACACGCCTGTGTGTCCTGATCACCTTCCCAGGCTGAACAGTGGAAACAAAAATACCAGAGACTGGGAGTCCCAGTCGTAAGAAAACTCCACAGGGAAGGAAGGCAACGGGGCTGGCCATGGGTCACCCAGTCTTTCCCTGGAAAAAGTCTCACAGACCTGCGGGTATGAGCCTCTATCACTGAACTGGGCTCCAGCCACGAGCACAGACAGTTGCTGCACGTCCAGCTCTCTGGCACAGACAGAGCTGTGCACCCCAGGGCACCAGAGACTGGGAGTCATTGTCAAGAGAAATCCTCACAGGGAACAAAGCAAAGGGGACAGACAGGCCACCTAGTATATCCCTGGAAAAGATCCCACAGACCAGCCTAACCCAGGGACCTGCTGTGCACCAGATAGCCTGCTGTTACCAGGAGAGTGGTACCCACCCGCCACAGATTACCACTTGGGTACTGGGGTACAGAGCCCCAACCTCAGACCTACAAAAGCCCGGAATCCCCGAGATCAACCCCCAGATACTGCTCCAAGGGGCAACCAGTTATCCCTAACAAAACTGATCAAACCACAGGACACACAGGTTACAGCAGCAGATCACTAAATTTACAGCAAGAAACCCAGAAGCAGGGCAGCTGTCTCCAGGACTTCTCCGGGTGAGAGGAGCGCCCTCTCAATTAACAAGGACCACAGTTACCACTCAGATCTGTATGCCTGAGGTGAGCAGTGGCAACTCCTGAAAAACACTGGCCATCCAGTGACTATACCCAAAAAGCTGAGAAGGCTTCCTTGAGGAAAAACCTTCTTCCTGCCAAGAGGATTCTCCCCTCCACATGATTCCAGGAACCACCAGAAACTAAATCCAAACACCTAAGATAACCCAATGGGTAGAGGCCAGCATGAAAGCTCAACCAACAAAAGACAGAGCAATATGACATTTCCAGAACCCAGTTATCTAAGGGCAAGTAACCCTGGACACCCCAACATAATTGAAATTCAAGAAGATGACCTAACATCTATGGTCATGAAGTGGGTAACAGAGGAAACAAATAAAATGCATAAAGACCTAGAGGAAGATAAACTCAAGCAGATTATGGCCATCCCTAAAGGAATAGAGGACGATAAAAACAGATTATGGCCATCCGTAAAGAAATAGAAGAAGATAAAGAAAAACAGATTATGGCCATCCGTGAAGAAATACAGGAAGTTGCAGCCAAATAGTTTGTGACATTTAGAGAAGGAAATGCTTAAATCACTGAAAGAAATAAAAGAAACAGGAGATTGTTCAAACAAACAGCTGAAGGAATTGAAGGAAAATACACTCAGGAAGGTGAAGGAAGTCAAAAAAACGGCTCAAGATCTGAAGATAGAATTGAAAAAATTAAAGAAAAGCCAAATGGAGGAAATTGTGGAGAGAAAGAACTTAAGGAAGAAAACAGGAACTACAGAGGTTAGCATAACCAATAGACTACAAGAGATGGAAGAAAGAATCTCAGGTGTGGAAGATACAATGGAAAAAAATCGATGTATCTGTCAAAGAAAATGTTAAATCCAAAAAATTCCTGACACAGAGTGTCCAAACAAATCAAGACAACATAAAAAGACAAAACCTAAGAATAATAGGAATAGAGGAAAAAGAAGATTCCCTCCTCCAAGGCACAGAAAATATTTTCAACAAAATCATTGAAGAAAATTCCCCCAAGTTAAAGGAGAAGCGAATAAGAATACAAGAGGACTACAGAACACCCAATAAATTAGACCAGAAAAAAAATCCTCCCACCACATAATAATCAAAGCAGTAAGTATACAGAACAAAGAAAAAATACTAAAAGCTGCAAGGGAAAAAGGCCAAGTAACATATAATGGCAAACCCATTAGAATCACACCTGACTTTTCAACAGAGACTATGAAAGCCAGAAGGATCTGGACGGATATCATGTAGACCCTAAGAGAACACAGATGTAAGCCCAGGCTACTATATCCAGCAAAACTCTCAGTCCTTATAGATGGAGAAACAAGATATTCAATGACAAAAACAAATTTCAACACTACCTACACACAAATCCAGAATTACAGAAGACACTAGAAGAAAAAATACAACCCAAGGAAACTAGCTACTTTCAAGAAAACACAGGAAATAATTAACCTCACTACAGTAAAACAAAAAGCAACCAAGCACACAACCTTATGATCACAGCCAACATCAAAATCAAAGGATCAAATAGCCACTGGTCATTAATCCCTCTCAACATCAATGGACTCAATTCTCCAATAGGAAAGACACAGACTAACAGAATAGATGTATAAACAAAACCCAGCAATCTGTTGCATACAAGAAACACACCTAAGTCACAAAGATAGACATTACCTGAGGGTAAAAGGTTGGAAGACAGCTTTCCAAGCAAATAGACCAAAGAAGCAAGCAGGAGTAGCCATTCTAATATCTGACAAAATAGACTTTCAACCAAAATTAATCAAAAGAGATGGAGAAGGACATATCATACTCATCAAGAAAAAAATAACACCAGGAAGCCATCACAATCCTGAACATCTATGCCCCAAATACAAGGGCACCCACATTTGTAAAAGAAACATTGATAAAATTTGAACCACACATAAATCCCCACACATTAATAGTGGGAGACTTCAACACCCAACTCTCAACAAAGACAGGTCAACAAAACAGAAATTAAACAAAGAAACAATGTCTCTAATGGAAGTCATGAATCAAATGGACTTAACAGACATTTACAGAACCATTCACCCAAACACAAAAGAATTTATCTTCTTCTCAGCACCTCATGGAACCTTCTCCAAAGTAGACCATATAGTTGGTCACAAAGCAAACCTCTCTTGTATCCTATCTGATCACCATAGAATAAAGCTGGACCTCAACAACAGAAATAGCAAGAAGCCTACACACACATGGAAACTGAACAACTTGCTACTCAATGACAGCTGAGTCAGGGAAAAAGAAAGAAATTAAAGCCTTCCTAGAACTCAAAGAAAATGAGGACACAACATACCCAAACTTGTGGGACACAATGAAAGCAGTGCTAAGAGGAAAGATCACAGTACTAAGTGCCTTCAAGAAGAAATTCGAGACAGCTCATTCAAGAACTTAATGACTCACTTAAAAACCCTAGACAAAGAAGAAGCAGACATACCAAAAAGGAGTAGACGGCTGGAAATAATCAAACTCAGGGCTAAAATCAATCAATTAGAAACAAATAAAACAATTCAAAGAATCAATGAAACCAAGAGCTGGTTCTTTGAGAAAATCAACAAGATCAACAAACCCTTAGCCAAGCTAACTAAAAGGCAGAGAGACACCACCCAAATCAACAAAATCAGAAATGAAAAGGGGACATAAATACAGACAGTGAGGAAAGTCAAATAATCATAAGGATTTACTTCAAAAGTCTATATGCCACAAAATTTGAAAATCTAAATGAAATGGACAATTTTCTTGATCGATTCTACTTACCAAAGCTGAATCAGGACCAGGTATATCAATTAAATAGTCCTATATCCCCCAAGGAAATAGATAGGGTCATAGAAAATCTCCCATCCATAAAAAGCCCAGGACCTGATGGTTTCAGCGCAGAATTCTACCAGACCTTCAAAGAAGAGCTAACTCCAATTCTCTTCAAACTATTCCATAAAATAGAAACAGAAGGAACATTACCAAACTCATTCTATGACCCCTCAGTCACATTGGTACCTAAACCTCACAAAGACCAACCAAAAAAAGAGAATTTCAGGCCAATCTCCCTTATGAACATTGATGCAAAAATACTCAAAAAAAATAGTTGCAAACCAAATACAAGATCACATCAAAGATATCATCCACTATGACCAAGTAAGCTTCATCCCAGGTATGCAGGGGTGGTTCAATATATGGAAATCCATCAATGTGATCCACCATATTAACAAACTGAAAGCAAAAAACCACATGATAATCTCCCTAGATGCTGAAAAAGCATTTGACAACATCCTACATCCATTCATGTTTAAAGCATTGGAGAGATCAGGGATACAAGGCACATATCTAAACATAGTAAAGTTAATATACAGCAAGCCTATTGCCAATATCAAACTAAACAGAGAGAAACTTAAAGCAATCCCACTGAAATCAGGGACAAGACAAGGCTGCCCACTCTCTCCATATCTCTTCAACATAGTTCTTGTAGTCCTTGCTAGAGCAATAAGACAGTTGAAGGAGAGCAAGGGGATACAAATTGGAAAGGAAGAAGTCAAATTATCACTGTTTGTAGATGATATGATAATATATCCTGAGTGAGCTGTCCCAGAAGCAGAAAGACACACATGGTATATACTCACTCATATAGACATATAACATAGGATAAACCTACTAAAGTCTGTACATCTAAAAAAACTAATCAAGAGAGAGGACCCTGACTAAAACGCTCAATCCACATCCTGAAAGGCAAAGCAGATGGACATCAGAAGAAGAAGAAAACAGAAAACAAGCTAGAAACCTGCCACAGAGGGCCTCTGAAAGGCTCTGCCCTGCAGACTATCAAAGCAGATGCTGAGACTTATGGCCAACTGTTGGGCAGAGTGCATGGACTCTTATGTAAGAAGTGGGAAATAGTAAGACCTGGAGAGGACAGGAACTCCACAAGGAGAGCAACAGAATCAGAAAATTTGAACACAGGGGTCTTCCCAGAGACTCATACTCCAACCAAGTACCAGGCATGGAGATAACCTAGAACTCCTGCACAGATGTAGCCCATGGCAGTTGAGTGTGCAAGGGAGTTCCATAGTAATGGGAAGAGGGACTGCCTCTGACATAATCTGATTGGCCTGCTCACCTCCCCCTCAGCCTTACCAGGCCACAGAAGATGACAATGCAGCCATTCCTGATGAGATCTGATAGACTAAAATCAGAAGGAAGGAGAGGAGGACCTCCCCTACCAGTGGACTTGGAGAGGAGCAAGCATGAAGAAGGGGGAGGGAGGATGGGACCAGGAGGAGAGGAGGAAGGAGCTTATGGGGGAATACAAAGTGAATAAAGTGTAATTAATAAAATAAAAATAAATAAAAATAAAAATATAAAAGGGATGTGTAGTCACGTAAATTGTGGTCCATCCAGACAATGAAACAGCAATTAGTGCTAAAAGTAAACAAGCTGTCAAGAAGTAACAAGACAATACAAAACTACTGGAAAACCTATGAACTTTATGATTCCAATTTCCAAACATTCTGAAGCAAAAAAAGAAAGAAGAAAAAAAAAAGAAAAGAGAGATAATAAAAATAACTATAGAGATAGTTCCCTGGAGAGAGGCAGGGAATAATGAACAGAAGAAAAAAATTAAGAACATTATCAAATAGTTTCAACACATCTATTATGGTTGGTACCTTATGTCATGCATTTATCTGCCAATATTTGGCAATGATCAACTTGTGGCCATTCATGATTATTAATAATTCTTCTAGTATCCACACTTTTCTTAAAAAGTTATTTTGCAGTAGTTACAAATGTCATTTTATTGTTTAATCTATAAACATTTTAACACTCATCTCTAAAATGCACTATGTAAAATTTATAGCTACACTAACCCTCAAACTTACAAATGATTCCTGTTTCTTTAGAATGTCTCATACCTCTACTTTATAATTTGTTTTCATCAGGGTATAATAAGAATCAATACACTGTAATTGTTTGTTGTTGTTTTATTATACTACAGTTGAACTCTGGGCTTTGGACATGCTAAGCAAGCACTCTGACAGCTGAGCTATATCCCTGTTTTCATTATGTCTCAATCAATAAAACACTGCCCTCTGTTTCCTGTGATCTATTTGGTGGAATCACTGTGTCATTCACAGCACATGGCTCACCTCAGGCTGAACATTATTGACTGACTCGCTGTTGCCATGTAACCTGCTCCTCTGTTTGCTGCAATCACTACAAACTGGCAATTAGGCATAAAGGCTTAAAAAAGTTTTAGCTCTTTTTTTCTAGTATTCAATCCTTATAGGTACTATTAGATATTGAATATATTCCTCATTGATCTAGGGAAATGTAGTATCTCTCTTGCTCTTTTGATGTTAACTACAATTTATAAGCAGTGCCCACAAATATTTTTTCATTAAAGGTTACAAAATTCTTTTTTCTATTTAGTCAAATACATCTATAATGAGACCTTTCTCCCAACAACATGTGATTATCTTGAGACATAATTCATAAACAGTCAGGACACACATTTTGTCTCTTCATTTCCTTGCCAGTTTTCAAAACAATGTACTAAATATCTGCTTACTGCTCTACCCTGGTATTCAGTGACATCATAATATAATTGCAAATGCATTCATTTAAGCATGTTTGATGCATTTTAATCTGCTGTGCTTATTTTCTTTACAGTTTCCATTTTCTTATATCCAGCCAGCAATACTTTATTAACCTTGAGTCTTCTAGGTCTTCTAAAATCTCAACAAGCATTAGAAAAACCCCTTGGATTCGTAGCAAGAGAAAGAAGTAATGTTGTGTGTGCTGAACTTCTGAAAGCAGCTATTTTTGTAAAGAACCTCAATTCAGGCTGGAAAAGATGCTTTTAAAATACGGTTTACTTCACATACTTCTCTTGCTGGTGATACCTGGCTTTGTTTGTTTTTATGTGCTTTCTGGTGTAGACATATATTAAATGACTTTGCTTTTCTTTTAGGAGAAAAATACTACATAACTTCACATGATGCTTCATGTTCACACTGTTGAATTTCAGTTATTTTCTTCTATATCTTCTTTATCTCATACTAATAATCACAATCTGAAAACAATGTCAATAAACTAATTTTATTTACCTCTTTAATTTATATAGTTTAAGAATTCTGTGTGTAGAGGTATTTTGCCTACATGCATGCCTGATCCCCACAGAAGCCAGAAGAGATCATTGGAGCCACTGAGACTTGAGATGCATGACTGTGCGCCATGATGTGGGCAACAGAAATAGAACCTGGGTCCTCTAGAAAAGCAGCCAGTGCTTTTAGCCACTGAGTTATTTCTTTAGACCTTAATTTTGTTTATTTTAAAGTGTGCATACAAGTAGTGCGGCTGCATAAAAATATATAGAACAGTGGAATGTTTCAGCTGGTAACACTGTTTATTGCACAAGCCCTGAACTGAGTTTGATGTCCAGAACCATCAGCAGAAGGAGAGAACCAAGTCGAGGTGTCCCCTAGCCTTCACACCCCAAACAAGGCACATATGCTCCCGCTCACTCACTCTTTCTCATTCTCTCTCTCATTCGCTTTCTCTCACAAACACGATAAAAATAATAAAATGAAATTAAAGTGTTACAATTACTAAAAATAAAATGTTTAAGCATCTTACTATGTCTTCACCATTGATTTTGTTCTTAATATAGATCACAGGATATATAGAGAAGCTGTTTTTAAGTCACTAGCATAAGACATTTCTGTGTGTCTATTCACCCAGTTTAGTGCTTGTAATTTCATTCACTTGATTTGAACCTTATATTTCCTGCTGTAATTATGTAAACTATTAAACATTGTCATAATGAAACACAAAAGAAGATATATTCAAATAAAATTTAATTTTTTTTCAAAAATTTTTCTTTAGAAAATTTCTGTCAAAAACTTTTCCAATCCACATAATCAACAAAAACCTGGAAGGTCTAGTGGCTTTCAGATTTAAATTTGGAGGTGTGGTTTATGAAGCAGTATATTAATTCTCAATATTTTACACTCTTTTAACTATTTTTTTAAATTCATGATTTCTTCATATAGCTGGACAGAACACCAATGTAGATCTCTGTGCAACACAAAGAGTTTCCATTCTTTTGTGATAAAGATCACAAGGCTTTTTTTTGTGATGTTCACATATTTTGGCAAGCCGACTTTGGTAAAGAATAAAACAGATTTTTAAAAAATCAACTCATACGTATATATTGATTAAAATTTAAAATATACATAAGCAAAAACAGGTAAATATTTCTGAAGGGAGAATGTGCAAATTGGGACATACATCTGTAAAATTATACTCAACTAAGCAAAAAGCCAAAAAAATCAGAACAATGAAAGAAAGAATAAAGGCACAAAGGAAAAACTGAAAAGTTTCAGCCATTACTGATGGGAACTTCAGAAGGAAATCTAAGAGTCTTGGCAAAAATACTGGTTCAAGAATTGGTTACTGAGAATATTCAAAACTGATGGAAATCTAAATTATCAAAGCAAACACACAAATGCCTTCTGGTTAAATTAAAATATAAATTGAAGTTCTTGCTGGACACAGTTGACTGTATACAAAGAGGACAAAGAGGACCTGAAAGGAGACTGAAGAATAAGCTACACGGAAGCAAACGGTCCTAACACCAGCTTCCTGTGTGCAGCCGGAAAACCCAGAAGCAAAATGAGATGACACACTCAGAACTGACAAAAACACCACAGCAGTCAGGCTAAAACCGAATACTCAGAAAACAAAAACAAAAAATACAAAGCAAAACAACAAAACCCTAACATTCAAGGAGAAAACTAATTAGAAAGGTTGGATTTAAAAACACGCCTTTGGAATTTTATCACCAACAGACCTCTAGAAAGAATTAAATCTGAAAGATACACATTAGAAGAAAGAAAATTTTCTGAGAAATGTCTTAAATGAACATAGAAGGTAAAAAAAATAACTCGTGCACCTATGAATAAATGTATTAATATGAATATGCAGAAAATAATAGCACAGGTTTGTAGGCATTTCAAAATAAAAGTTTACTAAAACACCAGACAACACTGTAAAGCATTTGTGAAGTGCATTACTTAATTAAAGTTTTCTAACCAGGCTGTTCATTTTAACAGAAAGGCAAGTAAGGCTATCGATTAGTTTTAGAATAAAGTGTTCATTTAAAAATTTCTATATCAACAATCAATTACATCTAAATAGAGAATATAACTCCCAAACAAAAATATTTGACAATAAAACAATTATTTAATCTTAAATTAAATAAGCAAGGGAAAAATAAACTGAACAACCTAAAGACAGACTAAACAAATTATCTGCATAAAATAAAATTAAAATAGCCCAAATAATTTTCACTGTTTGATATGTCTTTTCAGAAGAAAACACATTCTGAATGTTTTAGAAGTGTTTCTGTATTACTTACCAAAAAATATTTTTAAAAGCTAATGAGAAGGGTCAGAAATTAGTTATGAGGCAATATTAACCAATGTTAAAGTTAGCCATTTCTTTTGGAAATGTTAAAAGGAAGAGGTAATATTAAAAGTAAATAAACCAACTCTCTGAAAATTATATCCACTTGGACTCTATGACCTGAAAAATAATATAGCTTCAAGATTCACACAAAAAAATTAATTATAGAATAAAATTGTTCAATCACTGCCATTATGAATGAACCATATCAATTACCAATAAAAAAGAGATCAACTAAATAAAAAATATTTAATTTACACAATTAAGATAATTAAATGACCAAAAGACTTACTAGACCCCAGCAACTAACATCAAAACCCCACTCCTCTTTCATATAAATGCATATTCATGCAAATTGCTGCCTAATAAGCTGTGAAACAAATCACATACACACGTGCATACATATACACGTACACATGCACACACAGAGAAAGAAAAAGAGTGGTGAAATCACAGAAAATGTTACATAAATTTAATGCAATTATTTTTTAATAAAATATTTTTAATACTGAAAATATGAGGTGATTATAAACTGCCCAATATGCCCAGTGTCAACCTCAGGCATATATATATATACAAATATGCATGCACACTGAGACACATGTACACACTTAAATTCATAAGTCCATTTTAGTTATTAATTTTAATTTTCCACATCTCAGAATTTGGAGTAATCTGGGTGGAAGTTGCAATGCAAAATTGTTTGGATTAAGGTTTTTTTTCTTGCTCATTATTATTATTTATAATTTATTCGTTTCATATCCCAGTTGTAGCCCCCTCTCTCATCTACTCCTGGTCCCACCCTTCCTCCCTCTTCTTTCCCTATCCCTCTTTCCTAGTTCATTAGTAGGGGGAGTCCTCCTCCCCTACTGTCTGACCCTAGCCTATCAGGTCCCATCAGGGCTGCCTGGATTCTCTTCCTCTGTGGGCTGGCTAGATTGCCCCACTAGGGAACAGTGACTAAAGAGCAGGCAACCGAGTTCATTGTCAGAAACTGTCTCTTCTCCCCTTACTAGGGAATGCAAATGGAGACTGAGCTGGATGGAACTAGAAAAGATCATCCTGAGTGAGGTATCCCAGATGCAGAAAGACACACATGGTATATACTCATTTATAAGTAGATGTTAGCCATATAAAATAGGATAAACATACTGAAATCTACAGACCTAAAGAAGCTGAAAAAGGAGGACTCTAGGGAAGATGCTTAATTCTCCACTCAGAAGGGAAAACAGGATAGACACAGGAAGTGGTAGAAGAGAGGGAACAGGGCAGGAGCCTACCACCAATGTCTTCTAAAAGATTCCACCCAAAAGGGGATCGAAGCAGATGCAGAGATTCACAGACAAACTTTGTACAGAGAGCAGGAAATCTTATGGAAAAAGAGAAATATAAACTGATCTGGAGGGGACAGGAGCCATACAAGGAAACAAACAGATACAAAAAAAGCTGAGCCCAGGGACTGATGCATCAATCAAAGATAATATAATTATTTTAAATAAGAAAAACACTAGTCAGTCCCCTCAGTCTCCAACCTTTCTTCCCTGCGTATCTGCTGCCAAAGTCTAGCCAGGTGAGTCCACCTGATTCTCCCTTCTAGGCACCCTCACTAATTCCCATATCTAACACAGGTCCTATATATAGGGCCTGGGCCTAGTCTGGACAGCTTAGCTGTCACCTTTCCCAACCTCCAGACTCCAACCTGGAACTGCCCCACTCTCCAACAACCTACAGACCCCCAGAGAGGCATATCCAACCTCTCATCATAGCCAGAGTTGAGACATCTGTGTCAAGCACTGTGAGTTCACCTCATCTTCTCCTCCATGCAATCCCTCAATTTGCCCCCCAGCCTGATCTCTTCATGGTCCCATATGTAGTGCCCTGGTCTAGTTTGAACAGCAGCCCCTATGCTGCACCCAACCTGGCTCCTACCAGGGCTATTCCCACCTTCTTACACAACATATGGCATAACAAATGAAAACAGTCTGCCCTTTCTGGTCCTGCAATTCTTGCTGCAGTCTGTCTGGGTGAGTCCACCTGGTCCTCCCCTTGTCAACCCTATCCAAACATCATATCTACCTCACACCCCACATCCAGTCCTCCAGACTAGTCTGGACAACCTTGATGATATTACCCCTGAACATCAGGCTTAAAGCAGGATTGGCATCCTGCATGTCAACCTAGCTCCCAGTGACCACCTAACTTCATTTCATCTAAGTCATATCCAATCTTTAGGTACAACCCGCCTTGGAAATCCTGTACTCTGCCACAGCATGCTGTGTCCATATCAAAAAAAGAACTAACAGAAAGTCCATATGCCCAAATCTCTTTGCAAGACTACAAACAATATGAAAGATCACAACAATATTTTCTCCCAAATTCATCAACCCTATAGAAATGTTCTCCAATACTTAGATGAACCCCAGGACACAGAACCTAAAAGAACAATCATAAATTGCATCAAAGAATTCCAAGGAGTTTAAAGTAGACACAAAGTAATAAGCCAATGAATTTAAAGAGAAGGAACTTAAAGAAAATGAATACCTAAGTGATGTCCAAATAAACGCAAACATAAAGCTGATTGAAATGACAAAGACAAAACTAGGATTTGAAAACAAAATTCAATAAAGAGATAGGCCTACCAATGAGAATTCAAGATAAAATTAAGATGGAATTGAAAAACTCAATAACCCAACTAGAAAACTCAAGAGAAAACCTTACAAATAGAATAGATCAAACAGAAGACAGAAAACCAGACTCCAAAATAAGGTAGAGGAACTTTACCAAACAATCAAAGAGTATGAAAAAAAACTAAAATAAAACTAGAAGAAAGGAATATGCATGAAATGTTAGATACCATAAAAAGACCAAATCTTTTCATTATAGCATTAAATGAAAGAAAAAAAATCCCCATTCAATGGCATAACTGGATATTCAACAAGAGCATACAAGAAAACATTCCCAAATTAAGAAAATATATACTCATATAAATACAAGAAACAAAAGTACAACTAGACCAAAGCAGAAAATAAATTCCCCACAGCATAGCATAGATAATACATTAAGTGTAAAGAACAAAGGAATGTTGAAAGCTACAAGAGGGTGAAAAACATAATCCTATTTAGAGGAAATTCCATCAGAATAACCACTGGTTTTTCAATTGAAAATGTGAAAGACTGAAGCAATAAATTCCGAATCCTAAAAATCCAACCTAGACTACCCAACAAAACTCTTCACCATAACTAAAAGAGAAAGAAAACCTTTCCATGATCGAGACAAGCTAAAATAAATCATATCTGACAGATCAACCCTAAAAAAATAAAGGAGACAACACTTTGGATTGAAGTGAGGAATAAGCTTAGCTAAGGGATCGTAGAAATAAAACAAAGCTATAATTATGGAAAAACAAAGTACCACTGAGAACACCAACAACCAAAAAAAAAAAAAAAAAAAAACAAAAGAAAAATACACAATGATGATGCTATCAACACAAACTTTTAAGTGATAACTTCAGATATTTAAGGCCTCAGTTTTTAAATCAAAAGGCACAGACTGTTTAAATGGATCAAGAAATGAAATTTGTCTGTTATCTACAAAAAACTAACCTTACAGATAGTCACCATATTTTCTAGTTCCATCTATTTCCCTGCAAATCTCATGACTTCCTTGTTAATAACTGAGTAGTATTCCATTGTGTAAATGTACCACAATTTCTTTATCCATTCTTCGGTGGAGGGACTTACAGGTTGTTTCCAGATTCTGGCTATTACAAATAAAGCTGCTATGAACATAGTTGAACAAGAGGTAACCCATGGACATTAGCCATATAATATAGGACAACCATATTATAATCCATAGACCTAAAGAAGCTAAATAACAAGGAGGACTTTGGGAAGAATGCTTAATTCTCATTCAGAAGAGCAAATAGAATAGACACCAGAAGCAGTTGAAGAAAGAGAACAAGATGGGAGCCTACCATAGATGCCCTCTGAAAGATTCCACACTGCAGAGGACAGAAGCAGATGCTGAGACTCATAGCCAAACTGGGCAGAGCACAGGGAGTGTTATGAAAGAGAAAGGGGACAGAAGGAGCCAGAGCAAACAGGAACTCCACAAGGAGACCAACAGACAACAAATCTGAGCCCAGGGGAACCTGAAGAGGACCATTCATGGAGAGACCAAAGCTCCCTGCTCAGATGTAGCTGAAAGACTTCTCAGTCTCCATATAGATATCCTAGTAAGGGGAGCAAGGGCTGTCTCTGACATAGACTCTGTTGCCTGCTTTTTAATCACTTCCCCCTGATGGTGCAGCCTTGCCAGGCTGCAGAAGAAGAAGATGCAGGCAGTCCTGATAAGAGTCAGGGTCAGTTGGTAGGGGAGGCTCCCCCTTTTTGATGACTAGGAGAGGGAGATGGGGAAAAAAGAGAGGGAAGGTGGGACCCAGAGGAGACAAGGGAGGAAGCTATGATTGGGATGTAAAATGATTAAATTTTAAAATTTAATTTAAGATAAAAAAAATTAGTCTCCATCTTAGAATGAAATAAAGGGAAAAGCACTCCAATCAAAAGAGATAAAGAAGGACACTTTATTCTAACCAAGGCTACAATTAACCAATAAGACATTACTCCAGGCATGGTGGTGGCACACCCTTTATTCCCAGTACTTGGAAGTAGAGGCAGGTGAATCTCTGCAAATGAGAGGCAAACCTGGTCTACATACTGAGTTCCAAACCAGCAAGGACTACATAGTGAGAATTTTTCTCAAGACTATGAATAAAAGAATGAGAAAATAACATATTTCTAAACCTGATTTGTTTTTTTTAAAATAAAAGACAGATTTGGTTAAAAAAAAGTACTATTAAAATTAAAGACACAAGTTGACATCAACCAATGAATAGTAGGTGATTTCAATACTCCAGTTTCTCCAATAGATAGGTTTATCTGCACAAAAATAAATAGGAAAGTAACAAATATCATATATCAAATTCACTTATGATCCAAATTCAACAAATAAATATATGTTTTACTGCACAGCCCATAGATGCCTCTATAAAATAGAGCACACCTCAGGACACGAAACAAATCTCAACACATTAAGAACACTTGAAATAACTCTGTACATCCTAACTGACCATAATGCATTAAACAAAAATGGAAAGCAGACAAATCTCTAGTAATTATACAGACTTATGGAGATTAAATCTTATTACTGAATGATGAATGGGTCAAAGAATAAATAAGGAAAGAAATTTTTTAAAAGTCCTGGAACTAAATGAAAAGTAAAAAGTAACACACCAAAACTTCTGGGACATGTTAAAAGCAGTCCTACAAGAAAAGTAATAATTCTACATGTCCATGTTAAAGCTAAGTCAGAAAAAGAATTAATAGGGGACTTAATGGTCATGTAAATTTTTTGAAAAACAAAACTAAAGTAAATCCAAGTCTAGCAGAAAGTAGGAAATAATAAATATCAGAGAAGAAATGAAGGAAATAGAGACAAGGAAAACAAAAAAAAATAATTTAAGATCTAGTTCTTTGATGAGATAAACAAAATCAACAGACCCATGGCTAACCTAGCAAAATAAAAGAAAGAGGTGTACAAATTAACAGAATCAGTAATGAACAGGGAAACATTAGAA
The DNA here is from genome assembly GCF_907164565.1 of Psammomys obesus. Taxonomy (NCBI): domain Eukaryota; kingdom Metazoa; phylum Chordata; class Mammalia; order Rodentia; family Muridae; genus Psammomys; species Psammomys obesus. Next base: position 9,066,127 of record NW_026586550.1, read on the forward strand.
TAGACATTAAACATATGGAATATTATAAGGTAATAGTTTAAAAATCTGTACTCTCTTAAGTTGGAAAATCAAAAAGAAACCACCCCAGACAACCAAAATTAAATTAAAAAAAAAAAATCAGCAACTTAAAGAGACTCACAACAAGTGAGGAGGTTGAAACAGTAATTTAAAAAAAAGTCTCCCTACTAAGATAAGCCAAGTCCAAATGGATTCGCTACCAAACTTTCAAGGAAGATCAGCAGCCCGTCTTTCTTAAATTATTTTTTAAAAATAGAAACATAAAGAACACTTCCAAACTTCTTCTAGTAATTCAATACTACTCTAATAGCAAAAATATGTAAAGATATTAAAATATGTAAAAGCCAATATATGTAAAGATGTAACAACAATAATCAAACTAGAGGCCAATGCCCTGATGAACATAAATTCAAAAATCCTTAACAAAATATGTTCAAGAAGACTACAGTCCATACACTAAAAAGATTATTTACCATAAGCAAGTTATCTTTATCCCAAAAATGCAGGTATGGCTCAACAAATGCAATTCAATGAATATAATAAATCATATAAATTGACTTATAGAGAGAAATCACATGATCATCTCAATGGAAAAGCCTTTGACACAATCCAACATATCTTCCTGATAAAAGTCCTTGGGAGAAAGGGACTGGAGGAAACATGCCACAGCATAGTAAAATCTATGTATAACAAACCCATAGCCAACATCATCTTAAATATAGAAAAGCTTGAAGCCATATCACTGAAATCAGAAACAAGATAAGGTCTTCCATTATCCCTACTCCTTTTTGATACTGAGTGCAAGTATTAGCTGTAGCAATAAGGCAAGAGAAGCAAAGTAAAAGGATACTAGTATAAAAAGATTAAGTAAAACTATCCCCATTTTCAGACAATATTATATATAAGACATATTATACATAAGGCACACCAAAAATCCTACCAGAAAACTTTTTTAATTAAATTTTTATTTTTTTATATTAATTACATTTATTGGTTTTGCATCCCAGCTGTAGTCCCCTCTCTCATTCTCTCCCAATCCCACCCTCTCTCCCTCATCTTCTTCCATGCACCTCTCTAAGTGTACTGATAGGGGAGGTTCCTCCCCTTCCATTTGACCCTAGCTTATCAGGTCTCATCAGGACTGCCTGTGATGTCCTCCTCTGTGGCCTGACAAGGCTGCTCCTCCCTTGGGAGGGGATTCTCAAAGAGCCAGCCGCTGAGTTTGTGTCAGACAAAACCCTGTTCCCCTTACTAGGGTACCCATTTGGATACTGAGTTGCCATGGGCTACATCTGAGCAGGGGTTCTAGGTTATATCCATGAATGGACCTTGGTTGGAGAATCAGTCTCAGAAAAGACCCCTGTGCCCAGATATATTTGGTCCTTGTGGAGCTCCTGTCCTCTCTAGGTCTTACTAACTCCCCCTTCTTTCATATGATTCCTTGCACTCTGCCCAAAGTTTGGTTATGAGTCTCAGCATCTGCTTTGATAAACTACTAGGTAGAGTCTTTCAGAGGTCCTCTGTGGTAGGCTCCTGCCCTGTTTCTTGTTTTCTCCTACTTCCAATGTCCATCCCATTTGTCTTTCTAAGTGCCAAAAATCTTACCAGAAAACTTCAAATAATCAGAAATTTCAGGAAAGTGCTGGGATACAGAATCAACTTACAGAAATCATTGACTTTTCTATGAACCAAAATCAAAATATCCAGAAGAAGATATTATGAACATATTCCCATTTATCATATCCCTAAGAAAATAAAATATATAGAAATAAATCTAAACAAGCGTGTGAAAGACTTTTACAATGAAAACTTTAAATCTCTGGAGAAAGATTGAAAAGACATTAGAAAATAGAAAGCTGCCTTATGCTACTACATTATACTATTTGAAAATGACTATTTTACCAAAAGTCATTTACAGATTCAGTACAATCCCCATAAAAATCACCATCTCATTCTTTGCAGAAATAGGAAAAACAGCTTAAAATTCATATGGAATTTAAAAAAAAATGATTGCCATAATAGAAAAAAATCCTGAAAATGAAGAGCAGTGTTGAAGAAATTACAATTTCAGATCTTAAGATATATTACAGAGCTATAGTAGTAAAAGCAATGCTGTGCTGTTATAAAAATAAAGATATATAAAACCAACCTATCAAAAGAGAAGAACTGAACATGAGTCCACAAAACTATAGCCATCCAATAATTAACAAAGATGTCAAAAACCTACACTGGAAAAAAGATAGCATCTTCAACAAATAGTGCTGGGAAAACATGATGTCCACACCTGGAAAAATTAAATTCGACTCTTATATATCACTTTTCATAAAAACTAACTCCAAAAGCATTCAAGACATCCATGAAAAACCTGAAACATTGAGACTGCTAGAAGAAACCACAAGTGATACCCTCCATAATACATGCGTAGGAAATGACTGTCTGAACAGGGCTTGATTTTCCTAGAAATTGAGGCCAACCATTGACCAGTGGGACCTCATAAAACTAAAAAGTTTCTGCACTAAATAAATAATCAACCAGGTGAAAAGGAAATCAAAGGAATGAAAGAAAATATTTTCTACCTAAACATCTGACAGAAGTTTAATTCCCAGAATACATAAAGGACTCAAGAAACAACCCACACAAAAATGGCTATGGATAGAAACAGAGGGATCTGAACAAGAAATAGAAGCTCTAAAAGAATGTTCATCTTCCTTAGCAACTCTGGAAAAGCAAATCAAGACAGCTTTGAGATTAGATCTTACCACAGTCAGAAGCCAAAGATCAACCAAACTACTGACAACAAATGCTAGGAAGAGTGTGGGGAAAGGGACCCCAAACTGTTGGTGGGATTGCAAATTGCTCTAGCCACTCTGGAAATCATAGTGGCCAGTTCTCAAAAAGCTAAAATTAAATCTACCATATGACCTGGCTATACATATGCCCACAGGGCCCAATATCCTACTCCAAAAAAACCTGACTCTGCCAATTTCATTGCCATTCTACGTAACAATGCCTAGGAAGTGAACACAACCTAACATCCTTCAACTGGCAAATGGATAATGAAAATGTGGTCTACATTCACTATGGAATATCATTTAGCTGCAAAATAAAATAAAATAAAAATTTCAAGTATATGGATGGAACTAGAAAAAATTATAATGTGTGAGGTAGCACAGACCCAGTAAGACCAACACCATAGCTTCTCTTTTGTCTGCGGCCAGCTTCAACTCTCCAGAGTATTATACCCTGAAACAACTGCAGACACCAGGAGAGTAAAAAGGGAGCGTGAGGAGGGGAGCATTAGAGAAGGGAATAGCAGGATATAAGTGATTAATGGGGAAAATAAGAAAAACAGAGGTGGCTTTAATATTGGAGGGAAGGAGGAGGTTGACATAGAAGGAGAGGGGTTGAGGAGGGTAAAATAGCAGAAAGGATATCTGAAAAAGCCATAGGAAATCATATTATTATTTATTTACCTGCAAATATACATAAGACACGTATGTGTATACATATATACCTAGTTTGAATGAAAATTTTCAACATACACGAACAATGCTGCCCCCAGAAGTCATAAAATATCTAACAAACCCCAATAGCAGCATTGAAAGTCCATAATATTAAATCAGGGGCTAGAGAAATGGCTTGGCAGTTAGGAACACTTGGTACTCTTCCAAAGGACATGAGTTTGATGTCCCACACCTATGTTGGCTGGCTCACAAATACCTGTAATTCCAGCTCCAAGGATCCAATGTCTTCTATAGCCTCCTAGATACACACACACACACACACACACACAGAAATAAATCTTAAAAATAATACTAAATTTAAAAAGGAAAGGTTAAATTCAAAGACAGAAAAATTTAATATTGTAAATACTTCCCCCCACACACACACACGCAGCAAATACGTTAAATAAGAACAATTGCAGTTAACAACAGGTCGGTATAAATATGAATGCCATTAAAAACATGAAGGAAGAGAAACTGAGAATGCAGAAACATATGAGCTCACTTGACAGATACAGGTGACACTGTGAATCAGTACAGAAGTGAGGGTCAATTCAATAAATGATGCTGAAATAACAGTTATCTACATGGAAAAGATGAGATTGAATCAAATCACCCATGATAGAAAAGATAACTGCAGATGAAATATAAACTCAACTGTGAGATGGAATTTACATTTCAGATGAGTGGTACAAATGATCTATGAAATTGAAAATGCATAAACATAACAATTATTAAACTGAGTTTTTATGACCTATGTGCCTCAGGAAATATGTGAAACATGGGTACACAAGCATTGCTTGAATTACAAAATATTAAATAGTAAAAACTTACAAGAACCATCCTTCAACGGGAACACAGATAAACATGTTACTATACAATGAAAAATAGCAAACAAAAGAATGAACAAAAGATGTATGTAGCACCTTAAAGTAACTCTGCCATCAGGACAGCAGTGAAGTTCTCTTATCCAAATAACATCATGAAGTTCTCAGTGAAGCTGGACACGAGATGCGCAGAGCTTTGAACGCTGGCTGGTGTTTAATTTCCCATCTTAGATGGGAAACAGATGGCGCCTGAAAGGAGCAGTGTACATGGTGTACGCGGACACAGTCATTTGGTTGTAAAATGCTCCGCATACCTAGATTAATATATTATAGAGGAAAAGTAATCTTTACATATAATTTGAGGTGGTTTGTTAATTTTCTTTAAAACTCCCTAAATGAGAGCCCAGGCTGCAGTTGTGCTCTCCTCATGGTCTCAGAGCTAGAGATATGACCAACCCTCACATACATCCACTGGCCAGAACCAGTTTCACAAGCACTGAGTTAGGGCCACCTCCAAGAAAAAGCACAGAAGAAAAGTTATCCAGCATATTTAGCATTCTACAGGCCAGAGTTTAAAGATACTGATAAGGATGATTTTGCTTTCTTTTAAAATTGTTATTATTATTGCTATTTATTCATCAGATCATTGGTAACTATTTAGGACATTACAGGAAGTTTATAGTGGCAGAGTCTGTATGCCTGTGGTCCACCTTAGAGTAAGACACTTCATCAACATTATGGTTGCTGGAAGTTAGCAGCTTAGTTGGCACAAGTACTTTGACATACTGAGAGATTAATTGTTGAGATCTAAAATTACAAATATATTCTAGCGAATTCTTATCTATTTACTGAACCTTCTTTTTCTTATTCCCTAAGTATTAAGAAATATTTTACTAGCATTAGTCTTAGAAATTATATATATATATACATATACATATATATATGTGTGTGCATGTGTATGTGTGTATGTGTGTGTTTGTGTGTGTGTGTATAACATATGTAATGAAGCCAAACTAGTTATATAAAGTAATGCAGGGAGTTGAGGGGACCATCATTTGCTAATGTTTAAACTTTCAGTGCAAGCCAACAATCTAAGACAATGATGTGTGTATTGAATTCATCTGAAGCCTATTAAATGGAGATCAATATTTGTCTCCTCATCCTTACAAAATGAGTATGTGCTTACTTTCTAAGCATTGATAAGATAGCCATGGGGTAGAAATCATATTATTTTAGAAATCCTAGATAGCAAAGATGAACTATTAAGGCACGATTATAAGATAGGTTATAGGGCTCCAGGCTGATGATGGGCTAGGGAGGTGTTGAAGGTATGCTTTCTGGAAACTAGGGTAGTATGCAAACATAGAATTTACAGTGCATGCAGTAGGTAGACTCCAAACCTATGACATAACAAGCATGTAGATGTGAAAGGTAATGCTATGGCTTACTTAGTTCCACTGTCCTCACTATTCAGCCTTATCAGTTTTCTGTGTTCTAATACTAAAACTCTCCCCAAAGATAAATCTCAAATCATTCAAGTAGTTCAAATAGTTAGCAAAAAACAAAAGTCTAAGAAACTTTTAAATTTGATAAAATATAATGTTGAAAAAGCTTAAAGAGCACTGTCTGCTCTTCCAGAGGTTCTGAGTTCAATTTCCAGCAGCCACATGGTGGCTTACAACCATCTATAATGAGATCTGGTACTCTCTTCTTGCATAAACATGTACATGCAGATAGAGCATTCATATACATTAAATAAATAAATCTTATTTTAAAAAAGGAAAAGTTTTTTGTTAAGATGAATTACTTCTTTTACTAAAGGAAGGAATCATAAAGAGATGCCAAAACTATCCACAAAACACTGCATTTTATCATCAAATTCAACACAACAAACACACCAACAGACCCATAGGCAAGATTTTCCTAAACTCAATGTTGTTGACTTCCTTTGATTCTACACACGAATATTTATGAAGCACAGACTTGCAATTGTCTTTTAAAAATTGATTTCTTAAAATGTTCAACATCTTTCATCATCAGGGAAATGTAAATCAAAACTTCATTGAGATTCTATCTCACTCCAGTGAATCATGGCTATTATCAAGATAATCGAACTATAAGAAAAGCTAGTGAGGATAATAGAGAGGCCCCACTAATGGAACAGAAGTAACTTAGTTCAGCCACTATGGAAACCTATGTGTAGCTTCTAACAAAACTAACAGTAGACCTACTATAGATCTAGATAAACTGCTTCTGAACACCCCTCAGTGGAGATGAGTATGCCCACCTCAGAGCCATCTACACACCCTTGTACCTTATGGCGCTATTATCAGTAGCTAAGGTATAGTATCAGTGTAGGTGTCCATTTATAAACAGATAGAAAACATGTGGTGTATATAACGATGATGTTCTAGTCGGTCATAAAGAATAACAAAATTATGTCATTTGCATAAGAATGTGTGGAATTGGAGATCATCATGTTAAGCAAAATACACTAGACTTAAAATGAGAAATATCACGTTTTCTCTCAGACATAGAATACATATTTTTTTTTTCTTAAAAACATGTCAGTAAATTAGAAAGAAAAGAAAGCAACAGAAGTGGGGGAGATGTAAGGGGATAATAGAGTAATGGTCATCAAAGTACACGCATACACGTGTGAAAATATCAACATGAAGCATTAAACCCACTGTTTTGTATGGCATGACAGAGTATGTCATGGAGAGACTTGAACAGCATTTTCGATACCTTTTGGGGCAGCCTACCTTTTTTCAATAAACACATTTACCTATATATACAAAACTCTCTGGGTTAAAAATATTATTGCCAAAACCTAAATGAGACTCCCGGGGAAGACATTTTTTGAATGGATAGGTCCTATGAAGAATTTCATGAACTAGAAGAGGGAGAGGCTAGTGACCTTAGAGGAGAAATTATTCTAGACACAAAGCCCAGCTTGGGAGAAAAAAAAGAGAAAGAACAACAATTTGGGGAAGAGAAAAAGATAGAGAAAAAAAGAGAACACATGCCCATGAGCTACCATGCATCCACAAAATGGTAACATGGAAAACCCAGTGTATGGAGATCTCTCATTGCTGATAGTACTGCAACAGGACAGTCACTTAAATAGAGACCCTGGGAGGATTTGTTTTGTTTTTAATGAAATTAACATATAACACAGTTCTCTCTCTACACGTACACACCTGAGAAGAAAACTTGCATCCATAGAGCAGGCACACTGTTTCCGTCACCATTCTTTCACTGTGGTAAAATCCTAAGATAATCAGCACTTAAGTAGGAAATATTTATTTTAGCTCAGGATTTTTGAGGCTTCAGTTCTTAATTCTTGTTCCTGATGCTTTGTGTCTGTGCAGCCCAGTACACCATAGAGGAAGCATATAGCAGGAGGATTCTGTTCCTTTTGTGATGGTTAATGTGATGGTTTGCATAAGAATGTGCTGACATACTTTTTATCTACTTCTTTTGGGTTTCTTATGCTTCTACCTCCCTTCTCCACCTCAATCCCTTCCAACACCCTAACACCAAGAGAAGAAAACCTTAGTGAGGAGAGCATGTGTAGTTCTCTTTTGACCACTTCCTGCTGGTTAGGGTCGTTGGCTTTCTTGGAGCAAATCCAATCTTCATCTCAGGATATCTCCAACTTCTTTTTCTCATTAAATTTAAATAATAGCAACCAGGAGCAGCAGCAACCTTCTGCCTTCTTCTTTCTTGGATCTTCCCCTCTCTGAGCTCTGGCATTTACATGCTCTCAAAGTCCTCAGAATTAAACTATCTGGCAAAGAACATGCCCCTCTCAAAGCCTGCATGAGCAAGATTGTCTGCTGCTGTAAACAATCTAAAACAATCCCAAATCACACCTGGGATTAAAACAAAAACATGTTTTCATGACAAAATAAGGGCAGTTAAATCACTGTGAGTTTGAGGCCAGCCTGGTCTACAAAGTGAGTTGAGAACAACCAAGGCTACATAGAAAAATCCTGTCTCAAAAGAATCAAAATAAAGAAGAAAGAAAGAAAGAAAGAAAGAAAGAAAGAAAGAAAGAAAGAAAGAAAGAAAGAAAGAAAGAAAGAAAGAA
>NW_026586550.1:9074580-9130775 GCF_907164565.1 Psammomys obesus
GAAAGAAAGAAAGAAAGAAAGAAAGAAAGAAAGAAAGAAAGAAAGAAGAAAGAAAGAAAGAGTTCCACTACTAAAATGACCCCCATAGGCTCTTATATTGAAATGGTCATCAAGGAGTAGCATTATGAGTGGGATTAGGAGGTGTGGCTTGTTGGAGTAGGTAGGGCTTTGTTGGACAAAGTTGTGTCACTAGATGTGGGGTTTGGGATTTCAAAAGCCCAAGCCAGCCTCAGAGACTCTCTGTTTTTGTTGCCTTCGGTTCTAGATATATAACTCTCACCTACCATATCATGGCCAGTATGACACCAGACTCCCTGCCATGAGGATAATGGATTAAATCTCTGAAATGTAATCAAGCCCCTACTACAACTTCCCAATAGCGACACAAACTGGACACTAAGGCATCAACACACAGACCTCTCCAGATCATTCAAAAATCAAACTGTGACATACATCAATGCTCACGGACATTTGATTCAAAATGGCTTAGAACTGAGAAAAACTCAGATTAGCCTGAACAAGTGAAAACTAAATTCATACAGTGAATCAATGATAAAAATAATAATAATAATAAAAATGAAAGAACTGTTGGCACACATAACTTCATGGACATATCTCAAAGGCATTCTGGAAACAATACAAAAGAGTACATGCGTCATACACACCTAACTCTAACTCCAAGAGAGATCATGTACTTACCTACAAACAAGCACACTTTAGCTGGGATACAAAGTAAATAAACTGTAATTAATATAAAAAATAAAAATAAAAATAAAAAAGAGAATTAAACAAAAGGAAATTCAATAAACAGTCTATTATAAGTATATTAATAGATAAACACAACAAAAATAAATAAATATTTAATTACTAAGAGTAATATTAAATTATTTGTTGCTATTAAACTCTAGAAAACTATACTAATTTATGAGAGCAAAAAGTAGATGAACGGCTGTGTGGGGACTGAATCTGGGGGGGATCTGACTGAAAAGGACATGGAAGTCTTTACAGTGATGAAAATATTACCCTTATCTAGAAATATTACTTCATAAAAGTTGAAATTTGTCAAATCCCATCTTATAATTTTTTCAACAGGAATTATATTAAAAAAATAATGTATGCAGACACAGAGGGTGCCTGAGAAGAATGGTGCATGAAATAGAAAAAAAAAAAAAAAACATATACATAATGTAGAAAAACATACCAGAAATGTGTCAGGTATAAAACTAGCCATAGTATTTTGGGTCAGGTAAAGGGCTGCAATTTAGGGGAAGAAGTAGCAGGTTCTTAACTATTGTGCCAACATTGTCAACATTGCTACATGCTATAGCCCTAATCAGCTATTTTATCCACAACTTAAGCTTTTTAAAATTTAATATTTTACGATTCTGTGTTCTGAAATAGTGCATTGAGACACGTTATCAAAGCTTTAGAAAGCTCTCAGTTCAAAAGGACAACAAACTCATATTGTGGGTGTCAGATTTGGGATTCTAAATCATTCTGACACTTAGGAACACTGGGCTGAAAGCACAGTAAATTTAAAATGCCAAGTCTTTTGAATTTAGACTTAAAAAGTCAATTGTATCAGCACAGTCTTTGTATAACTTGACTTCCTTTAAAACTTCAATGACTACGCAAAAAGAAGGGAATCCAGAGTACTGTAACAGTCTCCTATTGTTCTGAAGTTGTCAGACCACATCAGAAACATCAGGTTTAATTATGAAGGATGAGTGACAAGGAGAATTCTTGAAAAGAGGACAAAAGAGCTTCCCCTGAAAATATGGAGTCAGAACACTAAAGAACATCATAGAACTTTTCAAATTCTTGAGGCATGAGAAAAGCAGAAATGGAATTGTGCTATATTGGAGTTGATGTATGTAATTTATAAAAAGACAGAAATACCTCAAGTTACAGAAGCTGAATTTCTCTGCTAGCGCCTGTGGTCTGGATTACTTCTTGATGCATCAGGTGGCATGTCACTGGGGGTCATTAAGTGAACAAATTGTACAGATGTCTCCTGGGAAGTAGAAGTAGATGTCACTGACCAGAGACTTGGGGAAATGAAATTTGACTCTATTGGTGGGAAATGTTTGAAGAGGTAGTGTTGTGCACAGATCTTAAGGTCCCCAAAGACCACCAAGAGCTGGACCACATATGCAAAAGCAAAGAGTTTTTTCAGGCTTTAGCTCAGTCTCTCCATCTTCACCAAGGCGGTGGATCAAAGAAGAGAGCCCCCAGCTGCACAGTAGGGTTTTTATTGGGGTTTGAGGGAGGACAGAGAATTTCTGGTCTAACAGTTACAAGATTGGGTGACCAAGGGCAAGCTTGTTAGAAAGGGACTGGTTAACACTGAGTAGACCTCAGAAAGGTTAGGTCAGTGGGCTGCCCAGCATGGCTGCCCCACCCTGAGATAAAATACCTTCCCATTCTTGTGGTTACCTCCATGCTATTCCTTGGGTAGGGAATTTTACGGTTTTTCTATTCCTGGAATTGGTGACCCATGACCTAGTTCCTGGGACTGATGACTTTTGAGGGAGAGGGTCAGGCCTGGTTCTTTCAGGAGATAGTAAGACATAGGGATGAGTAGGTAAGAGAGGAGCACTGCCCAGGGAATGACACACTGATGGAAAGTAGAAAGTAAAGTCTATTCATCTTGATACCTTAAGAAATCAAGTGAACTAGAATATAATGTTCTTGATAAGGAAAAGCATGAGAATTAACCTAGAAAAGTAAGGAGAACCTTGACATTAAAACAGGAGTTTTAATGCTTGACTATAATAAGCCACGTCTGGAGGGCAATCCTTTCAAACGCTTCTCACAGTAAAATGTCTGGCTTCCTCATTCACACCTTTAACAAAGGAGGCAATTTAAAGAAAAGCTGCCTCCCCATTTGCTTCCTACATTCCGAGGGTACACCTCTTAGAAGTAAAGGAGGTGGGGGAGGGGCAGGGAAGAGTGTTGAGGGAGAATGCAAACACTCAAAATAGAGGGTATTGTGGAGTCAAATCTTCACATGATTCCTGCATAATAGGAAATGAAGTGGCAGCCTAATGAGAAAGTATAGATGATCAACAATACTGGCCACAGTAATAAGAAAAAGAGAAGGGAAAAATGATCTCATGGAGGAAAGGAGGCTGTTCCTGTGATTCTCTGTGCCTAGCAAAGCTGTGTGCTTTGGGCCGCAAGTTGGTCTGTATCCCACAAAAGGGCACAGTCACATCTGAGGAGCATGTGTTTGCTAGATTTGTGTTTCCCTGTGTTTTTGAGAAGAATGCATTCTCTGCTTTATTGAACATAGTAGTTAAAACAAGAGAAAATTAAATGTTGACTTGGTCTAATTAAAGTATAATTCTCAGGGCAGCAACTGGAGAAAAAAGTGAAAAGAGACTTATTTGACATGCATATTTGGAACAATATAGAGAGAAATTTTCATGAAAAATATAAATGGAGAATTGGCTCCAAAATACCCTTATGCACCAGCAATGTCATAAACGCACCAGTTATGACGGGTTTTGCTGTAACCTATACATTATTTCCTATGCATTAAAAAATTCTCACAGCTGGAATTACCTGCCAATGAAATTAAATTCTGAAAGTATGAAGGAAGAGACCCAAAATTCAAACATTTTCCAATGTTATGTTCTGCCCAGTTCACGAACCCCAAAAGACCAGGAATAAACAGACTCCGCTGTAAATACATGAGGTTCTTTTTATTGTAAGTTACAAGCTGCATCTTGGGCTCACACTCCCCACCACCAAAGCGGTGGGAGCCGAGAGCCCGGCCCAGGTTAGTTGGGTGATTTAAAGGTTTTGGTCCCTCCCAGCATGCCCAAGGCAGGGGCGATTCCTGCCTGGCAAGCATCTATTGGTCAAAATGCTACATTTTTAATTGATTGGCTATAGAAAGGTCCCCAGACCATTAATGATCTGGTGTCCCTCCCTAGGGGGATGGGCCAGTTTCCTAGCAACTGTATCTCTAGTGGGTGGGGAAAGAATGCAGTGAGGCGGCCCTTCCCCTCAGGGCATTACTGTACTTCTTTACCTACCTAGTTCAGGCCTTAATTAGTAATAGCTGCTAATTTTTAATCTTTTGGTCTCTCAGTTACTTAGGTAAGCACTGATGTTTTGTTCAAACATTTCTATGTATGAAAATATACTTAAATTTTCACCAGCATTTAAATGAATTCAAATAAAATTGAGTTCTGATCTATCTAGTATGTTGCTTGGATGATAAATACATTTTATTGGTAATGGGGTGGGTAGCAAAATGGCCATATTGTGGAAAAAGAACCTGCCACAGAGGGCCTCTGAATGGCTCTGCCCTGCAGACTATCAAAGCAGATGCTGAGACTTGTGGCCAACTGTTGGGCAGAGTGCATGGAATCTTATGTAAGAAGTGGGAAATAGTAAGATCTGGAGAGGACAGGAACCCCACATGGAGAGCAACAGAACCAGAAAATTTGAACACAGGGGTCTTCCCAGAGATTCATACTCCAACCAAGTACCAGGCATGGAGATAACCTAGAACCCCTGCACAGATGTAGCCCGCAGTAGTTTAGTGTCCAAGTGGGTTCCATAGTAATGGGAAGAGGGACTGTCACTGACATGATCTGATTGGCCTGCTCTTTAATCACCTCCCCCTGAGGAGAGAGCAGCCTTACCAAGCCACAGAAGATGACAATGCAGCCACTCCTGATGTGATCTGATAGACTAAGATCAGAAGGAAGGAGAGAAGGATCTCCCTTATCAGTGGACTTGGGGAGGGGCATGGGTGAAGAAGGGGGAGGAAGGATGGGACCAGGAGGAGAGGAGGGAGGAGCTTATAGGGGGATACAAAGTGAATAAAGTATAATTAATAAAATAAAATTTTAAAAAAATTTCCAAAAATATAATCTAATATATCATACATATTTTGATTCAGTCTTTAACTTCTAGGAAGATATTCAGTAGTAAATAAGGGAAAATATAAGAGGATCAACACAAAATGTTTGAGGAACAAGAGTATCTTCCAATACTACAGACAATTTAAATGAAAATCAAATAAATCACAGTTCATATATAAAGAGGAATATTAGATAACTGAAGAGATGATCCTGTTGTGTTTTACTATGTGTCAATATATTAAATAAAATGAGACTGAAATATATATATACAAAGTATAATGTTAGAGTATAGATTTAGCATATTTCAATTTAAATTGAATTCTACTTACAAATGAGAGACCAAAGACTTAAAAATCAGTGGGTATTGTTTTAAAGTTTAGCCTTAATGCCCTGAGGGGAAGAACTAGCCTGACTTCATTCTTTCCCTGCCCACTAGTTATACAGTTGCTAGGAAACCAGCCCATAAGACCAGGCCAAAACTGTTTGTAGTCTTGGCACCTAAAGGGGACCAGTCATTTCAAAAGTCAATTTCCCTTACCCAATCATGTAATGCCAAAGCATGTAAGTCCCTGCTTGTGTTTTTTTCCCCCCTTTAAAAACTCTGTAACCCTAGACCTCAGGGGCACATTCCTCTCCCGTTTCCACAGGCAGTTTGTGTCCCGTGTTCAAATGCATATACAATTTAAAAAACCTCATGTATTTACAGTGGAGTCTATTTATTCCTGGTCTTTTGAGGTTTGTGAACTGGGTATAACACAAAAAAAGGCTTTAAGACCATTTTTAGTTGTTAAATATGTCTAGGTTGAATCATGTGAATGTTTTCACTTTCTCATCCATAAAGATAGGTTTTAACTTCATGAGTTCTGAGTCTATCCTGTGAGCAGCTAAAACATTTAATGTAGCAGACACTAAAAATGTTCCCTAAGGGACTCAGAAGTGATATAAGTGGGAGTCTGAGGCAGAATGTAGTCAGGTTGTTAGTTAACAAGTCTAATATCTTTGAAGCTAAGTAATTGGATGTGTCACCTTATGCATGGCCAAGCCTAAAGACAGATTCAGAAACAAAAAGTCCTATTATGATTTCAGTAATGGACAACAGTATAAAGAAGTATAATAAATTCCAAATGACAACGGTTTAGTTTGGGGGAGAAAGCAAAAGTCAGGGAGTAGAATGAGCAAGCTGTGGTATAACCAGGCCACTCAGGTCCCAGTCACTGCAGTTCAGGAGATGAGAGGCCCCCAAAAGCTAGGGCAAATAAGGGAACTTATTTGTTCTCTGCTCTTGGGAATACCCAGCATACAGAGGAAGCAGGAAACAGGTCCATGTTGACAGGATGCCTCAATCTTTGGAAACAGTTATTGAGAATCTACCACAGGCCAATAATATCAGTTCTTGAACAATGTAATACTTACAAAAAAAGCACAATAGAAATGTATGGACTAGATGAGAAAACAAGAAGAGAAAAGGAGAGAGTAAGATGAAGATAAAAGCTCACCAACAAGACAGCCTGTTAAGGTCCCTATTTCTTTTTTACCAGGATTAAAGATAGTGATGATGATGATAAGGTGTGTATCATAGGGGCAGCCCGCAGGTTACAGGGACAAAAGCAATAATAAATGACTGCTTTTAAAATGCAAATTATTGAATAGAGCACAATAGAAAGGTCAGGGCATAAGCATTATCCTTAAAGCTAGTGAGGCTGGGTCCTGTCCTGCCTAGATAAATTGCCATCCTCAGCCTTGCCCTCATCAGCATTGTGGTTAGAATTAGCTTGAATGCTAATCTGGATGTTAACCCAATGAAAAGAAAAACTCTAATCCTGACTGGTTGAATCAGAATTCGCATTTTCACAAGGGCCAAAAGTGATTGACAATAATATCTCATTGATCTAAAATGGAAGTGCCCACTCGACTCAACTTTATAAAAAGTCAAAGTCATTATAAGTTTCAGTAGGACCACAAGTATCTGCCAGATTCAATCTCAGCCTAAATGAAACCACCCCAAATTCAGGGTTGCCATGTCAAAACAAAGGAAACCTTTCTGAAAGGAGCTCCATGTGAGCAAGCACACCAGTATGTGAAAGGGTGTGGCTAATGACCTCATAGACGCAAGAAAACTGCAGCTCAGCCTTGGGAATGCAACCTCCCACTAAGGCACGCCTGTTCATCCTAGACACATCTTTGATTAAAACCTACTTTCCAAGGACAGTGATCATGAATACAGAGAAACACAAAACTTCTACCTTTTTCAGACAATCCTTTAAAGAATGCGTTATACAGTTATTCTGCAACTATACAGCAAAATCAATCAACAAACTCTCCCAGCACCATCTTCTTCATCAGTACTTCTATCTTCTCTACTTTATCTGCTACCAGTTTAAGAAATAAACCAGGTTATGAATAGAAAAAGTAATTTATAGTTATACTATAACTAAAAGAAAATGATGTAGAAATATCACCCTGATAATATAATATACTTAGGGGGTATTGAGGAATTTTTTTTAGTTTACTTGCTATACTTAGCTTTTTGTGCCCTCTCAAAGAAAGGCAGTATGTATTCATGTGGACATAGTACTCAATTAATTCAGTAATAATGCTACTGGACCCCTTCATCTGAGATGACTTTCACTACCTCAGATCTTTGCCTATTTTAGGACAGCACAATTATAAATCTAGAAGGCAGGGAGAGAAAATACCTCTAGATTACTTGTTTTTCATTACATATTCCAAAGAGCAAAGGCCACTCAATTATTTTAGCTCTGTTGACAGTTTGTTTGAATAGAAATGTCATTGCTCAGCCACCAAATTGCTCATAGCAATAAGTTCGGCAGGAGGGCTCAGAAATTTTAAAAGGCCTGAGTCAGGGGCATGAGTGAGCTGACCCTACAGAGACACCTCACTCTGTACCTCCTTGCCATTCACCAGATTCTATCATTCAGAATAAACTTCTGTAGCACCATCACCTGACATTCCCAGAAGCTTTAGAGAAGCAATTTACAAGCCAGGGGCCAAGCGGCACCAACGTGACTCAAGGGAATTAAACCTGCACTGGCTTTATTGTTGAAGTTGCGTTCTTATCTACACTTTTATTTGTTGAGAGTTCATAGGAACTCTGGCTATGCTAGAACAGTAAGTAGACAGTGACAACCCTGAGTCACACTCAGTTTGCTTTTTAACCGAAAACTGCTGATCTTTGCAACATCAATTGCATTGAGATACAGAAGATTTAGTGTGTTCCTGGAGGTTACCAAAAAAGCCAAATAGTAACAGAGACAGGAGAATTACTTCTGTCAGTGCAAAAATAGATTTAGATAGCGTGGGAAGTGACCTGCTTTGCTATTTGGTCACCGTCTATTATGATAGTTGAAGTAAAAGTCAATGACAGAACAGTTGATTTAGAGTTCCACATACACAAAGTCTGGAGTCTGCTGTAGGCAAGCATTGCTTCTCCAGTTTTTGCAAAACTAATCAATTATCTATTGAAATATAAGTGGATATAGGTGACATTGCCAGAGTGGATACATGCTTGCTGGGGTTCCAAAAACTATTCACAGATGATCAGGAACAACAATTCTCACAGACAAAGTTATTCTCTATTTGAACATCATCAAAGGCTAACTATCATGATAACAGGATGTGATTTCACAGTAACTCTCCAGGTTATGGTAGACTCTCTTTGGCAAACTAATACCAAAACCCAAAGAAGTTCCAAGTACTATTTCACTTGGCAGACATCTAAACACATTTTTATTATTTTCCTGGCTTGAAATCACAGGCTGGGGGTCAAGTTGTGATCTTGAACCAATATTATGAAAAAAGTGTGTGTCCTCCTCTGCTTGGACATAAAACACACCACCTTTGGGAAGCATCGGTACTGGCATGCTTCCAGAACTGACTGACAAGAGTTGTCTAGATGCTTACCATTGGGATTCAGAGATGGAGATCTCTACCACAAAGAAGCATTTTGGAGTTGGGCACACCATTGCAGGTGAAGATGGACACAAACCAGTGTGACATTTAAGCTTTGAGGGTTTTTTCTTTCTTTCTTTCTTCAAATTTTTTTTTATTTTATTTATTTCTGATGCCACACAAGTAAATATCCAGTATCACATTAAGATAATCAAGGGAGATTCCTCTCATTTCTGCCAACCACACCATGGATACATTGACAATGATATATTATGGGACCTAACAGTAAAGTACCTTGACTTTAAATGACATTAATATTTTAATTAAAACAAACTTATAACGAATCCTTAAAAGAGCATATGCAGAAAGTAACAGAAAAACTCATTTTTGTATACCTGATCAGTTAAGTTTGTCATGTACATCAGTAGTTACTGGCCTCAAATATCCCCTTATATAAAGCATGATTTTCTGGAAATCTGTGCTTCAACAACTCCAATCTACTGCATGTGCCAGCTTTTTCCCATGGTGTGCCACTTCTTGAGTGACAAGTTTTTCTCCTTCACTTTGGGTTTCTATCAGTAATAGTTTCACCAGGAAGGTAGCTCCTATTTTGATCTATTCAATTTCCTCCTGCTCTCCTCAGCCAGGACATTCAAATACATGTGCTACTACAGTAACACACAGATGCCATATAAACATCAATTCACCGTTCAGCTTCCCTGAAAAATTTCATGCAATTGGACAGCGAATGGGACTCCCATCATCTGTGTACCCTGTTCATACATCCTAATAAGGCACCTGAGCTCTAGAGCTACAGAATGAATACATGTTGTACGAACAGCACACTGAATGATCCCCCAAATTTGCTGCAGATTTCTATTCCCTATGGGAAAATCAGAAAAATTTCCCTTACCATCCTGAATATGTGCTAGTGGAGGCAGAGAATTGATATGGGCTGAAAACATAACTGAATGATTTGAAATGGCCATTCATGAGGTGTCTGGTGTGGAGTGAAGCTTGGGTTGCCAATGCTTTAAAAACAGTCTTTGTTACTGGATAGTTCCTGCTTTAAAGTTTTAGCTGAAAAAGACCAATTATTGACGGAGAGCACATTTGCACTGACAGGCGTGCATTTGTCACTTAAATAGGATGCTCTGTCACTTCTCCCTCATGTTTGTTAGTAGCTGCCATGTATAAAATTGCTACCCTTTAAAAAGGAGATGGAATATAAGTATTTGGAGACAAATGTCACAGGAGGCCAAGGTGTGAAAAGAGGTTACAAAATGTTTACATTTTTACCCGGGGAGCAGAGAATTTAGGTCAAGCCACACCGGGAATCTACTGGCTGTTCTGCACAGATACTGTTATATATTATGTTTCTCTTGGAGGTAGAATATTTTCAAATATTAAAATTCTCTGTGTGCAACTTAAAATACCTACCTCCTTTTTTTGATGAAATGTAGCCCATTCAAAACAAAAAAACAAACAAAACAACAAAAACATTCAGTCTCTTCCACCAAGGACAAATTTAATTCTAGCAAGAAAAGGCAAGTCAGAGACAGGTCTCCCATGTGGGAAAGCGAGTGAAGAGTGGAAAGGAGAAAGGCACATGCCTCCATACATGCACCTGTCTCCCCTGCGACACAAACAGAGGCCACTGTGGAAAGTGGAGAGCTGACAAGGAATTCTGTGCCAGGGAGAGTCATGTTCAAGTTAGTTTCAAGAGAAGGTCTCTCTGAATACAATACTAGGGATGCCTTGAAGGTACAGGGCACATCTATGTGAAAAGGGCATGACAGGGATAGAGAGAGAGTTTAGGGGAATTAACTGAGAAACTGTCTGGCCTATGTTGGAGAATGGGTTAGAGTGAGTTCTGAAGCGCTTAGTTGCCCTGAGAGTGCATGGTGGCTAGCACAGCACAGCGGAGCCACCTCGACCTGCTTGCTCTCAGACCTAAGATACTGTACCATGGAATCATTACTTACGCTATTTGACTGCAAGTTGAATGGGGCCTGCATTGTGTGCTCTAATTCTTACTCTAACATCTGCTTTTGGAGCTTCTGAGGAGGGCTCGTTATCATCAGATATGAAAAACCAGAAAACTATTACCTGTGTGCCCCGTCTCAACCCCTAAGTAATCCTCTCTTTCTCAACTAAATCAACACAGGGTTCCTTAATCAACATTCTTGAACCAGTATGATTATATCAGCTCCAAACTGTAAACTCTCCACTTCTAAAGCCTAACAATGAGGAAGCATGCATCTCTAAAGTGTTCTTAAAAATGAGATCTCATGAGCATCAGCACACAAAAGCCCCACTCTTCTTTATCTAACAGATGAATTGTTCGATACAATCATAGTAGTTATTAATGCGGATTCAGCTGTATCTGTACAATGCACTTCATCAGGAATCTCTAGTCAAGACAATGACAGACTTTGTGGACCAAGGTCACCAAAAAATTTCTCAGGTTGGGTGGGACTGGTTGGGACCATGCACACAGGGTACGGTTCTGGGTATGGTTTTGGCTTAGATTACCTGGGTACTTAATGGAGAGTCAGTTTGTGGCCTCAGATTTGGTTTTATTATCTATAAAATGAAGAGTATGCACCCTAAAATCATTTCTAAGTTTCATGTTTGGTGCCATGAGAATTTCCGTGAACTGTTACTTTATGCTTTAATTTTCATCATTTATAGCCAGTTAGGTTCATAGACCTCTAGTATGTTAGGTAAAAAACATAATGAGGTTGGAAAATAGAACTAACCATTGCCTCTCTCCTTGCTGTTCCAACCAATATTAAAAACAAAGAAATTTTTCACTAGTCAAACAGCATGTTCTAAGGATATCAAGACTACAACACCTTTCTCAGGGAAGAAAGACATTGCCAAGATGGGAAAAGTAAAACTTTTATTCTATGCACCTGGGATTAAACATGTCTTTCTTGTACTTTATGCCCATGGCTTTGGCGCTGAAATACAGCAAACAGCATCTAATGGCATCTGATCTACTGTACTAAATCACAACTTTCAACTCAAGAGTTCTTCCCTCTAGTGGACAAACTTTCCAACTACAAGTTTCTTTTACAATGCAGGAGAGTTCCATCCAATACTGCTTTGACATATTGTGTCCTGAATCTTGCCTGTGGTACAGTATCAAGAGCACAAGCCTTGAGGATAGAGTCCCGACGCTGACTAGTGCATGAGGGACACTTTGTGAACTAGTGAGTTTAGGAATCGGACCTGGTTCCTATTTGTTATATGCTATGCTAAGTGGTTGCCTTAGGTAAATGCAGCTTACCTCGCACAAGCTTTGTAGAATGCAATGTCTATTGTACCTAACCATTTTGATCACAGGAAAAATTTTAGTCCATTGAACACCGAAACCAACAGTAGCAAGAAAACATGTAAGTGAATGGATAAAAATAAAGCGATTCCACAACATTTTTCCTCTTGTCAATCGCCTTTCACACTTGTCCAGTGTGATCTCAGAGATTCTAAGTAAACAGTCTTAGTTGAATTTTTCATATCTAAAGTCAGATTCACCATTAAGTAACTGAAGAGTTAAAAATAGGTCTTCAAAATTCCTAGACTCAAGCGTGCCCCCCCACACATGCATAACCACAATAAAGTCAAATAACATAATAAGGAATAAAACCATTTATAAAAATAACTCACTATACATGTAAAGATACAAGTAGATTAGTCATAAAAGTAGGGGCAAGAATGCCAGTTTAACCTTAGTCCAACTTAGGATGGCACTCTTTACCAAAAATTCTTTCTGTACGTTATTTCTCCTTGGTAAAAATAATTTACTCTACAATTTATGAGTGGCCGCATATGGGTGATGTACCATCCATTCTACTTCCTTTTTATTGTTCTAAATTGTGTTATTGCCTTAGATGTTTATGTTATACCTCACTTAAAGCATAAATTTTTTACTCTTCCCAAACCCTAAAATACACAGAAGCCTAGCTGCATACATAAAACAGCCAGCTGTTCTCAAAAAGCCTTCCTCCTGTTTTCCCAGATGTGTTTATTCATTATGCTAGTCCATACAATATGAGTGTTCACCTCTTTAGCACAATTTTGAGAGCATAGTTGAAATTAAAAGTCTACTCAGGGCTTCCACAGAAAGATATGTTTGTCTTTAAAACTTAGAAAATGACTAGCGGATCCTCTCCGGTGATGCTGCATACTCATGAGGAAATGCCTCACGTAGGATTAGTAAGAGAACAGGATTCAGAGCAAACACCAGAAGCAGAACAGTGACAATGAGGGAGAGAGGCTAATTACAGTGCTGGGACAAAGTTCAGAAGCACAATATATTCCTTAAGAATTACACTTTATCTGTCATCTTTCTCTCTATTCATCTATCTATCTTTCTTTTTTGTCTATACAGCTATCCATCTATTTGTGTGTGGGAGAGTGAATGCACGTGCATTCACATGTATATGCACACACACTAAAACAGTCACATGGACCCCAGAAGACAATTGTGGGATTTGGTTCTCTTCTTTCACCATGTGGCTTCTGGATATCAGATATCAAGCTCAAGTTGTCAGGCTAGACACGAACACCTTCTGCCTGCTGAGCCATCTCAGCATCTCAGCATCCCAGTCCAGAAGCTGAGGCTGCACTTCTTAGCAAACATTCTTTCTAGATGTTATTTCTCCTTGGGGAAAAAAAAAAGTTTTCGTCTACAATTTATGAGTAGCCACATGTGGGTGATAAAGCTATCCATTTTACTTAGTTTTCATTGTTCTAAATTATGTTATTACCTTAGTTGTTCATGTTCTACCTCCCTTAAAGCATAAATCTTTTACTCTTCCTGAAGCCTAAGACACACACAAGCCCAGCTGTGTACATAAGGCAACCAGCTGTTCTCAAAAAAGGCTAGGTAAATGCAGTAGCAGTCATCCAAATCCTTCCAGGAGCCCCTGCATTTCACACCTGTATTTTGTGTCACTTGAAAACTCCGGCAAGCTTAGAGACTTAGGAGCTTCTCGTCTTGGAAAAATGACAGAAATATCTTCCCAGCCTTCCTAAAATGCCTTCCAGCCAAATCAAAACCCCTGTTCTCTTTACAATATCCTGAACTTGCTCTCACAGGAGCCGATCCATTTTAAAGATAAATTTATTTATATGATTATTTTTTGATATTTGTCTTCTCTACCGGATGTTAAGCACTGTTAATGGAAAGTGCTCTGTGTGGTATAACTGAGCTGAAGCCTGCTATTGCCCAGCTGATGTCTTTGTTGGGTAACTATGAGTAAGCTACAGGATAAGGTCACACCTGTGTGCTTTAACCCTTCCTCACTTCCCTGACAGCCACTTATGTGAATTAAGAACCCAGTAATCAGGGGCTGCTGGTAGATTCTCCCTTCTAATTGGCTCACATGGACCTGTCCTAGCCTCTTGTCCCAGTAAACATTTCCAACAAATCAGTCTCCACCAAGTGAGTTTGAGTTACAGTCATTCACATTTAGATTTACTGTGTTTTCTCATTTGGGAGCTGAACTTCTAATAGTAAGTTCAGTTATTTATAGTTATTGCCCTGAGTTTAGTGAGCCACAAAAGGTAAATTAATATGTAGGAAAAAGATACTTAAATCACTCTACAGTAGACACTGTTAATAGAGCTAAAACATAAACATCAAACAAACAAAAACCAGAATTTGTTTTGAAAAGAAGACTTCTACTGCTCAGTCCACTTCACTCTTTCAGTAAAATAGGTTTGTGAACAAATTTTATACCCTTGGTTTTCTGTAACAGTTTCTTCCAAGACTGAACAATTTTCTATCCTGCAGGAAGCTTCTGAAGCAGAAAGGTAAACATCTCCAAATAGCTTCAGGAAGTCCCTGAAACTGAGCAGACTCATTATGTCCCTCTTCACCAGGGTAAGCAACAAAAGCTGAATCCTGCTCAGATGAAATGAAGCTCAACTGCAGTGACTTCTCTCAGGGGAAAAAATTGCAAAGACACAGACTAGACCAGCTCCCTGGAAGAAGCAGCAACCAGCTGAGCTGCCTAGAAGAGATTTAGCCCAACTGAGGCACCTGGAAAGGACACTCTCCAACCAGTTGAGCTGACTGTGGGATATACAGTTGCTCCAGGTTCCCAGCTTTGTGAGCTGTCACCCATGCTGGGGTAGGCTTTGGTGATACAGCTATCTTTGAGTCATTTCTGCTCCTGTAAATAACTCCTCACCTATATTCCTATAAATAACCCCAATAAAATTCATCAGTTCACCAAGTTAAGCTTTGGTGGTTATCTGTACTTTGGTCAGACATGGGTTTCTATCTGGAGAGACTAGATGTGTGTGTTACATCTCCCAGGGAAAGTTTGTCATATAATATTTAAAGCAATTATGTAATTATGAAGATGTATAAGGGAATCTGTACTATTGTTTGTGTAATATTAACCAACTGATCTGCTCACTTATCCACAATGAAAACTCATAAAGCAACAGGACTTGTAGGGAAATTAGGAACCCATGCTCTTTCTTACTTTGTCCTTCCAAATGCCAAGTCTGAACTTGCCCATTGAGCCTCTGCGTCCTGATGCCAGCAACCAATACAGCTGTTAGACTGGAGACAGAGTGCTCACAAGCAATCTAATTAGGAATTAAAATGAAAATAAGGAACAGACAGATGATTGGAAAAACTTATTTTGTCCTAGTAAAAGCCTAGAAAATATGATTTCTCTCTAAAGATAGCAAGATCAATTTTCAAATTTTGTTAACCCACCTGTAAGAATGGACTTGATGGTGTTAGTGTCAAAGAACATGTACATGAGACTGAGCTAATGTTTCTGTGATTGAGTTTGTCATCTGGGTCCTCTTCTGTATGCTTTCCAAGAACATTTCCCCTTTACAATCTTTTTGGTCTTTAAAATACTTTTTTTATGTTATTATGTTCCTTCCCCTGGAAGAAAAATTAATTAATGGCTATACTACCTGTACTTTTAAAAGTATCCAAGAAAGAAGAAAATGCTATATTACCAGAAACTTTGAGGATTCTTACTTGGGGTACCATTGGGAAAATTGGATCCTCTCTTAGGTTTCCAAACTTCTTAATAAAATAGTTTAAAAACAAACTCAGAGTGCAAATCAAGAGCAAGTCTATTAGCATTTAAAAGAAAAACAGGTAAAGAGTACATTTCTGCAGCTATCTGGAGGAGTGAGATGGGATAGAGAAATAGAGAAAGCCATGTCTTTTGAGTTAGGCATGGTAGCAAGAGGAAGGTACCTGTGGAGAAAGCCCAGAACGTCTGGTACAGTATGTCCAGGCTTAGGCAAGTATACCAAAGAATAAAAGGTGAAAATCATGATCTTTTGCATAATTCGAAAAATGGACACACTTAACTCAGCCCCATGGCTGCAATTTATTTACTACTGCACCAAAGACAGGCTTTCTGCAAAGTAAACGTACATTAAGGGGAAAATTATTCTCCAGTCTGTTTAGCATGGCTTTGAAGTGGTCAGCCCTCTTGAGGTGTTGTTCCTTAGTCAGATGATTGACCTGTCCAATCAGATTAACTTTTGTTTTGTGAAGTTCGGAATGTTGGAATGCCAGGTCTCTGCCCAGCCCAGAAAAATTAGCTTTCCCCTTAACAGGCTTCTGCAGAGCCCTGATCAAGGCCTGGATGACACTCTGTGTTCTGAAGAAGTGATCCTAAAATCCTTTAGTGGATGAGCTGAAATGAGGAATAGATGTTGTCCATTTTCACCATGAAAAATGAGTGATCCAGTTCTAAAGCTGTTCATCCGAAGGTCTTATTGTCTAGTCTGGAGTTAGTAACCCCTAAATATGGCCTCCAGGCAGGGACTTCCATTTAGGAGGAGCTAAAAATCCAGAGCGCTCACTAGCTAAGGCCAAAGAACCAAGAACACTGCCGATTTCCCGCCCCTGCTTTGAGGCCCAGTTCAGTTTCTATCTCCTGTTCTCATTGCTTATACACACACACAAAAAATATTTTCTTACCCAGAATTTTTTTTCATGGTGCATTGATTCTCTTTTCAATTCCGTAGCTGTCAGCAGAACACTCTGCAATGGGAAGGGGGTTATGATCTCCCTAAAGTGAGAGAGGTGGGCTTTGTGCAGAACTTATCTCAGGCTGCTGCTGATTACATTTGCTGGGGAGCATGGTTCCTTGTACCTTCTCAGGATTAATTATATACATAAAGTTCTTTGTTCCATAATAAATAGAATCATTTTCATGCATTACATTTTTTTTTTCTGAAAAATCTTCAGAGTGGAACAAGGCAAAACCCACTAGTCTGGGTATTGTTGCAAGAGAGAGAAATATCTAACCTCTCCCATAGTTTAAGACACTTCCAGTTTAAGACACTTCTCCATCCAATCTTCAACCATCAACACTGGATTCTTTGGAGTGGAGTTTAGAGCCTCTAAATTACATCAAATCTCTTTTGAGGACTGCACACTGTCCTGTGCAGAGATCAGTGATGCTCAGATTGAATGACACATTCAAATCCCCTGGAATGTTTCTATAGCTTCTGGTTCTCAGGCAGCCATATCAAACCAAGTTTTCTGGGCATCAGAGAATACAAAGTAGAGCTTGAAACAGAGGGTCCTATTTCCAGCGCTTAGAGCAGCCCTCACTGCTCTCCTGTTTTTGGTTTGTTTGTTTGTTTGTATTGTTGTTGTTGTTGTTGGGGTTTTTTGGGAGGCAGGAGTTTTGGGGTATTTCCTTTTTCTGGCTGAGCACATAGCTGAAGAAGAAGCAAGAAAGGGGCAAGAGAATGAAGAAAGCAATTAAAGTTGGATTGAGGACAGTGAGCACAGTTTTTGCTGTAATAGGAGCAAAAAATCTTGTTCCAGAGAATTCACTACAAAATAGAATGGACTCTTTTGGAATTATGTTATCAATAGATGAAAACTTATGGAGAAAGAACAGACAAAAAGTTAAAACATAGATAGATAAGCAATTGAGATGGGTCTAATTATGATATTTAAAGATTTAATACCATTATTTCTTAAGTAGACCGGAAAATGATTCAGGGAGATGTGTGATGGTAGAGAGGCATGTATCTATTTGCTATGACTATGTAATACGTATTTAGTTTACATTTCTATAATTTAAAAAAATTGTATTTGTATTTATAAAAATTACATTTTATTTAAAATTTTATAATTTTTATAAATTATATTTTATATAAAAATTCAAATATATTTTATTTGTATATAAAAAGAGGTTAAAGATGTATCTTATAATCAAAGCAAACAAGCATGGGGAACAAACACTTTCACCTCCATGCATGTCCTCCCAAATGGATTAATCAAGATCACTTTAGAATGATACCCAAACCACATGATTCTAAAAAGAGGTAAATTGAGCTCATGAACTACTCTGTATTCTGCCCATTTAAAACAATCTAACTTGAGTTTCAAAGTGAGAGTGTAGCCAGGTTCACTTGACTGAACCTATTTGCATATTCATCTGAATGCAAAGTGCAGGATTAAAGTGAATTGCTGTTTAGCTTTCTTCTGCTCAGCTCTCTGCATGGTCCACCTCTTGCTGACAGGCACACGAAACCCCTGGGGAAGTATTTATAAAAATGGGCTTACAAATTTGTTTATATGCAATATCCTCCTCACTGCCACAACAAAAATCACCAGGATCATGAAACTAAAGGAGTCCTTCCCCCTGAAGCAGCCTCTCCTACTCGGTTTCATTCTGTTCTTGATTTGTACAATCTTAATTTGGACTTATTACCCTGTTTAACCTTTTAAAAGTTATTTTACATATCTATCAGGATAGCAAATATTCATTAAGTCCCTTTACAAGCTACCCTCTGTGTAAGTTTAAGAAATGCTCAGATAATAACACCAGCAAGTCATTTTTATATTAGAATAAAGCACACACATATTAAAATTCTAAATACCATAAAGGCTGTTTGTTGTATTGGCCCTGTTCCTCCTGTTTCTAAAGTTCTTCTAAGACTTTTAATCACATTGTGTCTTCAGTTTGTTGCTGGTAAATGGCTGAATATCTGAAAGTCACCCTTGCAGTGTGTACATAATTCTTCCTGTATTTCCCAAGTAAATTTAATCTTGCAAAACATGAAACATAAGGTCTGACCTTGAGTCTTATCCGCAAAGTAGCACTCATCACAGAGTCTTTGTTAAGAGTCTGGCAGTGCATCTGTTAATTTATAAGCCTTTCATATCTTGCCTCTATTTATCCACTGCAATTTTATCTTTCACCTCTGTGTATAACCATTTCCAGTAAACATATGCTAAGTAGCATTTAGTTTATTCTAATTTAAACATGTTGAGTAAACTTACTTCTCAAATAGTAGATAAGCCCTTTTGCAAAGAATTATAAGGTATTTGTCTGTTTTATAATTTTACTTTGTTCTGCTGGATATGTTGAAGGTAAAGGCAATGGATACATATACAGATATATATCCGTTTATCTCATCAACACCCTTCCGGCGGTGAGTCTTGAATTCAGTCAATGTGAGTTCACCACTTAGTTTTCCAGGTTGTTCACCTTAAGTGTAAATGTACCGTGGGTTCTCTGTTGTTTTATCACTGTGATGATGACTCTTGGTGATCAACTTGATGGGTTCTGAGACCAACTTAGAGATATGTTTCTAGGTGGGTCCCTGATGGTATTTTCCAGAAAGGCTAACTAAGGGGAAAGAACTTCCCTCAGCACACTCAACAGCTTTCATCTCTAACCCGGAAATAAGAGAGGAAAAGGTGTCCAGCTTTCCCCTGGACACCTTCGCTCCTTACAGTGAGCACATCAACTCTGCCCTTGCTGCTGTTACTATCCTTCAGAGAAATCAGAATCCAGCTTCTTTGGCCTTTCAACCTGGACTGAAGACCAGCAGCTCTCGAGGAATTCTCCGGGCTCTCAGTGGTAGGTGGAGACCGCTGAGGCACCCCACTTCTCAGACTGGACAGCTGCCATATTCTATCCTGTCCCACATTCCTACACTGTGGGACTCACAGGCCTTTACTGAATAAGCCAATCTAATGACTCTTCGTTGTAAAGCAAATGCATTCCCCCTGCCCTTTTCTCCTGTTAAGCCCAGATTAATACAGTCCCTGAGCACGTTATATTTCTGTGTTATTGAAACTGCTACTGGATGCAATAGTATAGAGTGCAGGAATGCAGTTGGTTTATGGCTTTCTGAATTGCAGTGTTGTCAACTAACTGGGAACAATGCCCTAGTTTTTGAGAATTTTCTGCATACCTGACTGAATGTGCTCTGCATAAAGATCATTTTGCAAACTATATGATTCTCCTGGCTTCTTTTTACCTTATCAGGCTGGTGGAACCTCTGCAGTGATGCTGAACACAGTGAGGCACCCATCCTCTTCTTCTCAGTGTTAGGAGTAAAGCATTCAGAATTTCAACACTAAGTATAAAGCTAGTTGGAAAATCTTCAGAGATGCCCTTTATTAACTTAAGAAAATTCTATTTTTTTCCAAGAATGCTTTTCTTTTTCTTTTCTTTTTTTTTTTTTTTTTTTGGTTTGTTTTGTTTTCTGTTTTTCAAGACAGGGTTTCTCTGTGTACCACTGACTGTCCTTCGTAGATCAGGCTGACCTTGAACTCACAGAGATCTGCCTGGCTCTGCCTTCCTGCTGCTGGGATTAAAGGTATGCACTACCATGCCTGGGTGTTTCTGAGAGTTTTATCATGAACAAACATTTTGTGTACCATCTCTCTACCCACTGAGATCATAGGAACTTCGTTTTAGTTGACAATATGACAAAGCACATGAGCTGATTTTTGAGTTAAATTTTCTTCATTTGTATTTCAATCTTGTTTTTACTTACAATTTAATTTCTTTTTTATTTTCCAGGATGATTCAGAATAAACCCCAAATTGTTCAGTTTTACATTTTTCTTATATGTCTCCCATCAAGAAAGGGATATAGAGTTAAAGTGGGGTGCCAGGCAATGTTGTCGTGGCAAACATTGCAGGGGATTCTTTCACAAACAGAGATGCTACAATTTTTTTTTAGGTGTAAGTTTAATGTTTTATTTTTTTATTTTATTTTATTTTTTTCTTATCAGTTACATTTTATTAACTCTGTATCCCAGCCGTGTCCCGCTCCCTCATTCCCTCCCAATCCGACCTTCCCTTCCTCATCTCCACCGTGCCCCTTGCCAAGTCCACTGATGGGGGGGACCTCCTCCCCATTCATCCGATCCTATTTTATCAGGTATTTTCAGGACTGGCTGCAAAGTCCTCCTCTGTGGCCTAACAGGACTGCTCTTCCCTTGGGGGGTGGAGAGGTCAAAGAGCCAGTCATTGAGTTCCTGTTAGAAATAGTCCTTGTTCCCCTCACTATGGGAAACCAATTGGTTACTGAGCTGCCACAGGCTACATCTGAGCAGAGGTTCTAGGTTATATTAGTGAAATATCCCAGAAGGAGAAAGACAAACACGGTATATACTCACTTATATAGACCTATAAGATATGACAAACATAATGAAATCTATACACCTAAAAAAGATAATCAATAGAGCGGACATGGGGTAAGATGATCAATCCTCGTTTAGAAAGACAGATGGGATGTGCATTGAACGTATGACAGGAGTCTACTTAGTGCATCTGAAAGACTCTAACTAGCAGTGTTTTCAAAGCAGATACAAAGACTCGTGACCAAACCTTCAGCAGAGTACAGGGAATCATATGAAAGAAGGGGAGTTAGTATGATGGGGAAAGGATAGGAGCTCCACAAGGACCAAATATATCTGGGCACAGGGTCTTCTCAGAGACTGTCATTCAACCAAGGACCATGTATGGAGATGCTACAATTTTACCCTGTGTGATTTTACGGCACACAGTCTGACTCTGACTGAAGACACTGGCACAGGACCACACAAACGTTTAGTGCTATGATCATCTCTATAAACCTTCCTTCAACTGCAGCAGTAATCTGTGGAATGCTGTGTATTCATTTCATCTTACATTCATTACATCTTGTTTGGCCTATATTATTTAAAGGGCACAGTTAAATCATAATTATAGAGGAACATTTTATTTATTCCTCTTTGTTATTTCGAGTTGAATTCTTCAGTGTTCAGAAAAAAAACATACATATGTTCTATTTTTTAAATATTTTTATTTAAATTTTTTAAAAATAATTTTGAGAATTTTACACATATTCAGCCATATTCGACCATATTCAGCCCCTCCAACAATTTCTCCTAGACTCACCCTCACTTCCGTACTCACTCAACTTAGTGTTTTCTCCCTTTTTAAAAATGTGTATTCATGTGTGCTTCCTTGCCTGCATGTACATCACGGGCATTCAGGGTCCTACAGAAGACAGAAGAGGATGCTGCATCCCTTGGAGCAAGAACCACAGGTAGTTTTAAAGCCACTTCAGTTGGGTGCTAGAAACTAAGCCCAATTCCTCTACAAGAGCAACAAGTGCTCTTAACCACAGAGCCATCTATATAGCCCTTAATTTGAATTATTTTCAGTGAACTGAGACTGTTCTTTTGGCATAGTGCATTCCCCATTTTGGCAAGCGCTCCAACTATACTTAAATATTGCAAATTTAGCTGTTGTTAAATAAAATTTTCTACAAATGTTATTTTGATCAAGTTGGAGCCTGTCTACCAGCTCCAGCTATTAAACACTAAAAAGATAAGAGCTGAAAAGAGCTGAGATCTGCTCCCTGTGACAGGAGTCTTCTGTATTTTTTTCAGCCCTGGTATGTTTCATTCCTGGTGTTAAAGCTCAACCAGTAGAGCCACTTCAGTAAGGCTGTTTGCATTCTCATCATGAGCAGACTTTATTATAATGAATCCATCATGTGTGTTTCACACTCCTTTATCTGGGATGTCTTGGGCCTCATACTAATAGTTACTCCAGGGTTTTTGTGAGTGGATTAATGTTATAATCTCTTCCATTCTTTTACATTAATTCATTTGAGCCTATACTGTTTAGAGTATTTCCTTTAGACAGAGTAAATTAGGTCTGTTTTTCCATGCTACTTAAAATAATGCCTTTTAGGGGTGTTTATTTATTTTAACCTACTTATTTAATAACTTCAATAAATATAATTTTGATTTATAAATTAACCAATTTTAAATATGTAATTCAGTTGTTCTCAATAAATTTACAAAGCCCTGCAACCATTTCCATGTACATTTCATCTTCTATTCCTACTCTTTACAATTAATCCTCATTGTTTGGTACAAGCACACAAAAAACATAGTATAATTTTACCTTCATAAATGGTTTACTTGGTCAGTGGTTTTGAAGTTTACCCAAGGTGGGATATTCTATTTACACTACATTGTACTTAACAACCAGTGGACAGACAGAAGTTGTATAGATGTATAGATTCTATGCGCAGCATGTATTTTCTATTTATCCTTGATTTTGACTGTTTGCTTAACTGTGTCTTGAGATGACTTTACTTTTGTCACCTTTACTTGAACTTCATTGTCTTTCTTGGACTTGGAGATTAATTGGTTGTTCTCACCAAATTTGGATTGTTATCAAACCACTATTTTTCATGTTATTTTTCTGTCTTCCTTTGTTTCTTCCACTCTGCAACTTTCAGAAACAAAATGTCTTTACCAAAATCTTTGTACATCTATAACTGAGTATTCTTGGTTTTGGCTCTATTTAGATGGGCCTTGTCATACAATAATCCCAGAAATAATTCTCACACTAACTATTGTGTGATACCATTTTGTTATTTCAAATCTAAATCTTATAAACATCAAGAAACACCTTAAAATGGGTAGAAAATATTTCATATATTTGTTGTCTTCAAATTTATACAGAGCTCTCATTTCTATTTTGTTTAACTGAATGAATGAATGAACAAAAATTTTTTTTCTTTTTTAAAATTTTTTATTAATTACGCTTTATTCATTTTGTATCCCCCATAAGCCCCTCCCTCCTCCCCTCCCGATCCCACCCTCCCTCCCCTTTCTGCATGCATGCCACTCCCCAAGTCCACTGATAGGGGAGGTTCTCCTCTTCTTTCTGATCTTAGTCTATCAGTTCTCATCAAAAGTGGCTGCATTGTCCTCTACTGTGGCCTGGTAAGGCTGCTCCCCCCTCAGGGGGAGGTGATCAAAGAGCATGCCAATCAGATTATGTCAGAGGCAGTCCCTCTTCCCATTACTATGTAACCCACTTGGACACTGACCTGCCATGGGCTACATCTGTGCAGGGGTTCTAGGTTATCTCCACGAATAGTCCTTGGTTGGAGTATGAGTCTCTGGGAAGTTCCCTGTGTTCAAATTATCTTGTTCTGTTGCTCTCCTTGTGGAGTTCCCATCCCCTCCAGCTCTTACTATTTAGTGTAGAAAACAGTAAAGCTCATGATAACTTTGTTAGGAGCCTGCAATTTAACATTTCAAAAACAAAACAAAACAGAAACAGAAACAATGTGCTCAACATAACTTTTATTCACGAGCCACCAAAAGAAGCAAGTGTGGCTGACTCTAAATCAAAATAAGAAACTCAACAAGGAAAGATCATTGGAATTGTTTTCATTCCTGTAGATAATCAAGATTATATAAAGTGGAAGTTTCTGGTTTCTTTGAAGACTCAGTTTTGTCATATGATGTTCTGCTGCAAGTTGTCTTGAGAGGCCACATGGTGTTTTGCTGTGAGCTCTCAGGTGCAAGAGCCATGACTTTGGCCAGCTGAGACCATCCATGGGCGAACTCTGAGGAAAGAAGATACATAGAAGCCCATAGATAGTGAGACATCATTTTTTGGATCAACATTACTGCGCTGATCTTTGTGCTTCCACGCTTGACTTCATGGAAAGAATGTTTCAGAGAACTGACTTCGTGTTGCTGCTTGGTGTTGGCCTTTGGACTGGACTGCTGGTATCCTGATGACTGAGTTTGGTAATCCTTTAAAGACCCATAACCCTAATCAGCAGGAAGTAAATATGAGAGGTCTAAATCCCTTTTCCCTACTAATCTCCTACCTAAGGTCAGAGGGTTGAAGGAAAGTGAAGGTGCATAAAAACTGTAAATAAAGTAGGTTTGGTGAAAAAAATCAAAACTACAATTAAACATACTTTTTCATGAAGAAATGACTTTAAAGAAACACACAGAATTGAAGAATTCACTCTAGAAGACTCCATAGAAAAGCCACATCTGCAGAGATTCCTGGGCCACTAGAGACAACTACTCAGTATCTTGATTCTAGGAAGAGAAGAAAATAACCCAGAGCTGTTAGAGTTATTTTTATAAAGCTGTGTTTGTTTCTCAGCTTCACTCTTAACCTGGATATCACACAAATAATTGAAACTCTTTTCATTTGTTTAATAATAAGCTTCACAACACAATAAATAATTAGTTGTTACTTTGTTCTTAATTCTCTAAGCTAATTTGGCTTCCTTCCAGCATACTTCCCAGAGATACTTGAACTTTATAGCTTTTCTTTTTTCAGCTCTTTCTTCTGACATCTCATGTCTCTCATGGCTCAATCTCCTATTACCTCTTCTAACTTCTCCTCTCCTTGCTGGCAGGAAGTCCAACCCCATTCTCTCCCCTGCTCAGTGATTGGCTATAAGCTGCTTTATTGGTATATCAGAAGACAATTGGGGAGCAGTGTTTATACAACATTGAGACAGGAGAGTCTCAGAACAAAGATTACAACCAGATATGGGGGTACAGAAATCAGCATTTGAATTACACAATAACCTTATGCCTACACAGAGCCTTGTAGGAAGCCACATACCACCAAGAGGTTGATTATCCTCACAAAAACTGATGACAGCAAGGACAACTTGTTGAAACATGAAACCACTATTTCTTCCCAAAGATAAATTCGATAGAGTAGAAAATCTTGACCAAAAGAAACCACTGATCACAAAGATTCCAGGAAAAAATCTATGATGACCCATGCTATCTAACTAGCAGAATAAAAGACATAAATATATGATGGACTTTGTCTGAGTTTTACAAAGAAAACTAAAATTTAAAGAAAGTAACTCATAGCCACTCAGTGAGGCAGTGGCAGGAGGATTTCTGTGAGCTCAAGGCCAACCTGATCTATAAAGGGAGCCCAAGACAACCAAGGCTACACAAAGAAACCCTGTCTTGAAAAAAAAAAGTGAAATGAGGAGGAAGTAGAAGTTAGGCATTACTATAAAATAGGCTATAGCTGGAACTCCATTAGATGGAGAAAATAATTCTGCAAATGGGAGAGTTTATCAAGATAAAGACTTTAGGCCGTGATGGCTAAACTCAGTCTTCCAAGTACAACAAATAAATTCTGATATCAGCATCACATGATGGTAAATTCCTGCTAGATAATAGAGAGTGGCAAGAGATAAAACATCAAAGAATGCTGTCAACCTAAAGACAGAGATGATCATTTAGACCCAGCTAAAGTCTATAGCTAAGAATTTTAGTCCTGCATTGCCTGATTTTTCGAAAAATAAAAAATTTGATTTATGTCAAATGCCAGACTGTCATGTTAAAATATTAAGAACACATGGACATAATAGTAAACCGACTCCTAACTACTTATCATTCATTATACACATAGATTTATGCACCTGTCAAGCCTTATCAGAGATACCTCTATTTGCAGTAGATGGTACATGATACAAAGATCCACAACTGGTCCAGGTATAGAAAGTAAGAAATTCCATGGTGCTCGGTGTTAAACGGGGCATGTGCATCACAGACCCTCCTCCCAAATCTTAGGGATCTTTGTGGAAGAGGAGATGGAAAGATTATAACTGCCTGAAGCAGTGAATTGAAAATAAGGGAATAATGCTCTGTAGACACATCAGGGCAGTTGAACCTATAAATTAACAGCAGTTGAGATACTACGTGCAAGACTTGCCCAAGCTCAAGCCTGACAAAAGGCCAGAATGGAAAAAGGTGGTTGGCATGCAGTCCCACCCTAGCTCAGACACTGCAGAAAACTGAGAACTGCTGAGAGGGAGAGTCAGTTTTCTTTATGGCACAGCCATTGGTGGGTTGACTACCTTCCAGTGAAGGGTACATATGCAAGAGTATGTGGGCATCACAAATTGGACTTGATGGGGCTCTCCAGGCATGGTCCTTGGTTGGTGCATCAGTCTTGCAAGAGCCCCTGGGCTCAGATTTTTAGTTTTGTTTATCTCCTTGTGGGACTCCTATCCCCTCCATGTCCTTCTCTCCCCTTCCCCTTCTTGTATAAGACTCTCGGTGCTCTGCCCCAGTTTGGCTGTCTCAGCATCAGTTTCAACCCTCTGGTAGGTGAAGACTTTCAGACAACCCTCTATAGTAGACTCCCATCTTGTTTCCTCCCTTCCAGCACTTCTGGTGTCTATCCTATTTGCCATTTTGAATGAGATTTAAGCATCCCCCCTAGGGTTCTACAGATCTTCTTTAGATCTGTACATTTTAGTATGGCTGTCCTATAAGGCTAACATCCACTTATAAGTGAATGTATATCTTGCCTGTCTTTCTGTTTCTGGGTTACCTTACTCATGGTGATCTTTTCTAGTTCCATCCATTTGCCTGCAAATTTCATGATTTCCTTGTTTTTAATAGCTGAGTAGTATTCCATTGTGTAAATTTCTGTATCTATTCCTTCGTTGGAGGATATCTAGGTTGTTTCCAGATTTTGGTTACTACAAATAAAGCTACTAGATCAAAAACTCAAGTGAGAACACATGCTGGAGAGAGTGTGGAGAAAGGAAACCCTCTTCCACTGCTGGTGGGAGTGCAAACTTGTACAACCACTTTGAAAATCAATCTGGCGCTTTTGTAAAACTTGGGAATAGCAACTACCTCAAGATCCAGCTATACCACTCCTGGGCATATACACAAAAGATGCCCCACCATTCAGCAATAGCTATTTTTAACATAAAAGAGCTTTTTACTATGGAAAAAAAATCTATGGCTCTTCTCCTCTCACCTTACCTCTTGCTCATTTTTAGTTCCACCAAAGCAATTTTGTTAAAAAGAGAGGAATCATAGTTTGAAAACACAGTGACAATTGTCTGGGTTCAGTGGCTCACTCTGTGAATAACTCACACTCTGGAGCTCCCAACAAATGGCCATTTAGTGTTTGCCTAGACAACTTCTGAATTCTATTTAGTTTCTAAGAATTTTGGATAGCTCAGAAGATGGAAGAAACTGTATTAGAATACCCTTTCACTCTATCTCACACCCTGACATAATAAACAAATATGTCTATCAGTGCTCACCTCTCCTGTCCTGTTCTTACGAGCAACCCTCAGTATCAACTGCCAATAGACTGGAATCGCAGACACCAGTAATGACTTGCAAGTATCTGGTTATTTAGAATAGTGAAAAGTCACATTTGGCACCTTGCCTGAGAAGCAGCCGCTGTGCTTAGCTAGTGTGTGAGCAGTTGGTAGGCCCAGCCCACTGACAAGCCAAGTCAAAAATAGTTCACGTTCACGTCAGCAGTCAAACCACATGGCTTAGCTGAAATCCCAGAAATTGTGACACAAATTGGGCTAAAATGAGGCATTAGAAATATGTATGAAAATTCAGAGAGAGTAACCAGCCTGTGGGCCTCAGAAAGATCACTGGCATCACACAGCTGTTCTGAATTGCTCCAGCCTGTGATAAACATTACACATATTAGAATTAGAATTTAATTGTTTGTAAGTTATATATTAACTATGTATAAAAACATATTAATTTGAATCTTTAGAGAAAACTGTGTTTTCCTGGATTATGGGTTTGTTTTGAAATATTTAATGTGCTGTAGTGTCTCTTAAAAGTACAGAGACACAACAGAACTTCTGTAGTTTATACAAACACAATTCTGGAAGTTTCCACATAGTAGAGTATCACAATAATTTTCTTTCTGTGTCTGATTTAACTCATTTAATGTAATATCTACCATTTACATATACATTGCTGCAAACGATGGAATTGCATTTCTCTTGTGCTGAATAAGTATGCCAGTATGTACACACAGAACCTTTTCCACACCCATTCACTGATCTGTAGACATTGTCCATCCTATACCTCAGCTCCTGTGAATAGCCACCACTACCACGTGAAAGTTGCTGTTTCTGGGATACTGCTATTGGACTCAGAGATGAGACATAAATTATAAGGTAGGTTTACTTTTGCCTTGCTGAGGTATGTGCATATCATCGTGCATAATATCGACTTTAATCTCCACTGCCACTGACAGTGTCTGAGAGTCCGGCCCTCTCCACACCCTCACCAGAGCTCCTGATGTCTGTTTTCATAACAGTCTCACTATACTTAAGGTAAGACATCAAGTCACTGAAGCTACTGTTTTTCTGTCTGTGCTCATAAACATACCTAATAGCCCTTGAGACATTTTGAAAATATCTTCCAAACAATGTCTTTCTTTTCCGTGAATTCACATAAACATAATCAAATGAAATACCTTTAGTCATATTCATTTTCTTTTTTCTTTTTTATTTATTTTAATTTTTATTATTAGTTACATTTTATTAACTCAGTATTCCAGCTGTATCCAGCTCCCTTATTCCCTCCCAATCCCACCCTCCCTCCCTCATCTCTTCCCTGCCCCTTTCCAAGTCCACTGATTGGGGAGGACCTCCTCCCCTTTCATCTGACCCTGTTTTATTAGGTATCTTCAGGACTGGCTGCAAAGTCCTCCTCTGTGGCCTAGCAGGACTGCTCCTCCCTTGGAGGGTGGGGAGGTCAAAGAGCCTGCCATTGAGTTCCTGTCAGAAATAGTACCTGTTCCCCTTATTATGGGAAACCAATTGGTTACTGAGCTACCACAGGCTACATCCAAGCAAAGGTTCATGGTCCTTGGTAGAGTATCAGTCTCAGAAAAGACCCCTGTGCCCAGATATATTTGGTCCTTGTGGAGTTCCTATCCTTTCCACGTCATACTAACTCCCCTTCTTTCATATGATTCCCTGAACTCTGCCAAAGGCTTGGTTATGAGCCTTAGTATCTGCTTTGATACGCTGCTAGGTAGAGATTTCAGAGGCCCTCTGCAGTAGGCTCCTGTCCTATGTCCAATGCACATCCCATCTGTCTTTCTAAGTAAGGATTGATCATCTTACCCCGTGTCTGCTTTCTTGTTTATCTTCTTTAGGTGTATAGATTTCATTATGTTTATCATATCTTATAGGTCTATATAAGTGAGTATATACCATGTTTGTCTTTCTCCTTCTGGGATACTCTCTCAGAATGATCTTTTCTAGATCCCACCATTTGCCTGCAAATTTCATGCTTCCCTCCTTTTTGATTGCTGAGTAGTATTCCATTGTGTAAAAATACCACAATTTCGGTATCCATTCCTCCATCAATGGACATCTGGGTTGTTTCCAGGTTCTGGCTATTACAAATAAAGCTGCTACAAACATGGTTGAGCAAATGTCCTTGTTGTATACTTGAGCAAATTTTGGGTATATGCCTACGAGTGGTATAGCTGGGTCTTGAGAAAACACTATTCCTAATTGTCTGAGAAAGCATCAGATTGACTTCCAAATTGGTTGTACCAGTTTACATTCCCACCAGCAATGGAGGAGGGTTCTCCTTTCTCCACAACCTCTCCAGCATATTTTGTCACTTGAGTTTTTTATTTTAGCCATTCTGATGGGTATAAGGTGAAATATCAGGGTCATTTTGATTTGCATCTTTCTGATGGCTAAGGATGTTGAGCATCTCTTTAAGTGTTTCTCTGCCATCCTATATTCCTCTACAGAGAATTCTCTGTTTAGCTCGGTACCCCATTTTTTAATTGGATTACTTGATTTATTGCTTTTTAACTTCTTGTTTCCTTTTTTTATTATTATTTTTAACTTTTTTAAAATTTTTTATTAATTACACTTTATTCATTTTGTATCCCCCCATAAGCCCATCCCTCCTCCCCTCCTGATCCCACCCTCCCACCTGTTCCTGCATGCCCCTCCCCAAGTCCACTGATAGGGGAGGTTCTCCTTTCTGATCTTAGTCTATCAGTTCTCATCAAAAGTGGCTGCATTGTCCTCTTCTGTGGCCTGGTAGGGCTGCTCCCCCCTCAGGGAGAGGTGATCAAAGAGCAGGCCAATCAGATTATGTCAGAGGCAGTCAATCTTCCCATTACTAGGTAACCCACTTGGACACTGACCTGCCTTGGGCTACATCTGTGCAGGGGTTCTAGGTTATCTCCATGAATAGTCTTTGCTTCTTTATATATTCTGGATATTAGCCCTCTGTCAGACATACGGTTGGTGAAGATCCTTTCGCAGTCTCTAGGTTGTCGTTTTGTTCTGATGACAGTGTCTTTTGCTTTACAGAAGCTTTTCAGTTTCATGAGGTCCCCTTTATTGATTGTTGTTCTTAGAGCCTGTGCTATTGGTGTTCTGTTCAGGAAGTTGTCTCCCGTGCCAATGAGTTCTAGGCTCTTCCCCACTTTTTCTTCTAGCCTATTTAATGTGTCTGGTTTTATGTTGAGGTCTTTGATCCACTTGGACTTTAGTTTTGTGCAGGGTGATAAATATGGATCTATTTTCATTTTTCTGCATGTAGACATCTAGTTAGACCAGCACTGTTTGTTGAAAATGCTCTTTTTTCCATTGAATAGTTTCAGCTTCTTTGTCAAAAATCAAGTATTCATAGGTGTATGGGTTTATTTCTCGGTCTTCTATTCAGTTCCATTGATCCTCCTTTCTGTTTCTATGCCAATACCATGCAGTTTTTATTATTATTGTTCTGTAGTACAGCTTGAGATCAGGGATGGAGATACCTCCAGATGATCTGCTGTTGTAGTGGATCGTTTTGGAGATTCTGGGTTTTTTGTTTCTCCATATGAAGCTGAGAATCTTCTTTCAAGGTCTGTAAAGAATTGAGTTGGAATTTTGATGGGAATTGCATTGAACCTGTAGATTGTGTTTGGCAGAATGGCCTTTTTCACTATGTTATTCACACTGATCCATAGGCATGGAAAATCTTTCCATCTTCTGCTATCTTCTTCAATTTCTTTCTTCAGTGACTTGAAGATTTTTTTCAAACAGGTCTTTCACTTGCTTGGTTAGAGTCACCCCAAGGTACCTTATTTTATTAGTGGCTATTGTAATGGGTATTGTTTCCCTGATTTCTTTCTCAGCCCTTTTTTTCAAGGTCTGTAAAGAATTGAGTTGGTATTTTGATAGGAATTGCATTTAATCTGTAGATTGCTTTTGGTAGGATGCCCATTTTCACAATGTTAATCCTACAAGTCCATGAGCACGGAAGATCTTTCCATCTTCTGAGCTCTTCTTCGATTTCTTTCTTCAGAGACTTGAAGTTTTTCTCAAACAGGTCTTTCACTTGCTTGGTTTGTGTCACCCTAAGGTACTTTATGTTATTAGTGGCTATTGTGAAGGGTGTTGTTTTCCTAATTTCTTTCTCGGTCCTTTTGTCTTTGGTATACAGGAGGGCTTCTGATTTTTTTGAGTTGATTTTGTATTCTGCCACTTTGCTGAAGGTGTTTATCAGCTGAAGGAGTTCTCTGGTTGAATTTTTGGGGTCGCTCATGTATACTATCATATCATCTGTGAATAGTAACACTTTGCTCTTCCTTTCCTATTTATATCCCCTTGATCTCCTTTAGTTATCTTATTGCTTTAGCTAGGACTTCAAGGACTATGTTGAAGAGATATGGAGAGAGTGGGCAGCCTTGTCTTGTTCCTGATTTCAGTGGGATTGATTTATGTTTCTCTCCATTGAGTTTGATGTTGGCTATAGGCTTGCTGTATATTGCCTTTACTATGTTTAGGTATAGGCCTTGTATCCCTGATCTCTCCAAGATTTTAAACATGAATGGGTGTTGGACTTTGTCAAATGCTTTTTTGGAATCTAAGGAGATGATCATGTGGTTTTTCTCCTTCAGTTTGTTTATGTGGTGGATTACATTGATGGATTTCCGTATGTTGAACCACCCTTGCATGCCTGGGATGAAGCCTATTTGGTCATGGTGGATGATATCTTTGATGTGTTCTTGGATTCGGTTTGCAAGTATTTTATTGAGTATTTTTGCATCAATGTTCATAAGAGAGATATGTCTGAAGTTCTCTTTTTTTGGTTGGGTCTTTTTGTGGTTTAGGTATCAAGGTGACTGTGGCTTCATAGAATGAGTTTGGTAATGTTCCTTCTGTTTCTATTTTGTAGAATAGTTTGGAGAGGCATATTTATTTTCTTATACATTTTATTTCTTGAGCAATTTATGGAGTCTTTTGAATCCTACATTCTAAAGTGATTTCCTATATTTTTGACAAAGTCTTACAGCCTGGCCTTTCAGAACTTTCTAGACAAAAATTACTTTTTAGAATGGTGTGACATAGGAATGGACTCTCAGTTTTCACCAGAATGATAGCAAATGTTGAGCATCTATTTTCTCACTGCCCTGCAGTGTTGCTGCTATCGTACACTTAGATGTCATGAACCTGGATTCTGTTTCTGGGCTGCTGATCCTATTTCAGGAGTCAATTGCCTGAAAGCAGGAACATCAGGACATCAGCTACTGCAGGGCCCACCCTGCAGCTTTTAAAACAAGCTCCTGTATCAACATCTTTATCACCACTTTGTCTCTTTGTTCTCCAATTTGTAGCATCAACTTGTCAATTTTTGAAAAGAAATAAACCAAAATGAGATAAACTAAAAATAGAGACTTTTGCTTAATGTGGACATACAAATATCTTCTGAATATTTTGATTTTCAGTCCACGAGCATCTCATATTTCTTCATGGTTGACTTCCTTAGTGTCTCAAAAACTTTCATAGTTTTGTACTTATGATTTTTTGCTTATTCCTAGATATGCTTTATCTTTGCACTATTGTAAAAGTTACCATTTTAAATTATTTATTGCCATTTGTTGATAATGAATACAAATACATTTAAATATGTTGTGCCTCATGTTTAGCATGGTTGTAATACTAGGTTATCTCACTTAGTCTTTGCACTGCTCTGACCATAATAACTTGTGTGTGTGTATATATATATATGTGTGTGTGTGTGTGTGTGTGTGTGTGTGTATAATGTGTGCATGATTTATATTAATTACACCCAAATTCTATTAAAGATAATAAATGTAGAAATGTGTGAGCCATTGTTTCATTTTCTTCTCCTTTTATTAGCAAAAATTCCACATTTGTTCTGCTTTGTATTTCTCTTGCTGCACATGAACATATTGTCTCATTGTTTTCATCAGAATGTATTAATATTATTCCATTTATACTTTTCCATTCAGATAAACAAAAACACTTTATGTTTTAATTCATGACTGGTGGTAATGAATATTTTATGTGTATTGTTAGGAGAATTGACTGAGTTACGCTTAAAGAATATGGCTTTCCTTTCAAATTATACTTTATCTTTCAAATTTAGGCAAATTGTAGTTATTATAATAATTAACTAATTGTTTACATGTAATTTTTTTGGAAGAACTCCAGGAATTGATCACTTTCAAAGATGATTAGATTTCATTCATACTCCATTACTGTTTAAACTCACATATGGTTTATAATTCATGTGCTTTAATCATTTGGAGTTCAAAATAAATACACTAAATTTCTGTTTTGAAAAATTGCTTCAGATTGTTTGGGAATATTAATACAACCTTGGAGTATTGTTGTTAAGCTTCAAAACAGTATGAGACTCAGTCATATCCTCAAACATTTATAGATATTTAGAAAAGGAGGGTCTTTAGAAACAGTCAAATCCAACCATCTTATCCTATAAATATGACAGCTAAGATGTCAAAACAGTGTCAGGAGAGTGAATGTTCAGCAACACACAATGGGATATTAGCAAATCAAGGATTAAAATTCAGGTATGCTGATTGCTTCTTTTTCTACTTGCTCAGAATTATTTTTGACTCCATCCTTTCTTCCCACACTGATAAAGGAAGTTAGGACAGTAACTACATAGTATAATATCCAGACAGACATTCATACACGGACTTCAGAGAATAGAAAACTTCTCTTATCAAGAATATCAATCCATAGAGCAGGAAGGCTCTGCTGGCTAGTCTTATGTCAGTCTGACACAAGCAATAGCCATTTGGAAAAGGAATATTAAAAACAACCAACCAACCAACCAACCAACCAAAATAACCAACCAACCAACCAAACAAACAAACAAAAAACCCTGCCTCCATAGGATTGGCTTGTAGGCAAGTCTATAGATCTTCTATCTTTATTTATTTATTTTTTTGATTGATTGATGATTGATGTGGGAGCCCATGCCATTCCACAGTGAGCAGTCCCACTCCTGGGCAGGTGATCCTGAGTCGTATAAGAAGGCAGGCTAAAATGGTTGAATGGTGGGGCATCTTTTGGGTATATTCCCAGGAGTGGTATAGCTGGATCTTGAGGAAGCGCTATTGCTCATTTTCTGAAGAAGTAGCAGATTGATTTCCAAAGTGGTTGTACAAGGTTACATTCCTACCAGCAATGGAGGAGGGTTTCCCTTTCTCCATATCCTCTCCAGCATGTGTTGTCACTTGAGTTTTTGATCTTAGCCATTCTGATGAGTGTAAGATGAAACCTCAGGGTCATTTTGATTTGCATTTCCCTGATGACTAAGGAAGTTGAGCATTTCTTTAAGTGTTTCTCTGCCATTCGATATTCCTCTATTGAGAATTCTCTGTTTAGCTCTGTATTCCATTTTTTAATTGGATTACTTGGTTTGTTGGTGTTTAATTTCTTCAGTTCTTTATATATTCTAGATATTAGCACTCTGTCAGATATAGGGTTGGTGAAGATCGTTTCTCAGTCTATAGGCTATAGTTTTGTTCTGACAACAGTGTCCTTTGCTTTACAGAAGCTTTTTAGTTTCATGAGGTCCCATTTATTAATTGTTGATCTT
Source organism: Psammomys obesus (assembly GCF_907164565.1). Classification (NCBI taxonomy): domain Eukaryota; kingdom Metazoa; phylum Chordata; class Mammalia; order Rodentia; family Muridae; genus Psammomys; species Psammomys obesus. The sequence goes on from NW_026586550.1 coordinate 9,110,163, forward strand.
AGAGCCTGTGCTGTTGGTGTTCTGTTCAGGAAGTTGTCTCTTGTGCCAATGGGGTCAAGGCTCTGCCCCATTTTTCTTCTAACAGTTTTAGTGTGTCTGGTTTTATGTTGAGGTCTTTGACTGACTTGGATTTTAACTTTGTGCAGGGAGATAAATATGGGTCCATTTTCATTTTTCTGCATGTAGACATCCAGTTAGACCAGCACCGTTTGTTGAAGATGCTGTCTTTTTTCCATTGTATAGTTCAGTGGCCAGCTCTTTGATCACCTCTCGCTGCGGAGTGCAGCCTTGCCAGGCCACAAAGGAAGATGATGCAGCCAGCCTTGATGAGACCTAATAAGCTTGGGTCAGATAAAAGGGGAGGAGGTCCTTCTTTATCAGGGGACTAGGGAAAAAGCATAGAGGAAGAAGAGGAAGGGTGAGTGGGACTGAGAGGAGACAAGGGAGGGGGCTGCAGCAGCGATACAAAGTGAATAAATTGTAATAAATATATATATGTATATGTATATATATATACATATAAATATATATATATATATAAATTAACTTTAAAAAAAAAAAAAAGGAAAGCTAAGAAAACCATGAGAAGCAAGCTAGAGTAAGCAGCACTCCTCCATGGCATCTACTTCCTCTTTTCCTCCAAGTTCTTGTCCTGACTTCCCTAAGTTGAAGTAAACCCTTTTCTTCCTAAAGTTCTTGTTGGTCATTGTATTTTATCACAGCAATGAAAACCCTAACTAGGACAGATGTGGTTTTGTTTGACTGTTTCAAACCACTTAAAAATAATTAGGATATAATCTATTTAGGAGATAGCTTAGACAGCTACAATACAGTCTCATGATTCTGGTTTTCTTTCTAAGAGTCTGGTTGGAATTATGAGTCAGTGAATGATGCAACAAGACACCAAACTTAAGATGAACTTTGTTGCCTATTTAAGTTTTAACTCAAAATCCCAAAACAGCTGAAGCAGTTGAATGTACAGACTTTGTACACAAAACTTGAGTTTACTATCTGTAAATTTCTTTTCTTAATTTATTTATTTATTCCCTTCACAGCCTGATCTTAGCTTCCAACCCTCTTCTCCTCTTATTCCCACCCTCCCTCTCTTTTTCCCCATTCCCCCTAACCTCTTCCTCAGAAAAGTGGAGCACACCTACTCACCCACCTCAGCTCAACAAGTCATACCAGGACTGAGCTCCTATGTCCCAGTAAGGCAGTCCCATCAGGAGGGAGTGATCAAAAACCAGGCAAGAGAATCAATGTCAGAGACAGCCCCTGCTCCACTTATGAGGGAACTCACATGAGGCTGAGCTGCTCATTGGCTACAACCATGTAAGGGGCCTAAGTTCAGTCTATGCATGGTCCTCAGATGGTGCTTCAGTCTTCACAACCCTCTCTGGGCCCTGGCTAATTGGCTCTGTTGGTCTTCTTGTAGAGCTCCTATCACCCTGAGGTCCCTTCTATCCTTCCCCCCACTTTTCCACAGCTTAGCCCAGTATTTGGCTATGAGTCTCAGCATCTGTTTGATCCACGGCTGGGTGGAGCCTCTCAGAGAACAGCTATGCTGGGCTCCTGTCTACAAGCATAGCAAAGTATTGGTAATAGTGTCAGGGGTTGGTTCTCTCCCATGGGGTGGGTTTCAGATTGGGTGAGGCATTGGTTGAGCATTCATCACTCGCTGCTCTCTCTTTATCTCTCCACATCTCTTAGGCTGTATAAATTTTGGGGTGACATTTTTGTGGATTTATTGGTGTTTCCCTCCATCCACTAGGAGTCTTGCTTGTTAGAGGATGTCTCTTATCTCTGCAGGCCCTCTGTCCTCCTACCCCCACTCTCCCCAGGTCTGATCTCCACCCTCATTTCTCTCTGTGCTCCCTCTCTTACCTTGTTCCCTATCTTCAAACACTTCTGCTGTCTATTTTATTTCCTCTTTTGTGCAAGATTTAAGCATTCCCCACTTGGGTCCTTCTTGTTACTTATCTTCTTTGCCTTTATGAAAAATGGAAAATCTCCTCTACTGTCACATTTTCCTATTCTCTGAAGGTTCATACTCAGCACTATTTGTGGGTATCCTTACTTGGATGAAACTCCAAGCAAACACATTTCCTTTTGGTAGAGATATGGGAATGGCAAACCTGTAGACAGTAACATTTTCCACGTTATTGCATAATAATCAGTCAGCCTTGAGAGGTGAATGTCCATTCAGAGTTCAGGGTCTCACTTCCTAAGCACACTTTTCTCCACTCTTTCCCTACTACTCTTAGTCTACTTTACTCCTAACTACTCTTAATTAGTTTTTCTCTTTGTTCCAAGTGAAATCTTTACCAGTTCTGACCATTTCTCATCTTGCTCACAGGCCAGGTGTTGGGCTTCACACTTAGAAGCCTTATCTATTAAAGGCAAAAGCTCTTAATTCTCATTCAGAAGGGCAAATAGGATAGACATCAGAAGTAGGAGAAGACAAGGAATAGGACAGGAGCCTTCCATAGAGGCCCTCTGAAAGATTCTACCCACCAGGGTATCGAAGGAGATACTGAGAGACTCATAGCCAAACTTTGGACAGAGTGCTGGAATCCTTATGGAAGAAGGGGGAGATAGCAAGACCTGGAGAGGACAGGTACTCCACAAGGAGAACAACAGAGCCAAATTACCTGGGCCCAGGGGGGCCTGCAGAGACCAACACTCCAACTAAGGACCATTCATGGAGAGGACCTTGACCCCCTGTTCAAAAGAAACCCATTGGCTGCTCAGTTTCCATGTGGGTTCCCTAGTAAGGGGTAGAGGGTCTGTTTCTGACATAAGCTCAGTGGTCGGCTCCTTGATCACCTGGCAACGGTGCAGACTTGCTAGGCCACAAAGGAAGATGACACAACTGGCCTTGATGAGACCTGATAAGTTAGGGTCACATAGAAGGGGAGGAGGTCTTCCCCTATCAGGGGACTAGGGAAGGGGTATAGGAATAGGAGAGGGTGAGTGGATGGATGGGACTGGGAAGAGACAAGGGTACTGCAGCTGAGAGAAAAAGTGAATAAATAATAAATAAATTATGATAAATAAATATATAAATGAAATTAAATTTATGAAAAGGCAAAGCTCACAGTGTTGACTCTCCTCTGCACTGTCAATATTGAAGCCCTTTCCTCCTGCTTTCTATCTAGTCTCAAATGACTGCCAATCTCTGCCTTGCTTTTTAAACAGCAAAAGTCTTAATCTGGTAATCTCAACCTTTTCAGGATTCTGAAAATACATCCCTCTCATTGTGTATTTAGAAATCTCATTGACTGCCCAACTACCCAAGGGCCTATTATTGCTCTAATCTAAAGCTCTTGCATGAGAACAGTCTAGTCTCCTGTTTAGGTGCTTCCATTTGCATACAGAGTATGCTTAAAACACCCTCAATGAAACGATTTTTCCATTGAGAAGATGCAAACCAAACAATAGAAGCTTCTAGAAGGAACTACCCCATGAGTGACTAACCAGCAGCAGAAAGGTTTTCCTAGAGTTCCAGAGGCTCAGAAGCTCAACAACAGGTGCTGTCAGAGCTGTTGTCTGCCGAGGACTTACTTCCTCATAGAAGAATGTCCTTACTGTAATGTTCAGCTGGAATGCTGGACAAGATCTCAGGGACTTTGCTATACAGTTCCGTTCACCAAATCTCTGGTTTCCTGATCTAATCACCTTCCAAGTTCTCACTTTCTATTCCATCACATGGAGCATTAGGATATTAACACAGGTATTTGTAAGAGAGACAGGGTCAGACTCTGGCGAGCTGAAGAGGCTTACATCCAACATTGCTCATGTCTTTGTGATGATTCCATATTGCTTCAAGATGACAGATTTTGTTATCTTACATATCCTTTTTTCAGAGAAATATTTAATATTCATTCTTCTTATGAAATTAGGTTCCAGTCTCCTTTCTACCTGCTGTTCATAATCACAAGGCATTTCTCATTCAGTTCACATGGACAGGATTCTGTTATAAATGACTGTATTGACACTGGAAGACAAGTTTTTGTTGGTGCAGTGGGTCAAGCAGCAGCTGTGGGAGAAGCATCGTCGCAACAGTTCCCACTTTCAGGCCCCAGCAACGGTTTTGTTAGTCTTGGGCCTACAGCATTTGCTAGGGCTCTCGGTTGTGCAATTACTTTTTATGGTTGTCTTGAATCTGTCACACTTCTCGTGAAATGCTCAAATTTCTTCTTTCTGCCTCTTAACATCAATATTTAGTGAAACAAATGTGTAATGAAATTCAGTAGGGAGGTAGAAAGACAGCAGAAGGGACAAAGTCTCGGGCTACGTGAAGATAAGTGCCACACAGCCAAGTGAGCACCGGTGCAGGGCACAGTCACACAATAGCGCTTGCTGACAAACAGGCCTTTCTCAGGACATTGTGGCAACATGCCACCATGCTCCTGCCATGATAATGACTAAGGTTCTGAAACTGTAAACAAGACCCAGTTAAATTCTTCCTTTGATAAGAGTTGTCTTGTTCATAGTGAAACAGACTTAGTGCTTTACTGTTCAAAGTGTGTAGTTAACACATCAGGTGAGGCAGGCCTGCTATGGATATGTACCTTTATGTGGTACAAAAGAATTCCACATGCCTACCCTTTTCTAGGAGTCACCAGTTCGCAGCTTTGGTTTTGTTCTAATTTTCAAACTATTAGAGATAACATTTTTCATTAAAAAAAGATAGAGAGGGATACTTTTTATGAAGCAAGCAGAGGAAATACTCTTTCAAATACTGTTGAAAATTTTCCTGGTTGACCTCAAGTCCTTCAGAATAACCTGTATTATCAAACTGTTATGTAGACACCCTATATCTGGTCCTCACAGTAAGGAGAACTTCTTTGTGTAGGTTTAATATAATTGAACTCTCTGATGTACATAATTTTTGTTGTCTTTCAGTTTAGGTATCATTTATTAGCCAGGGGCTAGGAAGAGAAAAGCAGATATATTGTCTTGAAAAGAAAAGAGCATGATTGACAAGCAAGGACTGGTCCCTAAGTTAGTTTCAGTCAATTTCTTGAACAAAAGACTAAACTCTTCATTTATTCCCACATGAAGAAGATTTAACTGAGCTGTTCTCATGTAATCCCCAAATCTGTAGCATCATTATAGGTAAGAATTAAGCTGCATACTTCAGCAGGTAAGGGGTAAGATAGAAAGTCCTCCTTGAAAATACCTATAAAAGATAATCTTCATGACTGCAGTTCCTATGTTCTTTTAAAAAATTATTTATTTATTTATTACAGTTTATTCACTTTGTATTCCAGCTGTAGCCCAATCCCTGTCCCTCCCAATCCTATCCTCCCTCCCTCATTTCCTCCCATACCCTTTCTGAAGTGCACTGATAAGGGAAGACCTCCTCCCTTTTCATCTGACCCTGGTCTCATCAGGATTGGCTACATTGCCTTCCTTTGTGGCCTGGAAAGGCTGCTCTGCCTTCAGGGGGAGGTGATTAAAGAACCAGCCACTGAGTTCATGTCAGAGACAGTCCCTGTTCCCATTACTAGGGAACCCACTCAGTGACTGTGCTGCCATGGGCTACATCTGTGCAGGGGTTCTAGGTTATCTCCATGCATGGTCCTTGGTTGGAGTATTAGTTTTAGAAAAGACCCTGTGGCCAGGTTTTTTAGTTCTCTTGCTCTCCTTGTGAAATTCTTGTCCCTTCCAGGTATTTTCTATCTCCCCCTTCTTTCATAAGATTCCTTGCACTCTGACCAAAGTGGATATTAGACATGTAATATAGGATAAACATTCTAAAACATACACCGAAAGAAGCTAAGCAAGAAGGAGGGCCCTGGTTAAGATGACCAATCTTCATTCAGAAAGGCAAACGGGACGGACATAGGAAGAGGGAAAAATCAGGGAACAGGGCAGGAACCTACCACAGAGGGCCTCTGAAAGACTCTGCCCAGCAGGGTATCAAAACATATGCTGAGACTCATAGCCAAACTTTGGGCAGAGTTCTTACGTTCTTAGCATTCTTTCTCAGCAGCTTGTGACTTTGGCTCAGTTCTTTAAGTATCAGCAGCCTTCACATTTTTGCCCCTACTATCAATAATTCTCCCATATCTGTCTGTTTGTGTGTGTGTGTGTGTGTGTGTGTTTGTGTGTGTGAACATACAATGTGGTCTGAATGAAACTGTATCTTAGTGTGCATGAAATTTCTTTCAAACTGGTAATGTAGTCATAAACAAGCAAAATTTGCCTTCAGACATTGACAGACCCTGTCTTTTTTTTTTTTCTTCTTTTGCTTTGTTTAATAATCACCATTTTAGCAGCTTTTCTCATGGAATATTATTTTTTAGACTGAATATTTTGGTTGCTCATTCAGGGAACCTTTAAATATATTATAATGTATATAGATATCTAAACTAGTAGAACAGGAGGGTTTAGCAGATCTCTGACTAGTGAGTATTTTATATATTTTCATTTGTTGTGTCTGTGTATGAATATGTAGTGTGTGTGCGCGCACGCGCGTGTGTGTGTGTGTGTGTGTGTGTGTGTGTGTGTATCTTTGCATGTTCAAATAAGTATAGGTGCATGGGGGCATATGGAGACCTGAGGTTGACATTAGATGTCTTCCTTGATCACTCTCCACTTCATATATTGACACGTGGACTCTCGGCAAATCCGGGGATCACTGCCTGGGATAGTCTTGCTATCCCAAGATTACTCTTGGTATCTCCACAGGACGGCTACCTACCATATTCCCTCTGATATTTATTCAGATCCTGAGAACTTGAACTCCACTCTTCACCCTTATATAATGAGTGCTTCATCTACTGAATCATCTCTCTAGCTCCACTAATGAGTATTAGTGTAAAGCATATAACACATGATATAGACCTAAGCAATAGGCAGGCTATTATCTCTACTGCTTCATTTTTTTTTTTCACGTGGACATCCAAGCTAGCTGGTTTCAATCCTTCAGTTTATCTCAGCCATGTAAAGAACTATCACACCACCTGTCTCCATCTCCATAAGCAGAGACTCACAGCCTCTCCTGGTTGATGTTCCATGGGTTACCAAGGAAACCATATGTCAGTTAAATATACTTGGTATTTGAGAAGTATTCCCTGGTGCCCTGATAATTCTGTTTGTTTTTACCTAGTTCTTTTTACTCTGTGGAAGTAGACAATAAATCACACTTAAATCAACGGTTCCTGAAATCCATAGACGATACTGACAGTTGAGGAAGGTGCAGTATTGACGTCACAGGAAATCAGTTGCAGATACCGTAATGCAGTTTGGCAATGGACCCTTCAACCAGGTTACGAAGTGTTCAGAAACGCCTAGGGTTGCCCAGGATTCAATTAACGCTTATATGTTGAACATCTCAGAAGACCCTGAGCTCAGTCATCCTGAGGAAGATGTCACTCGGGAAACAGTTATTCTCCAACAGGAAAGCCTGTAAGGAAGAGCTGTCCTCTCTCTACCATCACGTGCACATCCCACACCCAGATACCAAAAATTTCATTTCCTTACAAGGCCAGTTGACATTTGAGTACACAGTTCACAGGGTGATAAGATCTTAAATCTTTTTGTTATACTGGGAAGAAAATGTAAAAGCATATTGGTTCTTCAGAATGTCTGAGCTTCAAGTTAGATGCCTGAAAATCAGTTAGAATGTTTGTTCAGTAAAGGCAAGCCTACTTACAAGAGACCTCCTGTATCTTATGTAATCTGTTTATACTCAAGTAAAGATCAAAATACATTCTATTTAATTTCTTTCTCCCTGGATAGCTGCATTCCCTTTTTTATGATAACTTCTTAAAATAATTAGAATATTTGTGCTGTGTATTTAACCCCGTCTGTATTTGGCTGGGTTTATCCTTTGATCATTTAACATGTTCCCCTGAATATGCATACATTGACAAATCTATTTAGTGTCTTGATTATATTAGATTCAGATTCTTCCTCCCAGTCCTAACTCCTGTTTTTCTCAAGAAAGTCTTGAACCTGGAAAGCAAGTGAAAGTATTTGCTGTTCTTGAAGAGAACACAGGTTTGGCTCTCAGCACCCACATGGCAGCTCACAACTGCATGATACCAATTCCAGGGAATCCTGTGTCCTCTTTTGGTCCCTGTGAGCACATGCATGCAGATAATGTACATAAATTCATACAAACATGCACATAAGTATACCAACAAATAAAAGTAAGTGAAAAATGAAATAGAAAATAGTAAATAAATCTTTAAAAAAATAGAATTATCTTAGGACTAAGGCTAACAAGATAGCTCAGCAGATAAAGGTGCATGCTGCCAAGCCTGAGAAGATTCTCAAAAGTTCTTCTCTGACCCAGTCCCCCAACGAGAATAAATAGCTTATTTTTTAAAGATAATATCTTAGAAACATATCATGTGTCTTTATCTGTCACCAGAAGGCATTTAACAGCATTTTTTTTTATTTTATTAACGATACAGTGTTACAATTCATTACAATAGTTGCCTGGAGTCTCTAATTCCGTAGGAAGAACTCAGAAAGGTTTAGGCACATCATGTATAATGGAAATAGGAACTGAGGAACACAAGTAGGACTTGGGATGCAGAAACATAAAATAGTCAGAAAAACAAACTTTTATCACACTGGGAAGATTCTGTTAGTATCAGGTCTCTGCAGCTAGCAGAGACAATCAGAACAGAGAAAAATTGTGTGCTGCAGAGCACTGAGGGCGCATGGGAAAGCCAGCCTTTTTGACCGTGATCATCTCTGTTCAGCTAACAATGAGAAGGCTGGTCCAGGAATTTTTTTTTTTTTAAACTCCTTTCTATCTCTAAAGTTCAAGCAGCTCTTCAGCCTGCTTGGAAAGCAGACAAAGTCCTCTTGAATAGATCGTAAAAATAATAACCAGCAGAAAAAAACAACAGAAGGCAGCAGTGAAGAGCACTTTGCTGAATTCTGCTTCTATAATACAACTTCAAACGTGAGTGAAGTCAAGTCAGCATTACAACGCATGAACCATTTCTTCAGGGAATTTTTATTCAGAGCACTTGAAAGAATTACCAGACTAGTTCTGTGTAGAGTTTAATTCAATAACAAGCGATGATTTTTCAAGTACCCAATACATCGTGAACAAGAATGTAAATTCAGACAGTAACACTGGGAGAAGGAAAATTGGAAATATCTACTAATAATATAAATTTGCATACATTTAACCTGGCAATCCACTTTAAGCAATCAATCATATCCCTGTACTGGCATGACTTCTATGCAAAGATCTTAGCCGTCTGTGCAATGGAGGAAAACAGAACACAATCATATTCGCCAATAGGAGGGGGATTCAACAAACAGTGGAAAAGTGATCTGTCAGAGAGACCAAAAAAAGCAGGGTCTCTAAATGTTGTCAGGAACAGCAATCCGAAATGGTAAGCAACAATACTAAATTTCCATACTAGAGGTCAAGTAATTCTTATAAAAATTATTTATAAAGTTAGACAATCTCTGTAAGCATAATATCAAACAAAAATGTTAATAGGGTTTCCATTTTAAAGACTATGAGGAAGAAAGAGAAACTAATGCCTATTATCTCATCACCAGTAATCTATTCCTCAGCCCAAAGATGGATGTATTAAAAAGCAAACTACCCTTAGGTCAGGAATCATTACACAGACTCCTTTAAGAATTTATATTTGGTTTCAACACACAATTTCTCATCCATTGCCTTATAAAAAGCAGCCCACAGACCCCCATGGTTGTTGCTCATTCTGGCTCACATCACTGAAACCTGGCCTCTATTCCAACTATTTCCCTTCACCTACTTTGACTGATATCGCATTTGTTACTAAACTCACTGTGCAGCACTGACTGGCCTGGAACTCACTATGTTGACTGGGATGGTCTTGAATTCACTCACCCTTTTGACCTATTTGCCCTCTGCTTCCTGATTGCTAGGCTTAAAGATATGTACCACCAAGCTTAGTGTTCACCCCATTTTTGAAGTAGGGCCTCTCACTAAAGCTGGAGCTCACTGATATGACTAGCCTGGCTAGGGAGTCCTGGAGATCCTCCTGTCTCAGCCTTCAAAATACAGGGGTCACGGGTGCTACTGCCATGCTCAGCTTTGGTGCGGGTGCTCAGAATCCAAACTAAGCAACCACCTCTCCATCCAGCATTTCCACATTCACTCAACCGTTGCTCTCAGCATCTACACTCACATGCTCCAGTCTTATAATCCAATCGTCTGTGTGTCTCTGTCAGACCCCACCACTGAAGTCTTTAAAGGTGGCTAGTTCAGAGCTCAACAATGAAAACAAAAGGTCTTTATAAATACATCCAGATCCACTCCCTGAGACTTCTCCCGTTCTCCAAACTCATTAAAAAAACATGAATCAATTAATTATTAATCTACATTATATCCAAAACACTTCCTAATATCTATAGTCTTCTAAGGTATAAAGAACATTTTACACATCCTTCTGTTCCCCAACCCAACCTGATACTTCATACCTAAGGTCAGCTAAGACTCATCACCTTGGCTATCCTCTCCTAACAGAGTTGGCCTCCCTTTCCTAGCTACACTAACAAACTTTGTCTGTCTGTTACAGTCCTTACCACACCATGCTGTGATAGAGAGTTTAGTTGTCTGCCTCCCCAGATGGAATTCCTTAGGAACAAGGAGCTTTCCAACAACAAGAAAAATAATACATGGGACAAAATATTTTCCTAATAAGTACTTTCTGAATAAATGGTAAGTAAATTTAAATGTGTGAAATATTTTAATATAGTTAGTTTGAAAGTCTTTTTTCTCTAAATCTTTTCTGCCTAAAGTGTCTTTTAAATTTTAATCATAAATTGAATACCCTGTTCACTGTCTGAAATGAGGCTTCTAGTTTTATTCTTTTTAATATTTCATGTTTATAAAATATTTCTTCTCATCAGTTTAATCAATATTTATTCAGTGCCACATGTGTGAAGGTCTTTGGAGGATCCAGGCTGTGAAGAATCAATCAATGAAATGTGTTCGTAACAATGAGGATAATATGCCTCTGTGAGGATCAGCCAGACTCTCGGGTTTGAGAGGGTTTATCTGTGTTAAGGGATCAGAGACTACAAAGGTAAGTGGAGAATCCTTGGAGATATAATTTCAACCAACAGCATTGCAAAAATTCACAGGAGCAAAAATATTGAGATACTGAAGTTAAACATCCAAAAGCCTAAGTTTATGTCCTCCATGTTTCTCATTTCAAAGAAGAAAACGTAACTTTATTGGCTCAATGCAGAATTCACACCATCCCACCTTGCTACTCAAGCCTAACGCACCCTGGGAAACATCACAAGCAGAAGAGGAAATGGGAGAGGAAGTTGGGGTGGGGAGACATTTATTTGATGGAGGCAGAATTCTAACAAACTATAAATATAAATAGGAGAAATTAGCAGAGAAGATAGTTTGACTCATTCTTGAAAGTGAAATAGACTGATGGTGGGCAGTTCATTCCTTCTCAACCACTAAGAGGTGATGCAAAGGTTCTTGGGAGAGGAAACGTGAGAGTGTTTTGTTCTCCAGTGCTTATTACCTGCTACAGTGTTCAAAGGGCATCTTTTATGTATGGAGGACCCATGTCTGCAAAGAACTAGAATTCATGAGGAAGGGGTCACTTTGGAAGCCAAGAACAGCCTCACCAAGGCAGAATCTGCGAGTCCATTGATAGCAGCTGACCTGGCCTGCAGAGCTCTAACTTTGTTTATTTCAAAAGGGAGGGAGGCAGGAAGGGAGGAAGTTAAATAAATAATTATGCATTTGAACTTAAAGTGTATCTTTCTAGATTACAAATGCAAAGAATAAAAGTAAAAAATTTGAGAACTTTTTTCTAGGTTTCCTTCCTAATTCACTTGGATGAGAAAATAGTAAGAACTCATAGGCATACTGACTTAGAGTAAATATTACTAATTTCTTTAATTTTTACTAGAATCTGTGTACATATACTCATTGATTAATTCTGAAGTATTTATTTGATAGCTACTATGGAGCAGGTACTCTTTTAGCCACTGAGGACACAGAATTTTATACACACACATGTATATATGACATACATTTGTATGTATTTTTAAGCCCTATCTTCCTTGAGCTTACATTGTAGTGGAGACTAGCAGTTAATCCCATAGGTGAAATTTATTACTTTCAGGGTAAGATGAAAAATATTGAGAAAGACAAGGGACACTGGGGTGGAGACTGCCATTTAAAATACATTGGTGGGGAAGGGGGAAGGAGGGTGGGATTGGGAGGGGAGGAGGAAGGGAGCTACAGGGGGGATACAAAGTGAATAAACTGTAATTAATAAAAATAAAAAATACATTGGATTGACACCTCTTTGATAAGCTTTTGTTTGACTGAAACCTGAAAGAGATGAGTCACAGAAATATCTGAGAAAACAGGGAATGAGTTATCTGAAAGTAAAAATTTCCAGAAGAAAAGAATGCTGGTGCCAAGCCCCTCAGGAGACAGAGTGAGCAGGGCTCTAGGGGAACAGTTATTTGATGTGGTGACCTGGAACCCAGTGAAGAATAATGAAGTAATTTGTTAGAGAGTTTGTGCAGGGATAAATCATTCAGGGCCTTGCATACCAGGGATGAGCAACTATTGCAGGCTTTTCAGATAAGAAGGGTCAGGAGCTGACAGAATTTAAGGAGCCTGGCATATCCCTGCAGAACCTACAGGACATGTTTTAAGTAATAAACACAATGCTCAGAAAACTCCAAGATACTTGAAATTAAATGTTATGTTAATTACATGATTATGGCTTTCTCAATGTAAAGCTGTAATTATAAAATGTGAATGTATGGAAAATTGCAAGGACAGATATTCAGTTGTTTAACAATAACCACTATGAAATCTATACATTTTCTCAAAAAAAAAATAACATGAGTCAAGGAGAAATTTTTAAACACTGACTGGTCATTTGTAATATTAAGGAACAATTGTCAGGCTAATAATGAAACAATTATTCATCTTCCAAAGACAAATGCTAAGATATTTATGCTAAAAGATGGGATACCTGAGGTTTGTTTCTGGGTGACAGCCTACAAAAGTCCCTTCACGACTGTCTTTGATATTGGAATTTGAGTAATACGGATTTTAAGAGTAGAATGCATTTGATCATTTTATACAATGGAAGCCAACCTAGTTTGAGAGAAATAGACCATATCATTTTCAAGTTTGTACAAAAGCACATTACTACTTTTAAAGAAAATGCCTGTCAATTCCTCTGTTTGATACGTAAATCTTCCGGTGTCTATTTTAAGCTCTCCAGCATGCTGCAGTGGATAATGAATGCACTGGACTGTGAGTCCAGAACTGGTCATGTTAGGTTTTTCTTTGCTACTGGCTTGGTGGCCCAGAGCTACTGACCTAAGGATTGGGGAGTTCAGTTTCTTCCTTTAGAAAATAAGCCATTGAGACCAGATGGCCACTAAAGTTTCTTCCAAACCTATGACATATCAGTGTGATGGCTGATATGCATTAATTCTGATTTTAGTGTCTGCCCTAAAGCAAAAATACGCTACTAAAGGGTAGGAGAAAATGGAACCAAGTTAGAATCCTAAGTGATCCAAAAGCTGGCTGAGAATTAGGTAACTTTATCATTTCAATCCCAGATTTCCTCATGAACAAACATAAAAAGTAATTATCCTTGGCAGGAGTCTGCAAACTTTCTGCAAAGGGCCAGATAGAAGCCTTTTACCTCTTTGTTGGTCATGGGATGTCTTTATCTCTTCTCATCTCTGTAGTTAGGTAATAGCAGTCACGTAAATGCCTAACATAAACGGATGGAAATGGTTGCTTCAAAAGCCTTTGTTTGCACAGGGAGCAATTTTCCATAGGCACTTATCTGGTATAGTCCACTAATACCTACTCTTTGGCATAATTGATCATTAATATAAAGATCTTAAGATAATCAGATAATAAAATAAAGATGTTAAATTCCTATTCTTCTGTTTCATATTTTATTTGCAGATTTTAGTAGCCTGGTGACAACAGTGACTAATAATGGTGTTTAATACTATCTAATACTATATGGTAAACGCAGACTCTTTCCATAGTAGCCCACCTTCCTCTAAGCGTACCATCTCTGGGTGATTGCATATACCTTGGGCGTTTTGCCCTGTTGGGATCCACTCTTTGAACAGCAGCCAGAAGTCCTCTTAGTGTGGAACTCAGATCAGATCAATGTCTGCTTCAAAGACCATGGCTTCTGAGACTCTTCATCATGGCCTCAAACACCCTCCATGATCTGCATCTGGCCCTCCTCTGATCTCACCCCTAATCACACCCTCACATTCTCAATGCACCAACTTGCTGTGCCTCCAACTTGCTAATGCAGCCCTATCTCAGAGTGTCCAACCTACCATGTGCCTTCCAGGATGCCCACCTGGCAGCTCTCATGTGCTAAGCAGTGATCTCCCATTTCAAGTGTCACCTCCTCAAAGCAGGCTTTGTGACATAGACTTCTCATCTTTTTGGATTATTTCCCTTTTGTGTTTTGTCTTGATTCTTGTTACCATTTAGAATGAAAGCACTCATTTTATGATATATTTATTATCTGCTAACCTTAATTATATTGTGATTTCTTCAGGGGCCAAGATTTTTACCTTTACAACTCCTTATCCCCTGCATCTGAAAGAGGGTTTAATATCCTTAAAAGATACTCTATGAATATAGGTTGAAAAGTGACTAAATTATTCTTCAACTTTTATCATTAATGCTTGTATTTTTCCCAGAAAATGAAAATTACAGTGTGTAATTGTCGTTAGTATAGTCAGACTTTTATAATAAATGATCCCCTAGAGATACACAGAAGTTCTGATAGGTATTTCATTCACACAAACAGCACTTTAAGGCCTAGGGACAGATTGACAGGCATTGTGCAGACTGACTGGCAGAAGCTCTTGCACCTTGAGAGCAAACAAGTCCTCAAGTTGTTCAGGGACAGCCATACTCCACCACACTGAATGATCAGAAAACACTTAAGCCAAAAATGTTCAGCAGTGTATTTAGAACAGAGTTGGAAGTGGCACGTGTTCGCCATCTCACTCATATTACTCTGGCCAGATCTGGGTCAAATGGCAAAATAAATGCAGAGGAGTTTCCTAGAACAAACTTTCTTAGTGATAACCACTCTATTTGAAAGCAGCCTTGGTCTTTGTTAGGAAGATATCCATCTTTTAAAGGACCCCTATTTCCCATCTAGATACTCCGTCCAATCATCTTAACAAAGCAGCTACATCAATAATGTCATAAATAAATACATTTACACAGCTGTATTCAGAAGTTCCACCTTTTGAAAGTCAAACCTAAAGAATAAGACCAAAATTTCAAATAAAAACTTTAGTTTCAGAACTTATTCTTACAGCTTTACTTCTCTGTCCATGAACCCAGGGACAACCTAGTTCATTTACACCATGTTACACCTGACTTTCTCTAAAAATCACTTCAGAACTATGCTCTAGACTCCAAAGTTTTCTCCTCCATTGTTTTTTTTCTCTGTCTTACAAGTTTTCCATGTGATTCTCTAGGATCATCACTGTACATTCATGGTGTATATTTCTGAAAATTTCCCAAAATCTAGTCTGAAAGCTAGGATGCAGTTCAGTTATAGAGTGATTGCCTATCATTCACAAGACTCTGGATTTAATTCCTAGTACCACAAAAAGATAGAAATATTTAAATAGGGATATAGCTTGGTAATGAAATGCTTACCTAGAATGTTGAGGATGCTTGGTTCAATTCACATCAAAACACACACACACTAATGTATACACACATGTTAACATATGTGTATACATATATGCATATATTTATCAGATACATATATAATATGCATATAAGAACATTATAGTGAAAGTTAATTTCTACTAAAAACATTCACAAAATAACTACTAATTATGTATATAAATAACCTGTACAATTTTAACATTACCTCTTTTTCTTATTTGTATTTTATAATGTTCCACATACACTTCACAAACAAATTTAAATGTAAGTCTATTGGCCTCCATATGACAAAAAGCCCTGGAGCATTGTCTCTCTCCATCCTCCCCCACCTAATTCACAGATTCTCACTTGAGATTTTCCCACTTTTGCTCCATGAAAGAGAAGAAAGCAGCTTTGTTAATTCTGCACGCTGCATCTTTCCCTTTAATCTTGTAACATGCTTGTCTGGTAACAGGCTTTGCTACAAAGAGTGACTTTTATAGCTGCAAAACCCAGCATACGACTAGGGCATTGAACAGGCTTCATCGTGCCTCATTATTATCACTAATGGGATTTTATCTTATTTTATACATGAACAATCCAAGGACCTCATTTTAAAAGCAGCTTCAACCTTCTCTCTCCAATTTTCTCAAAACTGCTAAAAAGAAGGAAGACTAAAAAGTTTAGTTAGCTTTTGCACTTCACTTAAGAGGCCATGACTGTTTCTGAATACTGATGATAAAGATGAAGGGGCAAAAGGGGGGAGGGGCTAAATACTGACAAGTCAGATAATTGTCCCCTGAAAGACAGTTTGAACTATCTTACACTCAATGCCACTTACTCTCAGGATAACCAACTACTTACAAAGCTACTGGAAGCTTTCCCCACTGTTTCTTCCCAGATCTTACAAGCAGTAGGTAAATGAGTCTCCAATTTTAAAAGGTAGTTGTCTTTTTCACCTTCTGAAACTAGCAGAAACAGGCCTTTGTCACTTTACATGCACTGAAGAGTCTCTATAGTTAACACAAGAGATATGTCATTCTGGTGTCTCTGCAGATGACCCCATTATGACTTTGACCCCTTTGGACACCCAACTATTTGGCAGAAGAAGTCTCCTTCCACACCCTCATGCCATAGAAGCAAAGGAACATCTCTACCCCATCTGCCTTGTCTTAGTTAGGGTTACTAGTATTATGATAAACCACTGTGCCCCAGGAGACAACTTCCTGAACAGAACACCAACAGCACAGGCTCTAAGAGCAACAATAAATAAATGGGACCTCATGAAACTGAAAAACTTCTGTAAAGCAAAAGACATAGTCATCAGAACAAAACGACAGCCTACAGACTGGAAAAGGGTCTTCACTGACCCTACATCTGACAGAGGGCTGATATCCAGAATATATAAAGAACTAAAGAAATTAAAAAGCAATAAATCAAGTAATCCAAGTAAAAAATGGGGTACGGAGCTAAACAGAGAATTCCCTGTATAGGAATATAGAATGGCAGAGAAACAACTAAAGAGATGTTCAACATCCTTAGCTATCAGAGAGATGAAAATCAAAACAACCCTGAGATTTCACCTTTCACCCATCAGAATGGCTAAGATCAAAAACTAAAGTGACAACACATGCTGGAGAGGTTGTGGAGAAAGGGGAACCCTCCTCCATTGCTGGTGGGAATGTAAACTGGTACAACCACTTTGGAAATCAATCTGGCGCTTTCTCAGACAATTAGGAATAGTGCTTCCTCAAGACCCAGCTATACCACTCCTAGGCATATATCCAAAAATTTGCTCAAGTACACAACAAGGACATTTGTTCAACCATGTTTGTAGCAGCCTTCTTTATAATAGCCAGAATCTGGAAACAACCCACATGTCCATCAACAAAGGAATGTATACAGAAATTGTGATACTTTTACACAATGGAATACTACTCAACAATTAAAGACAAGGAAATCCTGAAATTTGCAGGCAAATGGTGGGATCTAGAAAAGATCATCCTGAGTGAGGTCTTCAGGAGCAGAAAGACACACATGGTATATACTCACTTATATAGACCTATAAGATAGGATAAACATACTGTACACCTAAAGAAGATAAATGAGAAAGAGGACCCAGGGTAATATGATCAATCCTCACATAGAAAGACAAATGGGATGGACAGGGGAAGTAGGAGAAAACAAGTAACAGGACAGAAGCCTACCTCAGCGGGCCTCTGAAAGACTCTACCTAGCAGTGTATTAAAGCAGATGCGGAGACTCATAACCAAACCTTGGGCAGAGGGCAGAGAATCAAATACAAGAAGGGGGAGTTAGAATGACCTAGAGAGGACAGGAGCTCCACAAGGACAAAAAAATATGATGGCATGGGGGCCCTCTAAGAGACTGTTGCTCCAACCAAGGACCATGTATGGATATAACCTAGAACCCCTGCTCGGATGTAGCCCATGGTAGCTCAGTAATCAAGTGGGTTCCCTAGTGAGGGGAACATGAACTATTTCTGACATGAACTCAATGACTGGCTCCTTTACCCTCCCCTCTGAGGGAAGAACAGTCTTGCTAGGCCACAGAGGAGGACATGGCAGCCAGTCCTGAAGATACCTGATTAGCTACAGTCAGATGGAAGGGGAGTAGGACCTCCCCTAGCAGTAGAGTTGGAAAGGGGCAGGGAGAAGATAAGAAAGGGAGGGTGGGATTGGGAGGGAACGAGGGAGGGGGCTATAGCTGGGATACAAAGTAAACAACCTGTTATTAATATAAAAATAAAATAAAAATAAAAAAACCACTGTGCCCAAAAGCAACATGGGAAGGAAATGCTTTATTTCACTCACAGTTCCAGTTTCATCATCAAAAGCAGTGAGGGCAGGAACTCACACAGGACAAAAACTCACACAGGACAGGAACCTGGAGGCAGGAGCTGTTGCAGAGGCCATGGATTTGTGCTACTTACTGGCTTGCTCCTTATGGACTGCTCGGCCTGCTTTCTTATAGAACCCAGGGCCACCAGCTCAGGGATGTCACCACCCACAGTGGACTAGGTACTCCCCCATTGATCAGTAATGAATAAAATACTCTATAGATGGATCTTTTTTTTACAATATCACAATTTTATTTAGATTATGTCACTTTTTTCTAGCTATAGTTCTCTTACTTTTTATTTTTATTTTTTATATTAATTACAGTTTTTTGTTTTGTATCCCAGCTATAGTCCCCTCCCTCATTCCTTCCCAATCCCACCTCCCTCCCTCATCTCCTCTCTGCCCCTCTCCAAGTCCACTGACAGGGGAGCTCCCCCCCCCTTCCATCTGACCCTAGCTTATCAGGCACAGATAGATCTTATGAAGGCATTTTCTCAGTTGAAGCTCCCTCATCTCTGGTAACTCTAGCTTGCCTCAACATGACATAAAAATAGCCAGTACACACCTCCACTGAGTGAGAGTGTGTGTGTGAGAGATGGAGAGAGAGCGAGCTGCAGTGTATGCACCTTCTCTTCCATCGACTTTGTCACATAGCGTAACCAAGGTATTGCTGCCCAGACACCTCTTTCTCAAAATGAAGTCAGGAGGCCACTACATTAAGTTCTTGCTCATTAAGTTCTTGCTCTTGCTCATGTTCAAGATACGGATCATTGGAAGCCTCAAGAAATCTGTGAATTCTGTCCTCATAAGATACCTGTAGTTACACACACACACACACACACACACACACACACACACACACACGCATGTATATACACTAACATAGAGTTATTCTACTCTTTCAGGAACAAACCTCTTATAGCCCAATAAATGTCCAAATTTATAAAGAATCCAAAATGAGAAAGAATAACTCCAGGGGTACACAAAGTCATCATCAGCCTTGATCAACAGTGTGAGAAACTGGCTCTGGGCTGCAATCTGGGTTTTTTTCTCAGGGAACCAACTCCACCACTCTTCTCCTCAAACTCCACTGCACATATCCTCCCATCTTATTCATCTTCTTACTTGTGTCTCTAGAAACTCTGTCGGTTCTCTCTTTCACTCTTCACCCTAATTTACTCTTTCTTTTTCTCTGATGTCTCTCATACCCTCCCCCTCCTGATTTGACACAAATGTATGTCCTTTGCTGTCTCTTCCCACATCCGTTCTAGGAATCTAGTTTTGTTATAATACCACAGACTTCGTATCCAAAACTGTTCTACTCTGCACTCACTCAATCAACTTAAATTTTTCCAGATCATCTAAATTCCTTTTATTTTCTTAGTCTCACTCAATTGCAATCACTCCATCTGTCCAAGTATAGATTACTGTCTGGGTATAAAAAGCCATTTACTAATAAAACTTACTTATTTTCACACTGTGGTGGCATGCTGTGAGAAACAGCACTGTTGGGATCCCTAAGCATAACTAAACATGTCAAGCCTAACGTAACACACAGAGAATGTTTTCTAGATTGAACCAGATTTCCCAAACTGACTCCAGCATATTTTTTCTTCAAGAGAGAAATAACCCCACATGATTCTGAAGGGACACTATGTCTATATGTTTCTTTGTAAGCTATGGGAATAGGTTGCTCAGGCATACACATGCACAGAAACACACACTGATGGGCTTGGAATAAGGTAAGTTTGGGAAGGAAGGCTTAGAGCAGTCAGTGGACTTGTTTGAACCAAGAAAGGGGAGATTCTGCTTGGTTAACTCAGTATAAAGCCTGGGAACATGCCCCGGAATCACTTCCTCTCAGCTGTACCCTGTATACTTAACCAGCTAAGAAGAGTTATCTGTCATTTAATGGCTATGAGTCTAAGTTAGTTATAGATCTCATTTCTATTTAGTTGTGATCACATTGTGAAATAGATACTGCTTTTCCATTTCAACAAAAAAGAAGAAGAAGAAGAAGAAGAAGAAGAAGAAGAAGAAGAAGAAGAAGAAGAAGAA